>NW_027507695.1:0-571173 GCF_037356315.1 Lithobates pipiens | reverse complement strand
TACCCTGTTTTACTGACACTGGCCACTGCCCTATTGACACCATCCATGATCTCATGTTTTAATATGTTTGTTTACATTTATTTCTAAACGTCTGTGTATACACACACTATATTACACCTGCCTTTACATGAAATTTTATGGCATGCCAGTCTTATTCTGTAGGGTTCAATATTGAGTTGGCCCACCCTTTGCAGCTATAAGGCTGGGTTCACACTGCTGCGGGTGGGAGATCCGGATGTGATTCGCACCGCACTGCAGTGCAAATCACATCCGATCTCTGTAGCGATGCAAGTTTAGCCATACAGATAGTATGGCTGAACTCGCATCGCACCAGCCGCAAACTCGCACGGGACCCTTTTTTTGGTCCGCAGCAGAATGCAGATCGCACTGCGATATGCGGACGGATCTGGGGGTGTCATTAACATTTCATTGACACTCCCAGCAGTCCGCATAGGGCAGTGTGAACTGCCGGCGGGAGGCATGCGATGCGGGAAAACGCTGCGGCGTTCCCGCATCGCTATGGTGTGAACCTAGCCTTACAGCTTCAACTCTTCTGGGGAGGTTGTCCACAAGGTTTTGGAGTGTGTCTATGGGAATGTTTAACCATTCTTCCAGAAGAACATTGGTGAGGTCAGGCACTGATGTGGACGAGAAGTCCTGGCTCGCAGTCTCTGCTCTAAATCATCCCCAAGGTGTTCTATCGGGTTGGGGTCGGGACTTTTATATATTAAAAAAAACAAAGTTGTCATGAAATACCACCAAAATAAGTTGTATTGAACCTGCCAGGTGTCAGGGGATCAAGGGCACCACATCCCAAAGAGATATATACAAATGTAGCACTAACCCCCGAAGGAGCTGCTGGTTAGATTGGGCCACGGGGTGT
The DNA here is from genome assembly GCF_037356315.1 of Lithobates pipiens. Lineage (NCBI taxonomy): Eukaryota > Metazoa > Chordata > Amphibia > Anura > Ranidae > Lithobates > Lithobates pipiens. The sequence continues at coordinate 570,290 of NW_027507695.1, read as the reverse complement.
CCCGTGGTAGATGGCCCAGTAACTTGAGAGACGACAGATCCACTTAAATGGATTTTATTTGCAAATACCGTAGACAATGAACAGTCTCTTAACATGGGATCAGAGGGTTGGAAAGGAAGTTCAGGTACTCTTATGCCGCGTACACACGATCAAACAATCCCCCCGTGTGTAGCCTCAGGCGGATTTTTTTTTAACGCAAAAGTACAGCGGGCTTAGAAAGTAGTTTTGCAGTCCAATCTTTCCGTCGGACTCGCATTTCGGCGGACAATCCGGCCGTGCGTGTGCTAGTCCACCGTACTTTTGAAATGAACTGACTTTTCCCGCCCGGAGAAAAGTCCGCTCATTTTGAGCGCGTCTCCAGGTAGCCGGGGCCAGCGAAGGAGGCGTCACTGACTACAACCCCCCCCACTGACTACAACCCCCCACTCTGTCCTCTGTCCATGAGATACTGTTATAGCGCCATCAATTTACACAGCACTTTACATATACAGTAAAACCTTGGTTTGAGAGCATTTTGCAAGACAAGCAAAATGTTTTAAATAAACTGTTTCCACGCCTATATCCATTGAGGTTCTTCGATCCTTGGTGTGTAATCACCGACAAGCCTGAAAAAGCTGCCACTGTGCCGCCCATCTCCCCGGCACTTGCCTTGTCTCGGGTGGGCAGCGGGTGACGGTGATGTTCGGTGTCCCCCATTTCTTCCCTGACCCTGATGTCTTCTCCAGCCTGCTCCTCCTCTGCTATGATTGGACACCTATCACATGTCCAATCACAGAGCCTGTCATACAAGAAATCATGCGACAGGTAACACAAACCCTGCACACCTGATTGGCTGATAGGGGGTTCAATGTTAGCAAAATGAACCCCTTTGTTTTGCTAACATACAGCTGAGTATTTGGGTGCCTATTAGAGCCGACGGTGGGGATTAGAGCGGTGCCAGGAGACAGGGGGGGTTGGCATAGCTCCTGTGCCCTTTATGAACACACCGCCGCTGGTGCCATGCAATTTTGCTCTCCAACTGCTAGGAGAGCAGCTAGACTCAAAATCAGTTTACTACAGCAGATCAGGCAGCAATTGAGATTGGTTGCCAGAGAATACAGCACATCATTATCACTCAATAACTGGTTGCTAGAGGAAACAGCACACATTATGGCTGCTTTGTTGCTAATAGTTACTGCACATTACGGCTCACTGATTGGTTGCTATAGGTCAGGGATCCTCAAACTACGGCCCTCCAGCTGTTGGAGCTACGCATCCCATGAGGCATTGTAAAACTCTGACATTCACAGACATGACTAGGCATGATGGGAATTGTAGTTTCTGAACAACTGGAGGGCCGTAGTTTGAAGACCCTTGCTATTTGTTACTGTGCATCATTATCACTTAATGGTTGCTAGAGATAACAGCACATCGTTAAAGCTCACTGCTTGGTTGCCTGTGACATCTCCAGTAGGCACTGCAGCAAGGTCTATATCCTGGCAGTGGCACAGCAACACGTCTTCTCACTCTTCCAGTCCCCCACATAGTATTCGCTTGGTGGTTTTTCAGCAGCTCAGTCTCTCACGGGGGGGACTGTAACTGTACTGCTGTACCGCTCACCAACTCTCCCATAACACTGCGCCATCCTGGTGAATTTTTGCCTGGGCAAATCTTGCTCCCTTTACAAAAAGCAGGGTTGAGTTCAGGCCCCATGGACTTTGGTGAATAGGCCATTCCTTGAGACTACATGTCCCATTCATGCCCCTCAAGTCTCTTCTGATTGGCAGCTCATTCTTCTTAGCTGGAGGGAGGGGGAAGAGCAAGCAAGCAGTGATTAGACAGAGCTGGCTGCTGACGGGGGGGCAGGAGGTTGCGAGCACACAGACAACCTGCAGCTGCGCCTTTTCCCTGTGATAGCACAGCAGACCCGAGACCTGTAATGCCTGTGCAGCAGTGTGAGGGGAGAGCGCTCAGCTACACTGATATAATAGGGAGGCAGCATGGGCCCCTGTAGCTATGAGCAACCCCTGGGCTCCAGGGGCAGCTGCTTTGGTCCCCACAAAAATAACTGGGCCCGGGGCAGCTTCCCCTTTTGCCCCACCTTAAAGACGTGCCTGACCTTACCCCATACTCTGACTGGATCTCTTCGCACACACACCGCTCAGGCCACATACCTCTGGTACACTTTTCCCTGCTCATACCACACCCTGGCTTGGAGTTAGCGGAATACACTTTCACCCTGAATCTGATGGAGCCAATGCACCTCGTTAATATGTGGCCTGCAGTATACCCTTTTAATGCTGCAGAGGATGCATGCAAAAGACCATTTAAACAGCCTTGCAAATACCACACACAATGTCTGCTGGACTGAATAAAAAATAAATTAAAAAAAGACACATTAACAAAACCATAATTGTGTTTTAATGTTTTATTTTTAGGGGGAAAAAAATTAAGAGCAAGAAAATAAAGATTAATAAAAGTTGAAAATACTACTGGGGTCATGGGGGTGGTGTTTGAACCAAGAGTTGCACTATAAACGTTAGTCCTTTAAAAAAAACAAATAAAAAAAGCAAGGGGGGGGGGGGGGCTAGAAATACATCTGGACGTCCATTTGTTTTCATTGAAAAAAAATCAAAAATTAATCTCCTGATGTAATAAAGAATATACAAAATCTAGAAATAATATGGCTTTAGTGCCTGCCCCAGATATTTAACCTGAATAGATCCCCAAGCAAAATACAGAATTAAAGTACTTTGTAATATTAACCCCTTCAGATCCGCATTATAGCCGAATGACGGCTACAGTGTGGACCTACATTGCCAGGAGGCCATCAATAGACGTCCCCCCCCCACACTGTGATCACCGAGTCAATGAGAGGAGCACAAGGAGAAAAAATAGCCAATCACTGGCTGCTGTGCAAAGGACAACAGTCCCGAAGAGGAAGATGCACAGCCATCTCATCTGTGCCGCCTGCCAGTGCCCACAGTGGCACGAATCACAAATCAGTGCCATCTATCAATGCCCACTAGTGATGCCAATCAGTGCCACCTACCAGTGCCCATCACTACCACCCATCAGTGCCACCTATTAGTACCCCTTCTCAATGCCCACCAGTGCCACCTATCAATGCCCTTCAGTGCCACCTTATCAGTTCCCATCAAAGCAGTTTTATCATTTGTACATCAATGAAGGAGAAAAATTTCCAGTTGTCAACATTTTATAACAAAATATATATGTATATAAGGTATATATATATATTATATATATTACCATTATCATTGAACGTAAAGAAAATCCCACATTTTGGGGTGTCCCCAGAAAAGTAATTGAGAGGAAATCTTCCAATGGGGACACCAGTTCTGGTCACTTGGGGTTCCCCAAGGGATTCCCTTAAAGCGATAGTAAACTGCAGTAAAAACAAAACAAAAAAACTTCCCCCTGTAAGGCAATGTCATAATGTGCTAGTATGTATCGCATACTAGCACATTAACAGAGACTTACCTTAAAACAAAGCCATGCAATGGCGCACTTTCACTGCTGACAGGACTTCCATCTTCATCCGGCCTCCCGGGTTCATGGCCTCCGGGTACATGAGTGGCCAGGGGCGCTATGATGTCACTCCCGCCCATGCGCATAGGAGCCGCCATTTATGGCATGGGCTCTGACGGTCTGGCACTGTATGCTTCCTCTCACATCCTGTTTGGCTATGAGACAGGAAGTGAGGGAAAATCTCCAAAATGGGACACAGATGGTGAAAACAAATACTAATAATAATAATAAAAAAAAATCTGGCAGGGGTTATAACCCTCTCTTGCTCTATCCAAAAATAAAACGTTTTACCTATACTTCCATTTTTAAATAGGGTTGCCCCAATACCACTTTAAGACGGAGTACAAGTACTGATCATTTTTTTTATAAAATTCTTGCTGATACCGATTGTTGATACTTTTTTTTTATGTCATGTGACAGTGACACTAATATGCAGTACTGATGGGCACCAATAGGTGGCACTGATGAGGTGTGGACTTTGTAGGGCAGCTACAGCACTGGAAACAGGTTACATATTTCACCCTAAAATAAGGCGACCAGATTTTTAAAATGAAATACGGGAACATATTTTTTTTTTTTTTATTAGTAATGGCAGCAATCAGTGACTCATAGCGGGACTGCGATATTGCGGTGGACAAATCGTACACTAATGCCACTTACACACGACTGGTTTTCCCGTCGGAATAAACTCCGAAGGTTTTTCTGACGGAAAATCGCGTGTCTTGCCTACACACAATCTCACCAAAGTCCGACCGCCTAGAACGCGGTGACGTGCAACACATACGGTAGGACTAGAAAAGGGAAGTTCAATAGCCAGTAGCCAATAGCTGCCGTCTCGTACTTGCTTCAGAGCATGCGTAGTTTGTGGAACAGCATACAGACGAGGGTTTTCCCCATAGGAATTGGTTTCGCCGGAAATATTTAAAACTATTTTCTATTTCTAGGTCCGTCAGAATTTTCGAAAAAAAATAAAAGTCAGTTGAGGCCCACACTCGATGGGAATATCCGATGAAAAGATTCCGTCTGACTTTTTCTGTCGGACATTCCACTCGTGTGTACGCGGCATTAGTGACACTTTTGACACTTTGTGGGAACCAGTGACACTAATACAGCGATCAGTGCTAACAATATGTACTGAGAGAGAGCCCCATGTAATCTCTTCTGACAGCAGCAATGTGTGGTTTGTTTCTCCCTGCAAAGCAGGAAGTAGAAAACAGCACAGAGCACACACAGTACCACACGTTGGTCACACATTTAACCCTTTGATCGCCCAAGTTGGTAAACCCTTCCCTGCCAGTGTCATTAGTACAGTGACAGTGCATATTTTTAGCACTGATCACTGTATTGGTGTCACTGGTTCACAAAAATGTGCTTGTAAGGTGTCCAGTTTTAAAGCTGCAATCTCCCAGTCCCTGATCACCGCCATTACTAGTAAAAAAAAAGAAATAAAAAAAATTCCATAAATATATCCCATAGTCTGTAAACACAATAACTTTTGTGCAAACCAATCAATATTCGCTTATTGGGATTTTGTACCAAAAATATGTAGCAGAATTCACATTGGCCTAAACTGATAATGAAATGTGATTTATTTTTTTTTTTTTTTTTACATTTTTTATCGGATGTGTTTAAGGCTGGGTTCACACCAGTGCGATGCAGAAACCCTGCGAGTTCCCGCATCGCACCCGACTCGCACAGCACTTCACATTGCCATATGTGAACCACTCTGAGTGTCAATATAATGTTAATGACGCCCCCATTTCAGCTCGCATACCGCACTGCAAACTGTCAGTTCGGCCATGAATCGGATCGCATAGGTGTGAACACCCCTGCGATTCAATTCTTGTGCAGACCAAAAATAGTTTCCTGTGCGAGTTTGGTCCGAATGCGACTATCTGTATGGCTGAAATCGCATTGCACGGACATTGCATGTGAATTGCACTGCAGTGCGGTGCAAATCACATGCGATCTCACACAGCGAACCAGTGTGAATCGGCCCTTATAGCACAAAGCAAAAAATATTTATTTGTTCCAAAATTGTCTTTTTTTTTCTATCTATCTTGTTTCTAGAGCAAAAAAACAAAAAGCAGAGGCGATCAAATACCACCAAAAGAAAGCTGTATTTGTGGGGGGGGGAAAAGGACATTTTATTTGGGTACAGAGTCGCACGACCGTGCAATTGTTAGTTAAAATAACGCAGTGCCATATCGCAAGAAATGGCTCGGTCATTAAGGGGGGGGTGGGGTAAATTTTCCGGACCTGAAGTGGTTAATGTCCGAAATATATATAAAAAAAAAAACGTAATTCACACCACATTCAGTCCAGTGCATTTTTCCCCCAAACGCATTGGAAAGTAGGTTATATGATTTCCAATGACATAGGTCCCCCCAGTGCAGTGCCCCGGGGCTTTCCAGTTCCAGAAAAAAAAACGGCATTTTTGCTACACTGGAAGGCAATAAAACGCATAGAAAACTGCACTGGAATGCATCAAAAATGCACCGGACCCCAGTACAGTGAAAAACTGAAAAAAAAAGAAAAAAGCATCTGGAAGTGCATCAAACATACACCAGAACGCACCAAAAACGCATTAAACACATTCATGCAAAACACATGCGGAAGGCGTTTTTGCGGAGTGAAGCAGCCCTAAGTGTTCCTGACATCTCCTTACATATGTCACCGTTATTTCCCACTTCAATCGTCTTCTCCATTGGAATATAACATGAAATGTACCTGAAGAGTAAATAAAGGAACTCGGGATGCACACAAACATTTTGGCCCCTCCCGCGCGATCGGCGTGCTCTGATCTGTGCATTTTTCAGGTGGATCTGAGCGGGCCCCCCATTGACTCCTATGGGGAGACGGATGTCAGCAGAGATGAGTCCCCTGACACCCACCTGCCATCCGAGCCGCTAAAAACAGACGTATGGCAACACGTTCGGCCAGCCACCTGATTGGATGTCATCTATTGCAGCTTAACGATCAGTAGATGTGGTGGCTGTATTCGTTTTCTTTTTTAAGGGCTCTTTCACATAGACGTGTCCGTGTACGGACTCCGCTTTGCTCAGTAGGGATCGCTCCGTTGATCCCCGCTCAGCAGGTGGATGACAGCTCCATCTCTGTACACTGTGCAGGACGGACCTTATGGCTCCGCTCTTCCCTATGGGGGATGGGATGAAGATAGACTGTAGAGTTCGTCTTCATCTGATCCGCCAGACGGATGGAAAATAGGGTGGATATGTCACCGATGACATCCGACCCTCCATAGACCTGTATGGATCCTCTGTTCAGGTCCCCCTAAAAAACTGACAGGAGGACCTGAGTGGTCCGCCCGTGTGAAAGGGACCGAAGGCTTTTCCCCTTGGTAATCTGGCCAGTAATACACCTCCTGTACTAGATTGCCCCCACTCTGGATGAAGGAGCACAGGGGGCACATCTTAGGACAGAAGCATTGTTGGTCTGAGGGGAGGGGGTATTAGATGTACTAGCAGATTTACATACACTACCAAATTGGAGCCAATCTCCAGGTCACACTTTAGACTCACAAGCAGTTTGAACAACAGATTTTTAGGATAAAGGTTTTACACAAATAAATAAAAGAGCTGATCACTGCAATCACCTATCAGTGGCACATGGTTTGGCTCAACCCACTAACTGCTACATCTGCATGACAGCTTGTTTTACTGATAAAAAAACAGACTTCTTCCAGGAGGATGACATGGAGGGGATAGAAATGTCCAGCTGAACGCATAAAATTTCACACCAACAATTCAAATATCAGCAAAAGTAATACAGGAAGTACTTATTGGGAATTGGTCATCCGATTCAGGTGGTGCTAAACACGGGGGGGGGGGGGGGGTGATAGTGAGCACTGAGGTGGGTGATGGGGGGCAGATGAGTGAATACAGGGGTGTTGATTGGGGAAGGGGGTGATAAGTGAACAGGTGGGGGTGAGATAGATGAGTGAACATGGGGGGTTAGTGAGCATGGATGGGGAGGGGGGTGATGGGGCAGATGAGTGAATGGGGGGTTAGTGAGCACGGAGGGAGGTTATTGGGGGAGGGGGGTGATACATGAATGAACATGGGGAGCAGATGAGTGAACATGGAGGGGGGGTGTTGGAGGGGTAGATGAGTGAACACGGGGGGGGGGGGTGATGGGGGGCAGATGAGTGAACAAGGAGGGGGGTGATGGAGGGGTAGATGAGTGAACACGGTTGGATTATCCGGGGTAGATGAGTGAACACGGAGGGGGGAGTTATAAAGGGTTGATAAGTGAACACGGAGGGGGGAGTTATGAGGGGTAGATGAGTGAACACAGAAGGGGGGTGATGGGGGGTAGATGAGTGAACACAGAAGGGGGGTGATGGCGGTAGATGAGTGAACACAGAAGGGGGGTGATGGGGGGTAGATGAGTGAACACAGAAGGGGGGTGATGGCGGTAGATGAGTGAACACAGAAGGGGGGTGATGGCGGTAGATGAGTGAACACAGAAGGGGGGTGATGGCGGTAGATGAGTGAACACAGAAGGGGGTTGATGGGGGGTAGATGTTGTTACACCCACCAGAGTTTAGCATTTTAGACGTATTTATAACAGTAAAGTTAGTTTCTATAGTGAAATACAGGACTTAGAACGACTGACTGCTTAGATGTTGAATTTTAAAAGCAGCGAAGTTCTGTCAGATTAGCAAACCTATGAGCTCCCGTATTTCACTGCGATTTTCAGCGACTGATGGCAAATAACCACAATTTTTATCATTTTTATTGATATTTATCGCTATTATTAACCCTTATTAGAATATTATCATTAATTTTTTAGTTTTTTGCAGGTATACAGACTTTCAACAAGATGCCTCGGCCTTCACGTCCCAGATCCTGGCGAAGGCGCTCACGCCAGGACAGCGACGAGTCACCAATCGCCCACAGGACGCGATCCAGAGCCCCACATCAGCGGAGACAGGAGGCAGGCCCACCCAGGAACAGGAGCCGTTCGCCAAGAGACCGCGACAGGGTGGCTGAACATCTTCCAGCACCGCCGCCGGCCATGGAGCTGCGTGGCGAGGGGGAGGTGAGATGTTCAATTTGTCTTCTAGGGTATGAACCTGGAGAAGACACGGCCATTCTGACCTGCGGTCACGAGTTCCACATGGGCTGCATCCAACGTTGGATCGAGCAAAGCGCAACCTGTCCAGTGTGCCGTGCTCTTATTCCCATCCTCCAGCAGGACCAGCAGGACCAGCAGGACCACGGAATCCACTTTCACATTGACATCGATGAGATGCTCAACGACAGGTTTGAGATTCAGCTTGATGAAAATGGTTATGCGTGGTACTTTAACATTCAACACCTGATGCTTCACTTTCAGATTTTTGAAGAGGACGATGAGTATGAGGTAATCGATAGGTGGTAATGTGGTAATGATCCCTATAGAGCAGGGCTCAACAAATCCCAGGTGCCAGGTCACCATTGCGACTAGAAATTGTGCCCCGGGGCCTGGGCTTTTGTCAGTGACAGGTACCCCTGCTACAGGGCGGGCTGTGGGGTCTTGACCGGGAAAGTGGAGGTGCCTTGCAGGCCTCGTAGGCCCTTCACACACAGAGCACTGTCTGGTAAAGTGATTAGCGGCAGGAGTGGGGATGGAGCAGGAAGGGAGCAACGCAACAGCCGCTGACATGGCGAGAGCTTCCTCCTCCCTTCTTCACACTCTGTTGGCAGAGCAGAGCCACGGTGTGAAACTGTATGGAGAGAGAGAGGAGCTGTCAAAATTGAGGTTGAATGTCGGGGTGGGCGGGACCCGGGATGGGCGAGACCCAGCTATCTAACACCTGTCCCTTTCTTAAACAGCCCAATCATTGGCTGGATAGTCCCGCCCATCCTGATGCAGCTTCAAGCTTTCCAGGCGAGCGCTCCAGACAATTACTACCGAAAAGGAGTAGTTTCATCCTGATGCAGCTTCAAGCTTTCCAGGAGAGCGCTCCAGACAATTATCACCGCAAAGGAGTTGTTTCATCCTGATGCAGCGTCAAGCTTTCCAGGAGAGCGCTCCAGACAATTACTACCGAAAAGGAGTAGTTTCATCCTGATGCAGCTTCAAGCTTTCCAGGAGAGCGCTCCAGACAATTATCACCGCAAAGGAGTTGTTTCATCCTGATGCAGCGTCAAGCTTTCCAGGAGAGCGCTCCAGACAATTATCACCGCAAAGGAGTTGTTTCATCCTGATGCAGCGTCAAGCTTTCCAGGAGAGCGCTCCAGACAATTACTACCGAAAAGGAGTAGTTTCATCCTGATGCAGCTTCAAGCTTTCCAGGAGAGCGCTCCAGACAATTATCACCGCAAAGGAGTAGTTTCATCCTGATGCAGCTTCAAGCTTTCCAGGGGAGCGCTCCAGACAATTATCACCAAAAAGGAGTCCCTTCATCCTGATGAAGTTGAGGATTCCAGACCAGACTACAAAATGTAGTTACAAACTCAACATATAAACAGCAAAACACATTTTTTTTTAATCTTACAAAGATGGAGAGGGATTGTTGGGTATAAGGGGTGGAGGAGGCCGGATTTTTTTTTTTTCCACTAAACAATATCCTTATTTTTCATTAAAAATTCATACACATCCATTAGTTAATGGTCCTCCTACACCCCTTCTTTTTCCCCTCACGTCTGTTTCGAATGAGCAGTGCACGTTAGTTGCAGTCATGTACACTGCTCTATGAACACTACAAAGCCCAGAGCCCAAAGATTATAGGCCAAATCTTATAGCCCAAAGCCCATAGCATAATGTCTAAAGCCCATTGCCCTTTTCAGGAAGTTGGATCATAAAATAAATGAAGGGACTGGAGTTTAGTGTCACTTTACCAAAGTACACAAAAGAAGTGTGATTGGGCGGCTAATTGGGGAGAAGAAAGCCCACAGTCCAAAAGCCCATAGCTACTTTTTTGGGTTAAGAACACATACTTAAATTGAATATATACTTTTAAAACAGAGTTTACTATATGAGTAGTGTGTGACAGGTCCTCTTAATGGACCCCACTCTCTCCTCCAGGCTGGAAAGGCTGAGATCGTTAAAAATAAAAAAAATGAACGCTCTCGGCTTTGTTTACATCCACCAGCCCGGACGTGACATAACGTCATAAATCTCTACGGTAAACTTCCGTTGTTGACCGATTCTTTCTTTGGGTTCGCCAATTGTACAGGCAAGCCCATAAAGAGCACCGGAGAGTGGCGGGGGGGGGGGGGGGGACATCCCCTCCCGCTGCCTGTAAGAACGGTCAAGCGGCTGAGCTGTTGGGATTGTTCTTACGGTGTGCAGTGTTGCTGGCCAAAAAAATACAATACAGGCATCATTCAGATATCCCCCTCAAAGTCTATGACGTCATATCACATACTTTGGGAATGAAGTGGTTAAACTACCGGACCTCTCCCTTTCCCCTCACCTCTGTTTGAAAAAAAAAATGTAAAAATGCAAAAAAAATTAAAAGATAGTGATATTTTAAGACAGTATGTATGATTTTTGTTCTTGTATAGATTTTATAGATAAGATGGATATTATTAAGTCAATGTACTTGTAAATAAGTTGTCATGAAATTGTTTCTTATGTGCGTTTCCGATTCCTCGTCACATCCTCTGTTAACTCCCAAACCCCTCCCTTTCCCCTCACCTCTGTTTGAAAAAAAAAAAAAAAAAAAAAAAAAAAAATATATATATATATATATATATATATATATATATATATATATATATCTATATATATATATATATATTTTGTAAATAGAGATAGGATAGTGATATGATAAAATAGTATGTATGTTTTTGGTCTTGTTTAAAAAAAAAAAAATCTAATATAAAGATAGACATTTTAGTTAACGTCCTTGTAAACCATTTGTCATGGAATTGTCTCTGTATGTTTGTGCCTCCCTCTGTCATTCTCCATTAATTCTCAAACCTCTCCTTTAGCTCACAGTCCAAAGCCCACAGCCCATATCCCATATCCCAAAACCTGCAGCCCAAAGCCCAGTGGAGGTCCATCCATAGGGGGCGCCCAGGCGCTGCCCACCCCCCTCCCATGTAGTAAAAAAAAAAAAATACAAAAAAAAAGATTTTTTTAAACGTGTCCCTTTAAGAATTTTTTTTTTAAATTTCCCTCCCAATGTGCACTGGCGCCGGGCGCAGTGCAATATAGGGAACGCCACGTCTATGCAATCACAAGATTGCAGATGAGGCGCTTCATTTGGCCATAAAAAAAGCGCGCTCTGCGGCGCAGCCGATCGCGCCACAGCTTCCGGCGCGATCGTCTGACCGAGCAAGTGCATAGACTTGCAAATGAGTGATGGTGGGCAGTGCTTCCGACGTCACTCAAGGAAGTGACGTTGGCACGGCACTTCTCTGTTCTGCCCGCCTAAGAGGTAAGGGGCTGCCGCATGGCAGCTTAGAAATTCTTGATTATTCATTCATTGTTAACCATCATTTGCTTAGCAGGTACGCCATTCAGTTGCAGCGCGGATTTATTTATCTTGACAGCAACAGCGTTTGCTCCCACGATACATAAAGCCGTGACTCCAGCGCTGTAGGAGGTGGGTGGATGAGGGAGGTATCTAATGGTGGGCATACCCACCGATCAATCTCTTTTTTCGTTCAGCCCACAGGCTGCATGAAAAAAAAAGATTACAATATATGCCCAACAAGGACCAGCAACGTACTGGTATGTTGCTGGACTGAGTGGTTATACCAGAATGATGCCTGCAGGTTTAGGTATCATCCTTTTCAGGCAGCGGTCGGCTTTCATGTAAAATCATTCCTAGCGGCTAATTAGCCTCTAGACTGCTTTTAGAAGCAGTGGAAGGGAATGCCCCCCCCCCCCTCCATCTTCCATGTTTTTCTCTGGCTCTCTTGTCCCAACAGGGAGCCTGAGAATGCAGCCGGTGATTCGGCCAGCTGACTATAGAGCTCATCAGAGACCAGAATGGCTCCAATCATCTCTATGGTCTAAGAAACCGGAAGCTACAAGTTTTTCATGACTTCGATTTTGCCGGATGTAAGCAGCGCCATTAGGAAATTGGTAAAAAAGCATTTTATCACACCGATCTTGGTGTTGTCAGATGCTTTGAGGGCAGAGGAGAGATCTAGGGTCTAATAGAACCCATTTAAAAAAAAAATGAACATTAAAAAAAGCATCCCTGTCCCCCCCTGCTCTCACGCAAATGCAAGCATTGGTCTGGCGTCAAACGTAAACAGCAATTGCACCATGCGAGGCATCGCTGCGAAGGTCAGATCGAGGGCAGTAATTTTAGCAGTAGACCTCCCCTGTAAATTTAAAGTGGTACCCTGTAAAGGCTATTAAAGGCTTTTAAAAATGTATGTAGTTTGACGCCATTGCATGTTTGTGCTCAATTTTAAAGCAGGTAGTGTTTCGTATCCATGTGCTCAGCCAAAGACCATCTTTTTTATTTCATCAAACATTTGGACAATTTAGTGTGTTTTAGCGCATTCAAATTTAAAAAAGTGTGTTTATTCCCCAAAAAATGCGTTTGAAAAATCGCTTCGCAAATACTGTGTGAAAAAAAATAAATAAATGAAACACCCACCATTTTAATCTGCAGGGCCTTTGCTTTAAAAAATATATAATGTTTGGGGGTTCAAAGTCATTTTCTTGCAAAAAAATTTTTTTTCATGTAAACAGAAAGTGTCAGAAAGGGCTTTGTCTTCAAGTGGTTAGAAGAGTGGGTGATGTGCGACATAAGCTTCTAAATGTTGTGCATAAAATGCCAGGATAGTTCAAAACCCCCTAAAATGACCCCATTTTGGAAAGTAGACACCCCAATGACCCATTTGCTGAGAGGTATGGTGAGCATTTTGCAGACCATTTTTTTGTGCCACCTTGGCATTTTATGGCCTTCGAAACTGACATAGGTAGTACGGAGTGAAATCAAAAATTTACACCCTTAGAAAGCCTGCAGGCGGTGATTGGTTTTTGCGTGCCCCGTACGTGGCTAGGCTAGATATGTGCAATTTACAGTTTGTAGATCTGTGCAATTTACAGAATGGAGATATGTGCTATTTACGGGTTTGTAGATATATGCGATTTGCATGTTGTAGATATGTGCGATTTGCATGTTAACCATCATTTGCTTAGCAGGTACGCCATTCAGTTGCAGCGCGGATTTATTTATCTTGACAGCAACAACGTTTGCTCCCACGATACATAAAGCCGTGACTCCATCGCTGTAGGAGGTGATTTCACCACCACAGTTAAACAAAAAAAAGAGAGTATATATGCCGAAGCATGGGGGCAGCAGGGGCGGAGGAGCGATTTGCTCCTAACGTTTGGGGTGGATGCCCCCATGCTTCGGCATATATAAATGGTGCACGTATGCCCATCATTAGAAGTGGGTGGATGAAGGGAGGTATTCTAATGGTGGGCATACCCACCGATCAATCTCTTTTTTTTCCTTCAGCCCACAGGCTGCATGAAAAAAAAAGATTACAATATATGCCCAACAAGGACCAGCAACGTACTGGTATGTTGCTGGACTGAGTTGTTATACGAGAATGTTGCCTGCAGGTTTAGGTATCATCCTTTTCAGACAGCGGTCGGCTTTCATGTAAAAGCAATCCTAGCGGCTAATTAGCCTCTAGACTGCTTTTACAAGCAGTGGGAGGGAATGCCCCCACCACCATCTTCCATGTTTTTCTCTCGCTCTCCTGTCCCAACAGGGAGCCTGAGAATGCAGCCGGTGATTCGGCCAGCTGACTATAGAGCTCATCAGAGACCAGAATGGCTCCAATCATCTCTATGGTCTAAGAAACTGGAAGCTACGAACATTTTATGACTTAGATTTCACCGGATGTAAACAGCGCCTTTAGGAAATTGGTAAAAAAGCATTTTATCACACCGATCTTGGTGTTGTCAGATGCTTTGAGGGCAGAGGAGAGATCTAGGGTCTTATAGAACCCATTTACAAAAAAAAAATTAAAATAAAAAAAAGCACCCCTGTCCCCCCCTGCTCTCGCACAAATGCAAGCATCGGTCTGGCATTAAATATAAACAGCAATTGCACCATGTGAGGCATCCCCGCAAAAGTCAGATCGAGGGCAGTAATTTTAGCAGTAGACCTCCCCTGTAAATTTAAAGTGGTACCCTGTAAAGGCTTTTAAAGGCTTTTAAAAATGTATGTAGTTTGACGCCATTGCACGTTTGTGCTCAATTTTAAAGCAGGTCGTGTTTCGTATCCATGTACTCAGCCAAAGATCATCTTTTTTATTTCATCAAACATTTGGGCAATTTAGTATGTTTTAGCGCATTCAAATTTTAAAAAGTGTGTTTATTCCCCAAAAAATGCGTTTGAAAAATCGCTTCGCAAATACTGTGTGAAAAAAATAAATAAATGAAACACCCACCATTTTAATCTGCAGGGCCTTTGCTTTAAAAAATATATAATGTTTGGGGGTTCAAAGTCATTTTCTTGCAAAAAATTTTTTTTCATGTAAACAAAAAGTGTCAGAAAGGGCTTTGTCTTCAACTGGTTAGAAGAGTGGGTGATGTGCGACATAAGCTTCTAAATGTTGTGCATAAAATGCCAGGAGAGTTCAAAACCCCCTCAAATGACCCCATTTTGGAAAGTAGACACCCCAATGACCCATTTGCTGAGAGGTATGGTGAGCATTTTGCAGGCCATTTTTTTGTGCCATCTTGGCATTTTATGGCCTTCGAAACTGACATAGGTAGTGAGGAGTGAAATCAAAAATTTACACCCTTAGAAAGCCTGCAGGCGGTGATTAGTTTTTGCGTGCCCCTTACGCGACTAGGCTAGATATGTGCAATTTACAGTTTGTAGATCTGTGCAATTTACAGAATGGAGATATGTGCTATTTACGGGTTTGTAGATATATAGATATATGCGATTTGCATGTTGTAGATATGTGCGATTTTCATGTTAACTATAATTTGCTTAGCAGGTACGCAATTCAGTTGCAGCACGTATTTATTTATCTTGACAGCAACAGCGTTTGCTCCCACGATACATAAAGCCGTGACTCCATCGATGTAGGAGGTGATTTCACCACCACAGTTAAACAAAAAAAAAGAGTATATATGCCGAAGCATGGGGGCAGCAGGGGCGGAGGAGCGATTTGCTCCTAACTTTTGGGGCGGATGCCCCCATGCTTCGGCATATATAAATGGTGCACGTATGCCCATCATTAGAAGTGGGTGGATGAAGGGAGGTATTCTAATGGTGGGCATACCCACCGATCAATCTCTTTTTTTCGTTCAGTCCATAAGCTGCATGAAACAAAAAAGATTACAATATATGCCCAACAAGGACCAGCAACGTACTGGTATGTTGCTGGACTGAGTGGTTATACCAGAATGATGCCTGCAGGTTTAGGTATCATCCTTTTCAGGCAGCGGTTGGCTTTCATGTAAAAGCAATCCTAGCGGCTAATTAGTCTCTAGACTGCTTTTACAAGCAGTGGGAGGGAATTCCCCCCACCACCATCTTCGATGTTTTTCTCTCGCTCTCCTGTCCAACAGGGAGCCTGAGAATGCAGCCGGTGATTCGGCCAGCTGACTATAGAGCTCATCAGAGACCAGAATGGCTCCAATCATCTCTATGGTCTAAGAAACTGGAAGCTACAAACATTTGATGACTTAGATTTCGCTGGATGTAAACAGCGCCATTAGGAAATTGGTAAAAAAGCATTTTATCACACCGATCTTGGTGTTGTCAGATGCTTTGAGGGCAGAGGAGAGATCTAGGGTCTAATAGAACCCATTTAAAAAAAAATGAACATTAAAAAAAGCATCCCTGTCCCCCCCTGCTCTCACGCAAATGCAAGCATCGGTCTGGCGTCAAATGTAAACAGCAATTGCACCATGCGAGGCATCGCTGCGAAGGTCAGATCGAGGGCAGTAATTTTAGCAGTAGACCTCCCCTGTAAATTTAAAGTGGTACCCTGTAAAGGCTATTAAAGGCTTTTAAAAATGTATGTAGTTTGACGCCATTGCACGTTTGTGCTCAATTTTAAAGCAGGTCGTGTTTCGTATCCATGTGCTCAGCCAAAGACCATCTTTTTTATTTCATCAAACATTTGGGCAATTTAGTGTGTTTAGCGCATTCAAATTTAAAAAAGTGTGTTTATTCCTCAAAAAATGTGTTTGAAAAATCGCTTTGCAAATACTGTGTGAAAAAAATAAATAAATGAAACACCCACCATTTTAATCTGCAGGGCCTTTGCTTTAAAAAATATATAATGTTTGGGGGTTCAAAGTAATTTTCTTGCAAAAAAATTTTTTTTCATGTAAACAGAAAGTGTCAGAAAGGGCTTTGTCTTCAAGTGGTTAGAAGAGTGGGTGATGTACGACATAAGCTTCTAAATGTTGTGCATAAAATGCCAGGATAGTTCAAAACCCCCTAAAATGACCCCATTTTGGAAAGTAGACACCCCAGTGACCCATTTGCTGAGAGGTATGGTGAGCATTTTGCAGACCATTTTTTTGTGCCATCTTGGCATTTTATGACCTTCGAAACTGAGATAGGTAGTGAGGAGTGAAATCAAAAATTTACACCCTTAGAAAGCCTGCAGGCAGTGATTGGTTTTTGCGTGCCCCATACGCGGCTAGGCTAGATATGTGCAATTTACAGAATGGAGATATGTGCTATTTACGGGTTTGTAGATAAATGCGATTTGCATTTTGTAGATATGTGCGATTTGCATGTTAACCATCATTTGCTTAGCAGGTACGCCATTCAGTTGCAGCGCGGATTTATTTATCTTGACAGCAACAACGTTTGCTCCCACGATACATAAAGCCGTGACTCCATCGCTGTAGGAGGTGATTTCACCACCACAGTTAAACAAAAAAAAAGAGTATATATGCCGAAGCATGGGGGCAGCAGGAGCGGAGGAGCGATTTGCTCCTAACGTTTGGGGTGGATGCCCCCATGCTTCGGCATCTATAAATGGTGCACGTATGCCCATCATTAGAAGTGGGTGGATGAAGGGAGGTATTCTAATGGTGGGCATACCCACCGATCAATCTCTTTTTTTCGTTCAGCCCACAGGCTGCATGAAAAAAAAAAGATTACAATATATGCCCAACAAGGACCAGCAACGTACTGGTATGTTGCTGGACTGAGTGGTTATACCAGAATGATGCCTGCACGTTTAGGTATCATCCTTTTCAGGCAGCGGTCAGCTTTCATGTAAAAGCAATCCTAGCGGCTAATTAGCCTCTAGACTGCTTTTACAAGAAGTGGGAGGGAATGCTCCCCACCACCATCTTCCATGTTTTTCTCTCGCTCTCCTGTCCCAACAGGGAGCCTGAGAATGCAGGCGGTGATTCGGCCAGCTGACTATAGAGCTCATCAGAGACCAGAATGGCTCTAATCATCTCTATGGTCTAAGAAACTGGAAGCTACGAGCATTTCATGACTTAGATTTCGCCGGATGTAAACAGCGCCATTAGGAAATTGGTAAAAAAGCATTTTATCACACCGATCTTGGTGTTGTCAGATGCTTTGAGGGCAGAGGAGAGATCTAGGGTCTAATAGAACCCATTTAAAAAAAAAAATGAAAATAAAAAAAAGCACCCCTGTCCCCCCTGCTCTCGCACAAATGCAAGCATCGGTCTGGCATTAAATATAAACAGCAATTGCACCATGTGAGGCATCCCCGCAAAAGTCAGATCGAGGGCAGTAATTTTAGCAGTAGACCTCCCCTGTAAATTTAAAGTGGTACCCTGTAAAGGCTTTTAAAGGCTTTTAAAAATGTATGTAGTTTGACGCCATTGCACGTTTGTGCTCAATTATAAAGCAGGTCGTGTTTCGTATCCATGTACTCAGCCAAAGATAATCTTTTTTATTTCATCAAACATTTGGGCAATTTAGTGTGTTTAGCGCATTCAAATTTAAAAAAGTGTGTTTATTCCTCAAAAAATACGTTTGAAAAATCGCTTCGCAAATACTGTGTGAAAAAAATAAATAAATGAAACACCCACCATTTTAATCTGCAGGGCCTTTGCTTTAAAAAATATATAATGTTTGGGGGTTCAAAGTCATTTTCTTGCAAAAAATTTTTTTTTCATGTAAACAAAAAGTGTCAGAAAGGGCTTTGTCTTCAACTGGTTAGAAGAGTGGGTGATGTGCGACATAAGCTTCTAAATGTTGTGCATAAAATGCCAGGATAGTTCAAAACCCCCTCAAATGACCCCATTTTGGAAAGTAGACACCCCAATGACCCATTTGCTGAGAGGTATGGTGAGCATTTTGCAGACCATTTTTTTGTGCCATCTTGGCATTTTATGGCCTTCGAAACTGAGATAGGTAGTGAGGAGTGAAATCAAAAATTTACACCCTTAGAAAGCCTGCAGGCGGTGATTGGTTTTTGCGTGCCCCGTACGCGGCTAGGCTAGATATGTGCAATTTACAGTTTGTAGATCTGTGCAATTTACAGAATGGAGATATGTGCTATTTACGGGTTTGTAGATATATGCGATTTGCATGTTGTAGATATGTGCGATTTGCATGTTAATCATCATTTGCTTAGCAGGTACGCCATTCAGTTGCAGCGCGGATTTATTTATCTTGACAGCAACAACGTTTGCTCCCACGATACATAAAGCCGTGACTCCATCGCTGTAGGAGGTGATTTCACCACCACAGTTAAACAAAAAAAAAAGAGTATATATGCCGAAGCATGGGGGCAGCAGGGGCGGAGGAGCGATTTGCTCCTAACTTTTGGGGCGGATGCCCCCATGCTTCGGCATATATAAATGGTGCACGTATGCCCATCATTGGAAGTGGGTGGATGAAGGGAGGTATTCTAATGGTGGGCATACCCACCGATCAATCTCTTTTTTTCGTTCAGCCCACAGGCTGCATGAAAAAAAAAAGATTACAATATATGCCCAACAAGGACCAGCAACGTACTGGTATGTTGCTGGACTGAGTGGTTATACCAGAATGATGCCTGCAGGTTTAGGTATCATCCTTTTCAGGCAGCAGTCAGCTTTCATGTAAAAGCAATCCTAGCGGCTAATTAGCCTCTAGACTGCTTTTACAAGCAGTGGGAGGGAATGCCCCCCACCACCATCTTCCATGTTTTTCTCTCGCTCTCCTGTCCCAACAGGGAGCCTGAGAATGCAGCCGGTGATTCGGCCAGCTGACTATAGAGCTCATCAGAGACCAGAATGGCTCCAATCATCTCTATGGTCTAAGAAACTGGAAGCTACGAGCATTTCATGACTTAGATTTCACCGGATGTAAACAGCGCCATTAGGAAATTGGTAAAAAAGCATTTTATCACACCGATCTTGGTGTTGTCAGATGCTTTGAGGGCAGAGGAGAGATCTAGGGTCTTATAGAACCCATTTACAAAAAAAAAAATGAAAATAAAAAAAAGCACCCCTGCCCCCCCCCCTGCTCTCGCACAAATGCAAGCATCGGTCTGGCGTCAAATGTAAACAGCAATTGCACCATGCGAGGCATCGCCGCGAAGGTGAGATCGAGGGCAGTAATTTTAGCAGTAGACCTCCCCTGTAAATATAAAGTGGTACCCTGTAAAGGCTTTTAAAAATGTATGTAGTTTGGCGCCATTGCACGTTTGTGCTCAATTTTAAAGCAGGTCGTGTTTCGTATCCATGTACTCAGCCAAAGATCATCTTTTTTATTTCATCAAACATTTGGGCAATTTAGTGTGTTTTAGTGCATTCAAATTTTAAAAAGTGTGTTTATTCCCCAAAAAATGCATTTGAAAAATCGCTTCGCAAATACTGTGTGAAAAAAAAAAAAAATGTTGTGCATAAAATGCCAGGATAGTTCAAAACCCCCTCAACTGACCCCATTTTGGAAAGTAGACACCCCAATGACCCATTTGCTGAGAGGTATGGTGAGCATTTTGCCGACCATTTTTTTTGTGCTATGTTGGCATTTTATGGCCTTCGAAACTGACATAGGTAGTACGGAGTGAAATCAAAAATTTACACCCTTAGAAAGCCTGCAGGTGGTGATTCGTTTTTGCGTGCCCCGTACGCGGCTAGGCTAGATATGTGCAATTTACAGTTTGTAGATATGTGCAATTTACAGAATGGAGATATGTGTTATTTACGGGTTTGTAGATATATAGATATATGCGATTTGCATGTTGTAGATATGTGAGATTTTCATGTTAACCATAATTTGCTTAGCAGGTACGCAATTCAGTTGCAGCGCAGATTTATTTATCTTGACAGCAACAGCGTTTGCTCCCACGATACATAAAGCCGTGACTCCATCGATGTAGGAGGTGATTTCACCACCACAGTTAAACAAAAAAAAAAGAGTATATATCCCGAAGCATGGGGGCAGCAGGGGCGGAGGAGCGATTTGCTCCTAACTTTTGGGGCGGATGCCCCCATGCTTCGGCATATATAAATGGTGCACGTATGCCCATCATTAGAAGTGGGTGGATGAAGGGAGGTATTCTAATGGTGGGCATACCCACCGATCAATCTCTTTTTTTCGTTCAGCCCACAGGCTGCATGAAAAAAAAAGATTACAATATATGCCCTACAAGGACCAGCAACGTACTGGTATGTTGCTGGACTGAGTTGTTATACCAGAATGTTGCCTGCAGGTTTAGGTATCATCCTTTTCAGACAGTGGTCGGCTTTCATGTAAAAGCAATCCTAGCGGCTAATTAGCCTCTAGACTGCTTTTACAAGCAGTGGGAGGGAATGCCCCCCACCACCATCTTCCATGTTTTTCTCTCACTCTCCTGTCCCAACAGGGAGCCTGAGAATGCAGCCGGTGATTCGGCCAGCTGACTATAGAGCTCATCAGAGACCAGAATGGCTCCAATCATCTCTATGGTCTAAGAAACTGGAAGCTACGAACATTTCATGACTTAGATTTCACCGGAAGTGAACAGCGCCATTAGGAAATTGGTAAAAAAGCATTTTATCACACCGATTTTGGTGTTGTCAGATGCTTTGAGGGCAGAGGAGAGATCTAGGGTCTTATAGAACCCATTTACAAAAAAAAATGAAAATAAAAAAAAGCACCCCTGTCCCCCCCTGCTCTCGCACAAATGCAAGCATCGGTCTGGTGTCAAATGTAAACAGCAATTGCACCATGCGAGGCATCGCCGCGAAGGTGAGATCGAGGGCAGTAATTTTAGCAGTAGACCTCCCCTGTAAATATAAAGTGGTACCCTGTGAAGGCTTTTAAAGGCTTTTAAAAATGTATGTAGTTTGGCGCCATTGCACGTTTGTGCTCAATTTTAAAGCAGGTCGTGTTTCGTATCCATGTACTCAGCCAAAGATCATCTTTTTTATTTCATCAAACATTTGGGCAATTTAGTGTGTTTTAGCGCATTCAAATTTTAAAAAGTGTGTTTATTCCCCAAAAAATGCGTTTGAAAAATCGCTTCGCAAATACTGTGTGAAAAAAATAAATAAATGAAACACCCACCATTTTAATCTGCAGGGCCTTTGCTTTAAAAAATATATAATGTTTGGGGGTTCAAAGTCATTTTCTTGCCAAAATTTTTTTTTTCATGTAAACAAAAAGTTTCAGAAAGGGCTTTGTCTTCAAGTTGTTAGAAGAGTGGGTGATGTGCGACATAAGCTTCTAAATGTTGTGCATAAAATGCCAGGATAGTTCAAAACCCCCTCAAATTACCCCATTTTGGAAAGTAGACACCCCAATGACCCATTTGCTGTGAGGTATGGTGAGCATTTTGCAGACCATTTTTTTGTGCCACCTTGGCATTTTATGGCCTTTGAAACTGAGATAGGTAGTGAGGAGTGAAATCAAAAATTTACACCCTTAGAAAGCCTGCAGGCAGTGATTGGTTTTTGTGTGCTCCGTACGCGGCTAGGCTAGATATGTGCAATTTACAGTTTGTAGATATGTGCAATTTACAGAATGGAGATATGTGCTATTTACAGGTTTGTAGATATATAGATATATGCGATTTGCATGTTGTAGATATGTGCGATTTGCATGTTGTAGATATGTGCGATTTGCATGTTAATCATCATTTGCTTAGCAGGTACGCCATTCAGTTGCAGCGCGGATTTATTTATCTTGACAGCAACAACGTTTGCTCCCACGATACATAAAGCCGTGACTCCATCGCTGTAGGAGGTGATTTCACCACCACAGTTAAACAAAAAAAAAAGAGTATATATGCCGAAGCATGGGGGCAGCAGGGGCGGAGGAGCGATTTGCTCCTAACTTTTGGGGCGGATGCCCCCATGCTTCGGCATATATAAATGGTGCACGTATGCCCATCATTGGAAGTGGGTGGATGAAGGGAGGTATTCTAATGGTGGGCATACCCACCGATCAATCTCTTTTTTTCGTTCAGCCCACAGGCTGCATGAAAAAAAAAAGATTACAATATATGCCCAACAAGGACCAGCAACGTACTGGTATGTTGCTGGACTGAGTGGTTATACCAGAATGATGCCTGCAGGTTTAGGTATCATCCTTTTCAGGCAGCAGTCAGCTTTCATGTAAAAGCAATCCTAGCGGCTAATTAGCCTCTAGACTGCTTTTACAAGCAGTGGGAGGGAATGCCCCCCACCACCATCTTCCATGTTTTTCTCTCGCTCTCCTGTCCCAACAGGGAGCCTGAGAATGCAGCCGGTGATTCGGCCAGCTGACTATAGAGCTCATCAGAGACCAGAATGGCTCCAATCATCTCTATGGTCTAAGAAACTGGAAGCTACGAGCATTTCATGACTTAGATTTCACCGGATGTAAACAGCGCCATTAGGAAATTGGTAAAAAAGCATTTTATCACACCGATCTTGGTGTTGTCAGATGCTTTGAGGGCAGAGGAGAGATCTAGGGTCTTATAGAACCCATTTACAAAAAAAAAAATGAAAATAAAAAAAAGCACCCCTGCCCCCCCCCCTGCTCTCGCACAAATGCAAGCATCGGTCTGGCGTCAAATGTAAACAGCAATTGCACCATGCGAGGCATCGCCGCGAAGGTGAGATCGAGGGCAGTAATTTTAGCAGTAGACCTCCCCTGTAAATATAAAGTGGTACCCTGTAAAGGCTTTTAAAAATGTATGTAGTTTGGCGCCATTGCACGTTTGTGCTCAATTTTAAAGTAGGTCGTGTTTCGTATCCATGTACTCAGCCAAAGATCATCTTTTTTATTTCATCAAACATTTGGGCAATTTAGTGTGTTTTAGTGCATTCAAATTTTAAAAAGTGTGTTTATTCCCCAAAAAATGCATTTGAAAAATCGCTTCGCAAATACTGTGTGAAAAAAAAAAAAATGTTGTGCATAAAATGCCAGGATAGTTCAAAACCCCCTCAACTGACCCCATTTTGGAAAGTAGACACCCCAATGACCCATTTGCTGAGAGGTATGGTGAGCATTTTGCCGACCATTTTTTTTGTGCTATGTTGGCATTTTATGGCCTTCGAAACTGACATAGGTAGTACGGAGTGAAATCAAAAATTTACACCCTTAGAAAGCCTGCAGGTGGTGATTCGTTTTTGCGTGCCCCGTACGCGGCTAGGCTAGATATGTGCAATTTACAGTTTGTAGATATGTGCAATTTACAGAATGGAGATATGTGTTATTTACGGGTTTGTAGATATATAGATATATGCGATTTGCATGTTGTAGATATGTGAGATTTTCATGTTAACCATAATTTGCTTAGCAGGTACGCAATTCAGTTGCAGCGCAGATTTATTTATCTTGACAGCAACAGCGTTTGCTCCCACGATACATAAAGCCGTGACTCCATCGATGTAGGAGGTGATTTCACCACCACAGTTAAACAAAAAAAAAAGAGTATATATCCCGAAGCATGGGGGCAGCAGGGGCGGAGGAGCGATTTGCTCCTAACTTTTGGGGCGGATGCCCC
Source organism: Lithobates pipiens (assembly GCF_037356315.1). NCBI lineage: Eukaryota > Metazoa > Chordata > Amphibia > Anura > Ranidae > Lithobates > Lithobates pipiens. The sequence goes on along the minus strand of NW_027507695.1, from coordinate 545,898 downwards.
CATGCTTCGGCATATATAAATGGTGCACGTATGCCCATCATTAGAAGTGGGTGGATGAAGGGAGGTATTCTAATGGTGGGCATACCCACCGATCAATCTCTTTTTTTCGTTCAGCCCACAGGCTGCATGAAAAAAAAAGATTACAATATATGCCCTACAAGGACCAGCAACGTACTGGTATGTTGCTGGACTGAGTTGTTATACCAGAATGTTGCCTGCAGGTTTAGGTATCATCCTTTTCAGACAGTGGTCGGCTTTCATGTAAAAGCAATCCTAGCGGCTAATTAGCCTCTAGACTGCTTTTACAAGCAGTGGGAGGGAATGCCCCCCACCACCATCTTCCATGTTTTTCTCTCACTCTCCTGTCCCAACAGGGAGCCTGAGAATGCAGCCGGTGATTCGGCCAGCTGACTATAGAGCTCATCAGAGACCAGAATGGCTCCAATCATCTCTATGGTCTAAGAAACTGGAAGCTACGAACATTTCATGACTTAGATTTCACCGGAAGTGAACAGCGCCATTAGGAAATTGGTAAAAAAGCATTTTATCACACCGATTTTGGTGTTGTCAGATGCTTTGAGGGCAGAGGAGAGATCTAGGGTCTTATAGAACCCATTTACAAAAAAAAATGAAAATAAAAAAAAGCACCCCTGTCCCCCCCTGCTCTCGCACAAATGCAAGCATCGGTCTGGTGTCAAATGTAAACAGCAATTGCACCATGCGAGGCATCGCCGCGAAGGTGAGATCGAGGGCAGTAATTTTAGCAGTAGACCTCCCCTGTAAATATAAAGTGGTACCCTGTGAAGGCTTTTAAAGGCTTTTAAAAATGTATGTAGTTTGGCGCCATTGCACGTTTGTGCTCAATTTTAAAGCAGGTCGTGTTTCGTATCCATGTACTCAGCCAAAGATCATCTTTTTTATTTCATCAAACATTTGGGCAATTTAGTGTGTTTTAGCGCATTCAAATTTTAAAAAGTGTGTTTATTCCCCAAAAAATGCGTTTGAAAAATCGCTTCGCAAATACTGTGTGAAAAAAATAAATAAATGAAACACCCACCATTTTAATCTGCAGGGCCTTTGCTTTAAAAAATATATAATGTTTGGGGGTTCAAAGTCATTTTCTTGCCAAAATTTTTTTTTTCATGTAAACAAAAAGTTTCAGAAAGGGCTTTGTCTTCAAGTTGTTAGAAGAGTGGGTGATGTGCGACATAAGCTTCTAAATGTTGTGCATAAAATGCCAGGATAGTTCAAAACCCCCTCAAATTACCCCATTTTGGAAAGTAGACACCCCAATGACCCATTTGCTGTGAGGTATGGTGAGCATTTTGCAGACCATTTTTTTGTGCCACCTTGGCATTTTATGGCCTTTGAAACTGAGATAGGTAGTGAGGAGTGAAATCAAAAATTTACACCCTTAGAAAGCCTGCAGGCAGTGATTGGTTTTTGTGTGCTCCGTACGCGGCTAGGCTAGATATGTGCAATTTACAGTTTGTAGATATGTGCAATTTACAGAATGGAGATATGTGCTATTTACAGGTTTGTAGATATATAGATATATGCGATTTGCATGTTGTAGATATGTGCGATTTGCATGTTGTAGATATGTGCGATTTGCATGTTAACCATCATTTGCTTAGCAGGTACGCCATTCAGTTGCAGCGCGGATTTATTTATCTTGACAGCAACAGCGTTTGCTCCCACGATACATAAAGCCGTGACTCCAGCACTGTAGGAGGTGATTTCACCACCACAGTTAAACAACGAAAAAAAAGAGCATATATGCCAAAGCATGGGGGCAGCAGGGGCGGAGGAGCGATTTGCTCCTAACTTTTGGGGCGGATGCCCCCATGCTTCGGCATATATAAATGGTGCACGTATGCCCATCATTAGAAGTGGGTGGATGAAGGGAGGTATTCTAATGGTGGGCATACCCACCGATCAATCTCTTTTTTCGTTCAGCCCACAGGCTGCATGAAAAAAAAGATTACAATATATGCCCAACAAGGACCAGCAACGTACTGGTATGTTGCTGGACTGAGTGGTTATACCTGAATGATGCCTGCAGGTTTAGATATCATCCTTTTCAGCCAGCGGTCGGCTTTCATGTAAAAGCAATCCTAAGGGCTAATTAGCCTCTAGACTGCTTTTACAAGCAGTGGGAGGGAATGCCCCCATGCCCCCCCACCATCTTCCATGTTCTTCTCTGGCTCTCCTGTCCCAACAGGGAGCCTGAGAATGCAGCCGGTGATTCGGCCAGCTGACTATAGAGCTTATCAGAGACAAGAATGGCTCCAATCATCTCTATGGTCCAAGAAACCGGAAGCTACGAGCATTTCATGACTTAGATTTCGCCGGATGTAAACAGCGCCATTAGGAAATAGGGAAAGCATTTAATCACACCGATCTTGGTGTTGTCAGATGCTTTGAGGGCAGAGGAGAGATCTAGGGTCTAATAAAACCCATTAAAAAAAAAAAGCACCTCTGTCCCCCCCTGCTCTCGCGCAAATGCAAGCATCGGTCTGGCATCAAATGTAAACCGCAATTGCACCATGTGAGGCATCGCCGCGAAGGTCAGATCGAGGGCAGTAATTTTAGAAGTAGACCTCCCCAGTAAATTTAAAGTGGTACCCTGTAAAGGCTTTTAAAGGCTTTTAAAAATGTATGTAGTTTGACGCCATTGCATGTTTGTGCTCAATTTTAAAGCAGGTCGTGTTTCGTATCCATGTACTCAGCCAAAGATCATCTCGTTTATTTCATCAAACATTTGGGCAATTTCGTGTGTTTTAGCACATTCAAATTTGAAAAAGTGTGTTTATTCCCCAAAAAAATGCGTTTGAAAAATCGCTTCGCAAATACTGTGTGAAAAAAATAAATAAAATATGAAACACCCACCATTTTAATCTGCAGGGCCTTTGTTTTAAAAAAATATATAATGTTTGGGGATTCAAAGTCATTTTCTTGCAAAAAATTTTTTTTTCATGTAGACAAAAAGTGTCAGAAAGGGCTTTGTCTTCAAGTGGTTAGAAGAGTGGGTAATGTGCGACATAAGCTTCTAAATGTTGTGCATAAAATGCCAGGATAGTTCAAAACCCCCTCAAATGACCCCATTTTGGAAAGTAGACACCCCAATGATCCATTTGCTGAGAGGTATGGTGAGCATTTTGCAGACCATTTTTTTGTGCCATCTTGGCATTTTATGGCCTTCGAAACTGAGATAGGTAGTGAGGAGTGAAATCAAAAATTTACACCCTTAGAAAGCCTGCAGGCGGTGATTGGTTTTTGCGTGCCCCATACGCGGCTAGGCTAGATATGTGCAATTTACAGTTTGTAGATATGTGCAATTTACAGAATGTGATTTACAGAATGGAGATATGTGCTATTTACAGGTTGTAGATATATGCGATTTGCATGTTGTAGATATGTGCGATTTAAAGGTTGTAGATATGTGCGATTTGCATGTTGTAGATATGTGTGATTTACAGGTTGTAGATATGTGCGATTTGCATGTTGTAGATATGTGCGATTTACATTTTGTAGATATGTGCGATTTGCAGAATGCAGATATGTGCGATTTACAAAATGCAATTTACAGAATGCAGATATGTGCTATTTACAGGTTGTAGATATGTGCGATTTGCATGTTGTAGATATGTGCAATTTACAGGTTGTAGATATGTGCGATTTACAGAATGCAGATGTGTGATTTACAGAATGCAGATATGTGCGATTTACAGAATGCGATTTACAGAATGCAGATATGTGCGATTTACATGTTTCAGAATGCAGATATGGGCAATTTAGAGGTTGCAGAATGCAGATATGTGCGATTTACAGGTTGTAGATATGTGCTATTTACAGGTTGCAGATATGTGCAATTTACAATATGCAGATGTGTGATTTACCGAATGCAGATATGTGCGATTTACAGAATGCGATTTGCAGAATGCAGATATGTGTGATTTAAATGTTACATGTTGCAGAATGCAGATATGTGCGATTTACATGTTGCAGAATGCAGATATGTGCAATTTACAGGTTGCAGAATGCAGTTATGTGCGATTTACAGAATGCAGATATGTGCTTTTTACAGGTTGCAGAATGCAGTTATGTGTGATTTACAGAATGCAGATATGTGTGATTTACAGGTTGCAGAATGCAGATATGTGTGATTTAGAGGTTGCAGAATACAGATATGTGTGATTTACAGGTTGCAGAATGCAAATATGTGCGATTTACAGGTTGCAGAAAAGGTGTCTGATGTGGTTATACACAAGATAGGCACGATTCACCTGCTTTAGTAGAGCCCTGTGTATAATGTGCAGCCTGGTATATGTTGATTTGATTTTGATAAGGGGTGTGGCTTGTGAGAAGTGGGATGGGCCAGATCTGAAGGGGCGGGGTCTTGTGCCCCCCCATCCTAAAACTTCACCAGCCGCCACTGCCAAAGCCCACAGCCCAAAACCCATTTCAGGAAGTTAGGAAGATTCAAGAAGGTGTTTTATTGTTATTATATTTCATCCTGTTTGCTTTTCAGGTATGCTAATTTTTTTATACTTTATTGTTTACTGTTTTATGGTTAACCATTTTTTTGTTTTCAGGTGTTCCATTCAGTTGCAGCGTGGATTTATTTATCTTGACAGCAACAGCGTTTGCTCCCACGATACATAAAGCCGTGACTCCAGTGCTGTAGGAGGTGATTTCACCACCACAGTTAAAAAAAAAAAAAAGTATATATGCCGAAGCATGGGGGCAGCAGAGGTGGAGGAGTGATTTGCTCCTGCTTTTTGGGGCAGATGCCAAATTGCTTCGGCATATATATATTTAAGGCACAGATTGCGTTAAAAATGTTTTTATTTTATTTTATTTTTTTGTATTTGCTTTGCAGGTATGATATGTCTTACTGTTATACTGTAATGTTACTTTGTTTTATTGTTAACCATCATTTGCTTAGCAGGTACGCTATTCAGTTGCAGCGCGGATTTATTTATCTTGACAGCAACAGCGTTTGCTCCCAAGATACATAAAGCCGTGACTCCAACGCTGTAGGAGGTGATTTCACCACCACAGTTAAACAACAAAAAAAAAGAGCATATATGCCGAAGCATGGGGGCAGCAGGGGCGGAGGAGCGATTTGCTCCTAACTTTTGGGGCGGATGCCGCCATGCTTCGGCATATATAAATGGTGCACGTATGCCCATCATTAGAAGTGGGTGGATGAAGGGAGGTATTCTAATGGTGGGCATACCCACCGATCAATCTCTTTTTTTCGTTCAGCCAACAGGCTGCATGAAAAAAAAAAAAGATTACAATATATGTCCAACAAGGACCAGCAACGTACTGGTATGTTGCTGGACTTTGGTTATACCAGAACGATGCCTGCAGGTTTAGGTATCATCTTGGTATCATTCTTTTCAGCCAGTGAATGTCTTTCATGTAAAAGCAATCCTTGCGGCTAATTAGCCTCTAGACTGCTTTTACAAGCAGTGGGAGGGAATGTCTCCCCTCCCAGATATAAACATTGCCATTGGGAAATTGGGAAAGCATTTTCACACTGAACTTGGTGTGGTCAGATGCTTTGAGGGCATTTTTTTCAAAAAAAGAGTACCTGTCACTACCTATTGCTATCATAGGGGATATTTACATTCCCTAAGATAACAATAAAAATTATAAAAAAAACAAAACTGGAAGGAACAGTTGAAAAATAAATTAAAAAAGCAAAATAAAAGCACCCCTGTCCCCCCCTGCTCTTGTACAAAGGCGAACGCAAGCTTCGATCTGGCGTCATATGTAAACAGCAATTGCACCATGCATGTGAGGTATCACCACGAAGGTCAGATCGAGGGCAGTAATTTTAGCAGTAGACCTCCTCTGTAAAGGCTTTTAAAAATTTATGTAGTTTGTCGCCACTACGCGTTTGTACGCAATCAATCACTCGGCTCTCAGGGGCTACCGCCGCCATTCTCGGTGAGCGAATCAGGAAGTGAAGCGTTGCGGCTTCACTTCCTAGTTCCCTACTGCGCATGCGCAATTCATGCAGCGCAATAGGAATGGTCTGCGCTGTATCTGGGACCCGTGTGTGTCCCAGCAGACAGCAGCCGGGACAGGAAGAAGCATAAACTCCTGTGGGAGTCTATGCCCAGAAGTGGGTGCAAATACCTGTCTTAGACAGGTATCTGTACCCCCCCCCCCCCCTGAAAGGTGCCAAATGTGACACCGGAGGGGGGAGGGTTCCGATGAGCGGAAGTTCCACTTAAGGGTGGAACCCCGCTTTAAGGACCAGGCCTCATTTTCAGACTTGGTGTTTACACGTTTAAAATGTTTTTTTTTTTTTAGAAAATTACTTAGAACCCCCAAACATTATTGTTTTTTTCTAACACCCCAGAGAATAAAATGGCAGTCATTGCAATACTTTTTATCACACCATATTTGCACAGCGGTCTTACAAGCGCAATTTAAAAAAAAAAAATATATAGATAATGTTATGCTGAGTAAATTGATTCCCAACATGTCACGCTTCAAAATTGCGCCCGCTCGTGGAATGGCGTCAAAATTTTACCCTCAAAAATCTCCATAAGCGACATTTAAAAAATTCTACAGGTTGCATGTTTTGCGTTACAAAGGAGGTTTATGGCTAGAATTATTGTTCTCCCTCTACCGATCGCGGCGATACCTCACATGTGTGGTTTGACTACTGTTTTCATATGCGGGCACTACTCACGTATGTATTCACTTCTGCGCGCGAGCTCGTCGGGACAGGGTGTTTTAAAAATTATTTTTTTTCTTATTTATTTTACTTGTTTTTTTTTATTTTTACAGTGGTTTAAAAAAAATTGATCACTTTTATTCCTATTACAAGGAATATAAACACCCCTTGTAATAGAAAAAAGAATGACAGGTGCTCTTAAATATGAGATCTGTTGTCAAAAAGTCCTCAGATCTCATATATGGACTTAAAAAAAAAAATGTCATTTGAAAAAATGATATTGAACAAAATGTACCTTTAAGAGGTATGGGCGGAAGTGACGTTTTGACGTCGCTTCTGACCTCCTATGGTATAACGATGAGAGGGGGCCATCTTAGCCTCACTCGTCTCCATACCCAGCAGCAAGAAGGATCCGATCGCCTCCGCCCCTACCGACGGCTCCAGTAAGCGACGGAGGGTGCGGGGGAGTGGGGGTGGCACCTCTCCCGCCGCAGATAACAGTGATTTCTTGGTGAATCCGACGCAGAGACCACCGTTATCGCACACAGGACCGCCTCCTGTAAAGAGGGATATCACGGTTGTGGCAGCAGCTGCTGCCGTTACCGAGATATCCCTCTTCAAAGTACCGACGTATATGTACATGAAGCGGTCCTTAAGCGGTTAAAAAAAAAAGAGATTTGGGGGGAATCTGAGAGCAGTGAATAAAGGTACTTTCTGGGGGTCAAGAATACATACAAGAATAGAAAGTTTTTTTAACCACTTGAGATCCGCGCTATAGCCAAATGACGGCTACAGCGCGGATCTCCTTTTCCGGGACGACGTCAATAGACGTCGTCCCGTGCAAGAGCGCCCTGCGCGCCCCCTGAGGGGCACGCACGGCGCGCTCTGTGATCAGCGAGTCTACGAGACTCGCCTGATCACCGATCCATGCAAGGGGTCGATCCCGACCCCTTATCACGTGATCAGCTGTCAGCCAATGACAGCTGATCATGTGATATAACGGAGCCGGTAATCGGCTATTATTCCTCCTCGTGCTGACAGCGCAAGGAGAAAAAAAAAAGCCGATCACGGCCAGCCCTGCCAGTGCCCACCTGCCCCCTGCCAGTGCCCACCTGCCCCCTGCTTTGCCTGCCTAAATAAACAATGTGTCCCCCCTGTCAGTGCCACCCAGCAGTGCCCATAGTGCCACCCAGCAGTGCCCACAGTGGCACCCAGCAGTGCCATCCAGCAGTGCCCACAGTGCCACCCAGCAGGTGCTGCACCCCAGTGCCACATATCCATGCCCAGCAGTGCCGCCCATCAGTGCCCAGCAGTGCCGCCCATCAGTGCCCAGCAGTGCCACCTATCAGAGCCACCTATCAGTGCCACCTATCAGTGCCCAGCAGTCCCATCAGTGGTACCTATCAGTGCCCCTTAATGCCACCCATCCGTGCCACCCATCTGTGCCACCCATCCGTGCCATCTTATCTGTTCCCGTCTTTGCCTATCAGTGCCGCCTTATCTGTGCCCATCGGTGCCGCCTTATCTGTGCCTATTAGTGCCGCCTTAACTATGCCTATCAGTGCCCACCAGTACAGCCTATCAGTGCCCACCAGTGCAGCCTATCATTGCCGCCTCATCAGCGCACTTCAATGAAGGAGAAAAATGACCTGTTTGCAAAATAACAATAACAAACTATTAAACATGATTTTTTTTTTTGCATCTTTTTTTGTTTCTTTAGCAAAAAATAAAACTCCCAGTTGTGATTAAATACCACCAAAAGAAAGCTCTATTTGTGGGAAAAAAATGATAAAAATTTCATTTGGGTACAGTGTTGTATGCCCGCGCAATTGTCATTCAAAGTGCATCAGTGCTGAAAGCTGAAAATTGGTCTGGGACTGAGGAGGGTTTAAGTGCCCAGTAAGCAAGTGGTTAAACCAGAGTTTAGAATCACTTTAACATCTTTCAAAAAAGGAGCGGATTGGCCGGTTATAAGGGGAAAGAGGAGGCCGGATTTAAAAAAATATATTTTTTTTAAACAATATCCTTATTTTTAATAGTATTTAATTTGGTCATTCGGACTGCTCTATACACTTTAATCTCAGGAGTGAGAAGACACGCTCTATTCTCTTGCTTACAGTGGGACATGGAGAACTAATGTAGCTACCCTGCAACAACAAATCAGATAATCTTTATTTTTTTTAAATGGAGATTTGGAGTCGGAGCAGTAAAAGGTACTTTTTGTGTTAAGAATACATACTTGAATACATATATCTTATTCAAACCAGAATTTAGTGGCATGGTCTGGTGGGTCCCTGTTCCCTATTTCAAGTCCAATTTCAGTCTGAATTTTTTGCTAAATTCAGACCTGAAACAGACCAGAAGACGCACAGGACTTCTGTGCAATTCGCTCCGGAGATGTGTGAACCGGCTCCATAGAGAGTCGATCACAATCTTCTGACATGCAAATTGGATGCGGAGAAAACCCACATCCAATTTTCACTAGTGTGAACCCAGCCATAACATCTTACAAAAAAGGAACGCGATTGGCCGGCCATAAGGGGGAGGAGGAAGCCAGATATAATTTTTATTACACTAAACAAATTCCATGCATGCAGGCTCCCTCTGTTATTGCACCTGCATTTGCTCTGGGCCATCTGCAGGCAGCCTATGTAGGTGGATGAGGACACAGCATCTGCACGGACACCACCACATGTCAAAAATAACACGCAGGCAAGAGTGGGTGCACAGATCTGAACACACACCGAGGTTGATTTACTAAAACCAGAGAGTGCAAAATCTGGTGCAGCTGTGCATGGTAGCCAATCAGCTTATTCAAACCAAGCTTTGACAAAAATTCATGGAAGCTGATTGGTTACATTCACAGCTGCACCAAAGTTTGCACCCTCCAGCTTTAGTAAATCAACCCCACTGTGTAAAACTGAATTCCAGGTGCAAAGCAGGTCAATGCCAACAAACAGTGCCCAACAGTGCCCATCAATTATACATATTAGTACCCTATCAGTGATTGTCAGTGCAGCCTCATCAGTGTATCAGTGAAGGAGAAAACTAAATTTTATAACAAACAAGGAAAAACTTTTTTCCCCCAAAAATGTCAGTCTTTTTTAGTTTGTTTAGCATAAAATAAAAAACCCAGACTTGATCAAATACCACCAAAAGAAATCTCTATTTGTGGGAAGAAAATGATAAAAAATGTAGTTTGGGTACAGTGTTGCATGACCGCACAATTGTCATTCAAACTGTGCCTTGCAGCACTGGGGTCCGTAGTTCACATCCCGGCCCCCCCCCCCCCCCCCACTCCACAGACAGGCTTGTTGATTAATTGTCACCATTATGAGATTTTACAGAGTGTACGAGATGGCGGCCTCCCCTCCAACCTGACAATCGCTCTGAGCCGCAAGAAGAGAAGATCTGTAGAGAGATCCATTCACAAAAAGAAGAGTCACATCTCCCAGCAAGTTCAACATCACATCACAAGAGAAGAGAAATGCATTTATGGAAAGAAAAAAATAAAAATAAAACCTGTAAAATTCTGGAAGTTTCTGAGCTTTTCTCTGGTGGTGAATGGGTCTCCTTATGTTCTATATACAGTGGGGGAAGGGTTAGAAGTTGTATGGGGGAGGTAATGCTGTCTGGTGCCCCATTGAGTTTTCCCTCACTTCTGTCCTTGGAGTTTTCCCTAATGTCAGGACATGAGCGGGGGTCACTAGCACAGGAAGCGAGTGCAAACCTCCCCAATGGGGACAGGATTACCTGTTTTCACCATATATGCTCCCCTATATCCAGCTCCTATACTGACAACATCTCCAGTGTCTATCCATCTGCATATGTGAATGTCTTTGGACAACACACTGCTGCTCTCTCCACATTGCTGACTCAATTAGTGGCTATTTCTTCAGACTGGTATCTCTGGCTCTAAATCGCAGACACCACCCCTGCATTACTGGATTCAAGGGTTTCTTGAACTTTATGCCACTCGGTATTTGCTGTCACTGGATGACGCCTTTTAGGTTTTGACCATCTAGAAACCCCTGTGTGTGTGAGGATTTAATTGTGTGTGTGTAAGTGAGCCCGGGCTGTTTTATCTCATTGCGACAACATTGCCATAACGGGGTTGATTTACTAAAGGCAAATCCACTCTGCACTACAAGTTCACTTGGAAGTGCAGTTGCTGTAGATCTGAGGGGAAGCTCTGAAATGAGTGGAAGCTCTGCTGATTTTATCATCCAATCATGTGCAAGCTAAAATGCTCCCCCTGGGTTCTACAGCAACTGCACTTCCAAGTGCACTTTCAGTGCCTTTAGTAAATAACCCCCAGTGTTTTAGTATGTTTGGTGAAGGTTTTGATTATTTCCTGGCTAATTAGCCATGCTGTTATTTTTTCATGCTGCTTTTTCATATGATAAACTTTTGTACTTATACCGCCGAGTGTGTTTTCACATTGAAGCCCTGTCTAAACCCCTTTGTTTTTTTCCTCCTGTTTTAATCCATGCTCTTCCCGCCTGCAGAATACAATAGCGCTGCTGGAAGGATTCTCCCATCAACACTGACTATGTTGATCGGGGAATTGAGCAATTTTCATTCCTTCCACTTCTGGTGGAAGGAAAGAAAATTGCATAATGTATGGCCCGCTTTCGAACTTGAGCTCCCTAGTCGCAGCATATTGCCGCATACACACGGCCAGAATTTCCGATGGAAACAGTCCGATGTGAGCTTTTAATCAGATTTTCTGACCGCATGTATGCCCATCGGTCTTTTTCTGTCTGCATTTCCAACAGACTTTTGATTGAGAGCCTGTTTGGAAAACCTTTCTATCAGATGTATGCAATTCTGACACGCAAAATTCCGACGCATGCTCGGAAACAATTCGAAGCATGCTCGGAAGCATTAAACTTCCCTTTTATAGTGCCGTCGAACGTGTTGTTGTTATTGACCGGTGTTATTGACCATTGAAATTTGGTATGACCGTGTGTAGGCGAGACAGTTTGAGCGAAATTCCATTGGAATTCCGACGGGAAAACCATCAGAACTTTTTCCGTTGAGAATTCTGATCGTGTGTACGCGGCATATCTCTATACAAAGGGTGCAGACTGGTAGCTACAGATATCAGTAAAGAAGCCCATCAGTTACCTGTTGCCATCTGATGTTTCAGCAGAGTTGCTGAATTTGTCACGGTCTACTTTATCATGAAACAACTTTTACATGTGATCCCCATGTAGACCTAACACAGCGGGGTTGATTTACTAAAGGCAAAAAGACTGTGCACTTTGTAAAGTGCAGTTGCCCTCTGCAAGAGCAGTTTCTCCAGAGCTTAGTAAATAAGCAGAAGCTCTGCTGACTTCCATCATCCAATCATGTGCAAGCAATAATGATGTTTTTTTTAAATTTTCCTTGCACAGGATTTGGGTACTCTTTGCAAAGTCAAGCCTTACCTCATTTACTAAGTTCTGGAGCAATTGCACCTGCAAACTGCACAGTCTATTTGCCTTTGGTAAATCAACCCCAGTGTCTCTGCTAGATAATTTTCCAAGCAATCAGATAAATATGCGGTTTAAATATGTATATGGGAACTGTGTAAGCTACCAAAGTACTTGTATGTTTTTTTAAGCCACTTCTGTGATCCAGGCACCCCTGCCAGAAAATGTAACTATGCCAATGACCTCACTTTTCACAGTGCAGTTAAAGAGGAACTTCACTTGTTTTTACAAAAGTAGAAGATACTGTAGCTGCTGATTTCTAAGAAAGATGAATCTACCAGTCTGCAAGGTCCAGCATTATCTTCCTTGTGTTACACCGGCTCCTGAAGAGCACGCGCTATGTGTTTTTCAAATTTAATGTTACACCTGAACTGCAGTTTGGTTTGGGTACAATTGTCTAAATTTGGACCTCAGCATCAGTCTGACTGGACTATGAGATGTTCAGCCTGACCACAGGGGGCACTGTCTCTTCTGGAAGGCATGGAACTATGGTCTGGTTGGGTGCTTAAGTTACTCTTTCTTGGAGCCTGCCCAGTGGGAGTTGCACTCTTGCTGTGCTTTCTGGGAGAGGGTATTTAAGATGCGGATGTCACATGGTTTGGGGTTACCGGTCCAGAAGGATGTACTGACTTCATGGTCCTGGTCCTCCTGACCAGCCCCCAGGAAGGCTATGTCCTGGGGTGTGGATCCACCCGATCTTGTTGTCTCGGGGCTGGCTAGCCCGAGGCAAGGTAACTAAAGGAGGATTCTGAGGTGTTTGGGTGCCGTCTCCGGTTTGGGAGAGACCCAGTGACTTCATGCTATCCAGGGGAGGACTCTTCAGAAGAAGGCCACATACAGGTTGGTTTCTTAGCAAGAGCCTAGAGGAGCTGAAGAACCCAAGAGAATCCGGTCTCGTGGATATCGCCAAGCTGGCTGACAGATCCAGCTTTCACACGAGTGTTCTACAAGTTTAGTTTTCCTATGTGTTCTACAACAACGTCTGTGGCAGAGACTTGTTCCTGAGCAAGCACCTTGTTGGCTGCTAGGCCTTGTGAGAGAGGGACTGTCCAACTTGAGTGAACATCCAGTTGCGAATGGCTATTCTCTGGACGCAGTCAAAGTAAGCAAGTTCTTCAATATTGACTTTGACACTAAGAGTACCTGAACTTCCTTTCCCATTTTAAGAGACTGTTCATTGTCTAAGTTTTTGCAAATAAAATCCATTTAAGTGGATCTGTCGTCAGTCTCTCAAGTTACTGGGCCATCTACCACGGGACACTCCTAGACCCACCTAGACGTGAAGTGAGGAAAAAGAAGGTAACGGTAAGCCCAATCTAACCAGCAGCTCCTTCGGGGGTTAGTGCTACACTAGCACCCTAAAGCCCCATACACACTGTCAGATTTTCTGCTGATTTTTGTCTTCAGATTTACCAAAACCATGAGATGCAAGGGCCTGCCTGATTGCATACAAATTGAAACTCCTAAGGTTTGACCTCATATTATATGGTTTTGGTAAATATGAAGGAAAAAAATCAGCAGAAAATCTGATAGTGTGTATGGGGCTTTAGTGTTCACAAGTTGCCTGGTTCCCGTGCTGCCATCTTGGATTCAGGGTTCCAGCTGTTATTTCCTGATAAACCAGCTTCAAAATGCTCATGTGCAAGATCAGCCAGATGCAGTTGATTGGTCCTGTAGTCTCCTGCGATGTGTAATGTGATCAGTGGGTGTGGAAGAACCTTGGCTAAATATAAGGAAGTGGGAGCAAGTACCTGCTAAAGTGGGTACTTGCAAAAAACAACCTATTTTATGTATAAAAGGAGGTGGGGGTTAGAAGGAGGCTATAAAGAAATTGTGAGTGAAGGACTGCTTTAAGCATTTCAGTTGGGGAACTAACAGCACTGTGCAATGCCAAAATGCCTGATTGGTTCACAGCTGTTCCCCTTCCTTTCCCAGTCCCATTATACATGGGATCAGATAAGTTGTAAACTATAGTGTTCCTTTAGGCTGCATCCACACCTGAGCGTTTCAAAGTCACGTGTTTTTACCACGATTTTGTGCAGATCACCGATTAAAAAAGCAGAAAAGCGCCTGTAATTGGCCCCAAAGAAGCTCTTGTTCTTTTTTTAGCTTAAGGCCTCTTTCACACGGGATGGAGCCGTGATGTTCCGCCCCGTGGACCTCCACTTGCTCAGCAGGGATCGCTCCATCGATCCCCGCTGAGCAAGAAGATGACAGGTCCATCTCTGCACACTGTGCAGGAACGGACCTGTCAGAGCACCGCTCTCCCCTATGGGAGATCGGATGACGACGGACCTCAGAGTCTGTCGTCACCCAATCCAATCCGCAGACGGATGGAAAGGTAGGTTTTTCCTCTGTCACACTTTTTCGAATCAGAGCAGGTCGGATGTCAGCGGACATGTCACCGCTGACATCCGACGCTCCGTAGAGGTCTATGGAGAATCCATTCAGGTCTGTCTAAAAAACTGACAGGTGGACCTGAACGGGTCGTTCATGTGAAAGAGGCCTAAGGCGTTTTGCTTCAGGTGACAAAGCGCTAAGATGTGAATAGGTGCCATTGAAATGACTGGGATTTTGCTTGTTGGGCACTTCTCAGGTTTTTTTCCACATGTTTTACGAGCTGAAAACACTCCGGTGTGAATGCAGCCTTAAAAAAGCAAGTATGATTTTGACAAAATGACCTGTGTGGCATTCAGTGTCTAGCTCTGATCCCAGCACATTTCCTAACTGACGAATGGCTGCGGCACATCAAGCCACTAGCATTCGCCTTTAGGGCATCAATAACAAACCCTCTCCACCTATCACTGATAATCAGGGGTTCCTAAAGAAGCAGCACACAAAGCCCAGTGCTGAGATTCAGAGAGCCCTATCAGGCAGCACAGTCAGCACGGTGACCATTCTAGTCTTTGACTGGACAGTAAGACTTCATTTCGACGTTCAGTTGGGGGGAAGCAAAAATGTACAGATTTTGTTCTGGGAATGGGATGGGAAAATCGAAATCAATAACTACCCAATTTTTCAAAAAATGCAATTGTAAACTTTATTGCAAAGTCAAATAAAAATGCTAAACATACCAGCAACACCTAAGCTGCTGGTATGTGCTACAAAGAGTTTCTATAAGCCTATACAAGGCTTTACTTTACAAGGAGCAATTTAAACATTTTACTATTTGCTTTTTTCCCACATACAGTACTTTCATTTTCCTAAGCAAATTAGATCACTCTTTAAAGAGGAAGTAAACCCTGATGGGTTTACTTCCTCTTTCATTCCCTGCAAAGGCAAAGCATAATGGACTACTATGCATCGCATAGTAGTCCATTATGTGTCACTTACCTGACACAGGAGCCAGCGATGTCACCGCTGTCCCCTGTAGTCCGGCGCATCCATCTTCTCGGTGGGGTCTCGCTGCTCCGCCTCTGTCAATTGGCGAAGCCGTCACTAAAGCGCATGTGCATGGGAGCTGACACGTGCGGCATCTTCGTCGTTGACGATGCCGCGCTCAGTACGCCAGCGCGCCGCTGTCTACGGCGCATGCGCTGTAGACAGCAGTGCCTGTCTTTCGACAAATATCTCCTAAATCGTGTTTAGGAGATATTTCTTGGACCTACAGGTAAGCCTTAATCTAGGTTTACCTGTAGGTCAAAGTGTGTTGTAAGGGTTTACAACCACTTTAATCCCATTCATGATTGTGTGACATTGAGGCCTAGATACCCAGACCACAAATTTAGTAGCATCAGTGTGCATTGGTTAACATGACAATGACTCTAAATAATACCAACCTAAATAATGTTTGCATTTTTCAAAGACACAAAAGGGTTTTATTTAATATATTGTTTTAAAGCAGAAATAATACTAGCCATAAACTAATAGATTTCTCTTTGTTTAGCCTGTGGTCATTCAGCCACGGTGAGTGAAATATTTGTGGTCCTGCACGTTCCAGGAATTGATAATATAATAATTATAAATGTATAAAATCTTGGAACACTACTTCCAATGGAAATGAGCTCATGAATTCAATGGGACCCACTAAATAAATAAGTGGGTCATAAAACCCTGACAGATGGCAATACCAAGCCGAGGCGTGATACTGAAGCATTTCAGAAAATCTTTCCTTCAAAGGATAAGTTCACTTTTTTAAAAAAAATTATAAATGCACAGGTAAAAAAAAATGTTTTTATTTATTTTTTGGAGCCTGTAAAGCATTGCACCAGCGATCAGCTGATTGCTCATGCCATTCAGGTCTCCTGCAGACCCGTCAGTGTATCTGAGTGCCCGTACGGGCAAGCAGCTACACTGACAGGAAGAATCAATGAACTACCACGGCGATCCACAGCACTGTGGTAGTTCATTGAGAACTGCAAACTGACATCTGCAAAGTTTGTTGCCACTTGTAGTTAATTCATTCACAGAACTCGATGAATGAATGGCGTGTCTGAATGGGCAGAGCCCCACATGGGCACGCTAAGGCTGCAGCATTGGGAACATGTTACACGTTCCATCCTAAAAGCAGGTTCCCAAAAGGTGAACTTATCCTTTAACATTTACAGAAGTTAAAATAACCTTAACATAGAATTCCAGGCCAAGCCTATGTAGTCTTAAATATGACCCCTACCCCCTCCTAATATCTTTGCTGACTAAACTGTGTAAGGCCGCGTACACACGGGCGGACTGTCCGTCCAACTAAGTCCGTCAGACAATCCGACAGACAGTCCGTCCTACTTTTGAATGAACGGACTTGACCACACACGACGAACAGACAGTCCGCTGAAAGCTTGCGCGATGACGTGTACGGCACGTACGAGGGGACTAGAAATACGACGTCCAATACACTGCAATGCAACCTTCGGCCGTGTAAATCCTTTCTGAGCATGCGCCATACTTAGTCCGTCGAACTAGCCTACTCACGAGCGGACTGTCCGCTAAAACCAAGTTTGGACGGACAATATTACGGAAATTCCGAAAGACTTAGTCCGCCAGACTGTCCGCTGAAAAAGTCAGCTGAAGCCCACACACGAGCGGATTGTCCTCTGAAACACGTTTCAGCGGACCAAGTCCGTCAGACAGTCCGCCCGTGTGTACGCGGCCTAAGAAGTTGGTATATACTAAGGGATCCCTCCTTTCCCCTTCAGCTGCCGCTGACTGACACAAGGGAGCCGGATTATGTCACCGGACCGATGTATATACATCTTTCTTGCAAAGCTTAGTCTGCATAATTGGTAGGAGGAGGTAGGGGGCATTTTTAAAGCGGAGGTCCACCCTAAAGTGGACCTTCCACTCATTGGAATCCCCCCCCCCCTTCCGGCACCACAATTGGCACCTTTCAGGGGGGAGGGGGGTGCAGGTTACTGTACAGTACAGGTATCTGCATCATAATAAGCAGCCCCAGGAGAAAGTCAGCATAGCACAGGGATGGTGGGAGCCCCTCATAATAAGTGCCCCCTGGAGGAAGTCAGAACAGCACAGGGATGGTGAACTTTACAAACCTACAGGTCATATTTGCAGCCACAAAATAATTACTATCTGTGCACACATAGTCCCACCACATGGCCAATGACATAACACATGTATGAGGTGAATCTGGGATCGACAACTACAAGCATTCATTTTTTATATGTGAAATTCTGACAATTCAGGACTCTTGAGACAATGGAGGCGAGGGAAGGTCAGAGTAGGCAAAGAAGAGGGTGCAGGAGATGATCACCAGCACCAGCACCGTGATATAGAGCACTGACACCTGAACCGTGATAGAATGATCTGACACCAGCACCGTGATAGAGAGCACTGACATCAGCAGCGTGACATAAAGCACTGACAACAGCACCGTGATATACAGCACTGACACCTGCACCATAAGAAGCCCCAGGAGGAAGTCAGCACAGCACAGGGATGGTGGGAACCCCTCATAATAAGCAGCCCCAGTAGGAAGTCAGCATAGCACAGGGATGGTGAGAGCCCCTCATAATAAGCAGCCCCAGGAGGAAGCCAGCACAGCACAGGGATGGTGAACTTTACAAACCTACAGGTCATATTTGCAGCCACAAAATAATTACTAGCTGTGCACACATAGTCCCACCACATGGCCAATGACATAACACATGTATGAGGTGAATCTGGGATCGACAACTACAAGCATTCTTTTTTTATATGTGAAATTCTGACAATTCAGGACTCTTGAGACAAAGGAGGCAAGGGAAGGTCAGGGTAGGCAAAGAAGAGTGTGCAGGAGATGATCACCAGCATCAGCACCGTGATATAGAGCACTGACACCTGCACCGTGATAGAGTGATCTGACACCAGCACCATGATAGAGAGCACTGACATCAGCAACGTGACATAAAGCACTGACACCAGCGCTGTGATATACAGCACTGACACCTGCACCGTAAGCCGCCCCAGGAGGAAGTCAGCACAGCACAGGGATGGTGGGAACCCCTCATAATAAGCAGCCCTAGGAGGAAGTCAGCATAGCACAGGGATGGTGGGAGCCCCTCATAATAAGCAGCCCCAGGAGGAAGTCAGCACAGCACAGGGATGGTGAACTTTACAAACCTACAGGTCATATTTGCAGCCACAAAATAATTACTAGCTGTGCACACATAGTCCCACCACATCGCCAATGACATAACACATGTATGAGGTGAATCTGGGATTGACAACTACAAGCATTCTTGTTTTATATGTGAAATTCTGACAATTCAGGACTCTTGAGACAATGGAGGCGAGGGAAGGTCAGGGTAGGCAAAGAAGAGGGTGCAGGAGATGATCATCACCAGCACCGTGATATAGAGCACTGACACCTGCACCGTGATAGAATGATCTGACCCCAGCACGTAATAGAAAGCACTGACATCAGCAGCGTGACATAAAGCACTGACATCAGCACCGTGATATACAGCACTGACACCTGCACCGTAAGCAGCCCCAGGAGGAAATCAGCACAGGGATGGTGAACTTTACAAACCTACAGGTCATATTTGCAGCCACAAAATAATTACTAGCTGTGCACACGTAATCCCACCACATGGCCCATGACATAACACATGTATGAGGTGAATCTGGGATTGACAACTACAAGCATTCTTGTTTTATATGTGAAATTCTGACAATTCAGGACTCTAGAGACAATGGAGGCGAGGGAAGGTCAGAGTAGGCAAAGAAGAGGGTACAGGAGATGATCACCAGCACCAGCACCGTCATATAGAGGACTGACACCTGCACCGTGATAGAGTGATCTGACACCAGCACCGTGATAGAGAGCACTGACATCAGCAGCATGACATAAAGCACTGACACCAGCACCGTGATATACAGCACTGACACCTGCACCGTAAGCAGCCCCAGGAGGAAGTCAGCACAGCACAGGGATGGTGGGAACCCCACATAATAAGAAGCCCCGGGAGGAAGTCAGCATAGCACATGGGATGGTGGGAGCCCCTCATAATAAGCAGCCCCAGGAGGAAGTCAGCACAGCACAGGGATGGTGAACTTTACAAACCTACAGGTCATATTTGCAGCCACAAAATAATTACTAGCTGTGTACACATAGTCCCACCACATGGCCAATGACATAACACATGTATGAGGTGAATCTGGGATCGACAACTACAAGCATTCTTTTTTTATATGTGAAATTCTGACAATTCAGGACTCTTGAGACAATGGAGGCGAGGGAAGGTCAGAGTAGGCAAAGAAGAGGGTGCAGGAGATGATCACCAGCACCAGCACCGTGATATAGAGCACTGACACCTGAACCGTGATAGAATGATCTGACACCAGCACCGTGATAGAGAGCACTGACATCAGCAGCGTGACATAAAGCACTGACACCAGCACCGTGATATACAGCACTGACACCTGCACCATAAACAGCCCCAGGAGGAAGTCAGCACAGCACAGGAATGGTGGGAGCCCCTCATAATAAGCAGCCCCAGGAGGAAGTCAGCATAGCACAGGGATGGTGGGAGCCCCTGATAATAAGCAGCCCCAGGAGGAAGTCAGAACAGCACAGGGATGGTGAACTTTACAAACCTACAGGTCATATTTGCAGCCTCAAAATAATAACTAGCTGTGCAAACATAGTCCCACCACATGGCCAATGACATAACACATGTATGAGGTGAATCTGGGATCGACAACTACAAGCATTCTTTTTTTTATATGTGAAATTCTGAAAATTCAGGACTGTTAAAACAATGGAGGCGAGGGAAGGTCAGGGTAGGCAAAGAAGAGGGTGCAGGAGATGATCATCACCAGCACCGTGATATAGAGCACTGACACCTGCACCGTGATAGAATGATCTGACACCAGCACCGAAATAGAAAGCACTGACATCAGCAGCGTGGCATAAAGCACTGACACCAGCACCGTGATATATAGCACTGACACCTGCACCGTAAGCAGCCCCAGGAGGAAGTCAGCACAGCACAGGGATGGTGGGAGCCCCTCATAATAAGAAGCCCCAGGAGGAAGTCAGCATAGCACAGGGATGGTGGGAGCCCCTCATAATAAGCAGCCCTAGGAGGAAGTCAGCACAGCACAGGGATGGTGAACTTTACAAACCTACAGGTCATATTTGCAGCCACAAAAAAATTACTAGATGTGCACACGTAATCCCACCACATGGCCAATGACATAACACATGTATGAGGTGAATCTAGGATTGACAACTACAAGCATTCTTGTTTTATATGTGAAATTCTGACAATTCAGGACTCTTGAGAAATTGGAGGCGAGGGAAGATCAGGGTAGGCAAAGAAGAGGGTACAGGAGATGATCACCAGCACCAGCACCGTGATATAGAGCACTGACACCTGCACCGTGATAGAGTGATCTGACACCAGCACCGTGATAGAGAGCACTGACATCAGCAGCGTGACATAAAGCACTGACACCAGCACCGTGATATACAGCACTGAAAACCTGCACCGTAAGCAGCCCCAGGAGAAAGTCAGCACAGCACAGGGATGGTGGGAACCCCTCATAATAAGCAGCCCCAGGAGGAAGTCAGCATAGCACAGGGATGGTGGGAGCCCCTCATAATAAGCAGCCCCAGGAGGAAGTCAGCACAGCACAGGGATGGGGAACTTTACAAACCTACAGGTCATATTTGCAGCCTCAAAATAATTACTAGCTGTGCACACATAGTCCCACCACATGGCCAATGACATAACACATGTATGAGGTGAATCTGGAATCGACAACTACAAGCATTCTTTTTTTATATGTGAAATTCTGACAATTCAGGACTGTTAAAACAATGGAGGCGAGGGAAGATCAGGGTAGGCAAAGAAGAGGGTGCAGGAGATGATCATCACCAGCACCGTGATATAGAGCACTGACACCTGCACCGTGATAGAATGATCTGACACCAGCACCGTAATAGAAAGCACTGACATAAACAGCGTGGCATAAAGCACTGACACCAGCACCGTGATATACAGCACTGACACCTGCACCGTAAGCAGCCCCAGGAGGAAGTCAGCACAGCACAGGGATGGTGAACTTTACAAACCTACAGGTCATATTTGCAGCCACAAAATAATTACTAGCTGTGCACACATAGTCCCACCACATGGCCAATGACTTAACACTTGTATGAAGTGAATCTGGGATCGACAACTACAAGCATTCTTTTTTTATATGTGAAATTCTGAAAATTCAGGACTCTTGAGACAATGGAGGCGAGGGAAGGTCAGGGTAGGCAAAGAGGAGGGTGCAGGAGATGATCACCAGCACCAGCACCGTGATATAGAGCACTGACACCTGCACTGTGATAGAATGATCTGACACCAGCACGTAATAGAAAGCACTGAGATCAGCAGCGTGACATAAAGCACTGACATCAGCACCGTGATATACAGCACTGACACCTGCACCGTAAGCAGCCCCAGGAGGAAATCAGCACAGGGGTGGTGGGAGCCACTCATAATAAGCAGCCCCAGGAGGAAGTCAGCATAGCACAGGGATGGTGGGAGCCCCTTATAATAAGCAGCCCCAGGAGCAAGTCAGCACAGCACAGGGATGGTGAACTTTACAAACCTACAGGTCATATTTGCAGCCACAAAATAATTACTAGCTGTGCACACGTAATCCCACCACATGGCCAATGACATAACACATGTATGAGGTGAATCTGGGATTGACAACTACAAGCATTCTTGTTTTATATGTGAAATTCTGACAATTCAGGACTCTTGAGACAATGGAGGCGAGGGAAGGTCAGAGTAGGCAAAGAAGAGGGTACAGGAGATGATCACCAGCACCAGCACCGTGATATAGAGCACTGACACCTGCACCGTGATAGAGAGCAATGACATCAGCAGCATGACATAAAGCACTGACACCAGCACCGTGATATACAGCACTGACACCTGCACCATAAGCAGCCCCAGGAGGAAGTCAGCACAGCACAGGGATGGTGGGAACCCCTCATAATAAGCAGCCCCAGGAGGAAGTCAGCATAGCACAGGGATGGTGGGAGCCCCTCATAATAAGCAGCCCCAGGAGGAAGTCAGCACAGCACAGGGATGGTGAGCTTTACAAACCTACAGGTCATATTTGCAGCCACAAAATAATTACTAGCTGTGCACACATAGTCCCACCACATGGCCAATGACATAACACATGTATGAGGTGAATCTGGGATCGACAACTACAAGCATTCTTTTTTTATATGTGAAATTCTGACAATTCAGGACTCTTGAGACAATGGAGGCGAGGGAAGGTCAGGGTAGGCAAAGAAGAGGGTGCAGGATATGATCACCAGCACCAGCACCGTGATATAGAGCACTGACACCTGCACCGTGATAGAGTGATCTGACATCAGCAGCATGACATAAAGCACTGACACCAGCACCGTGATATACAGCACTGACACCTGCGCCGTAAGCAGCCCCAGGAGGAAGTCAGCACAGCACAGGAATGGTGGGAGCCCCTCATAATAAGCAGCCCCAGGAGGAAGTCAGCATAGCACAGAGATGGTGGGAGCCCCTCATAATAAGCAGCCCCAGGAGGAAGTCAGAACAGCACAGGGATGGTGAACTTTACAAACCTACAGGTCATATTTGCAGCCACAAAATAATTACTAGCTGTGCACACATAGTCCCACCACATGGCCAATGACATAACACATGTATAAGGTGAATCTGGGATCGACAACTACAAGCTTTTTTTTAATATATGTGAAATTCTGACAATTCAGGACTCTTGGGAAAATGGAGGCGAGGGAAGGTCAGGGAAGGCAAAGAAGAGGGTGCAGGAGATGATCACCAGCACCAGCACCGTGATATAGAGCAGTGACACCTGCACCGTGATAGAATGATCTGACACCAGCACCGTGATAGAGAGCACTGACATCAGTAGCGTGACATAAAGCACTGACACCAGCACCGTGATATACAGCACTGACACCTGCACCATAAGCAGCCCCAGGAGGAAGTCAGCACAGCACATGAATGGTGGGAGCCCCTCATAATAAGCAGCCCCAGGAGGAAGTCAGCATAGCACAGGGATGGTGGGAGCCCCTCATAATAAGCAGCCCTAGGAGGAAGTCAGCACAGCACAGGGATGGTGAACCTTACAAACCTACAGGTCATATTTGCAGCCACAAAATAATTACTAGCTGTGCACACATAGTCCCACCACATGGCCAATGACATAACACATGTATGAGGTGAATCTGGGATCGACAACTACAAGCATTCTTTTTTTATATGTGAAATTCTGAAAAATCAGAACTCTTGAGACAATGGAGGCGATGGAAGGTCAGGGTAGGCAAAGAAGAGGGTGCAGGAGATGATCATCACCAGCAACGTGATATAGAGCATTGACACCTGCACCGTGATAGAGTGATCTGACACCAGCACCGTGATAGAGAGCACTGACATCAGCAGCGTGACATAAAGCACTGACACCAGCACCGTGATATACAGCACTGACACCTGCACCATAAGCAGCCCCAGGAGGAAGTCAGCACAGCACAGGGATGGTGGGAGCCCCTCATAATAAGTAGCCCCAGGAGGAAGTCAGCATAGCACAGGGATGGTGGGAGCCCTTCATAATAAGAAGCCCCAGGAGGAAGTCAGCATAGCACAGGGATGGTGAACTTTACAAACCTACAGGTCATATTTGCAGCCACAAAATAATTACTAACTGTGCACACATAGTCCCACCACATGGCCAATGGCATAACACA
Organism: Lithobates pipiens; assembly: GCF_037356315.1. NCBI lineage: Eukaryota > Metazoa > Chordata > Amphibia > Anura > Ranidae > Lithobates > Lithobates pipiens. The sequence continues at coordinate 521,525 of NW_027507695.1, read as the reverse complement.
TGTATGAGGTGAATCTGGGATTGACAACTACAAGCATTCTTTTTTAATATGTGAAATTCTGACAATTCAGGACTCTTGAGACAATGGAGGCGAGGGAAGGTCAGGGTAGGCAAAGAAGAGGGTGCACGAGATGATCACCAGCACCAGCACCGTGATATAGAGCATTGACACCTGCACCGTGATAGAGTGATCTGACACCAGCACCGTGATAGAGAGCACTGACATCAGCAGCGTGACATAAAGCACTGACACCAGCACCGTGATATACAGCACTGACACCTGCACCGAAAGCAGCCCCAGGAGGAAGTCAGCACAGCACAGGAATGGTGGGAGCCCCTCATAATAAGCAGCCCCAGGAGGAAGTCAGCATAGCACAGAGATGGTGGGAGCCCCTCATTATAAGCAGCCCCAGGAGGAAGTCAGAACAGCAGAGGGATGGTGAACTTTACAAACCTACAGGTCATATTTGCAGCCACAAAATAATTACTAGCTGTGCACACATAGTTCCACCACATGGCCAATGACATAACACATGTAAAAGGTGAATCTGGGATCGACAACTACAAGCATTTTTTTTTATATGTGAAATTCTGACAATTCAGGACTCTTGGGAAAATGGAGGCGAGGGAAGGTCAGGGAAGGCAAAGAAGAGGGTGCAGGAGATGATCACCAGCACCAGCACCGTGATATAGAGCACTGACACCTGCACCGTGATAGAATGATCTGACACCAGCACCGTGATAGAGAGCACTGACATCAGCAGCGTGACATAAAGCACTGACACCAGCACCGTGATATACAGCACTGACACCTGCACCATAAGCAGCCCCAGGAGGAAGTCAGCACAGCACAGGACTGGTGGGAGCCCCTCATAATAAGCAGCCCCAGGAGGAAGTCAGCATAGCACAGGGATGGTGGGAGCCCCTCATAATAAGCAGCCCCAGGAGGAAGTCAGCACAGCACAGGGATGGTGAACTTTACAAACCTACAGGTCATATTTGCAGCCACAAAATAATTACTAACTGTGCACACATAGTCCCACCACATGGCCAATGACATAACACATGTATCAGGTGAATCTGGGATTGACAACTACAAGCATTCTTTTTTTATATGTGAAATTCTGACAATTCAGGACTCTTGAGACAATGGAGGCGAGGGAAGGTCAGGGTAGGCAAAAAAGAGGGTGCAGGAGATGATCACCAGCACCGTGATATAGAGCACTGACACCTGCACCGTGATAGAGAGCACTGACATCAGCAGCATGACATAAAGCACTGACAACAGCACCGTGATATACAGCACTGATACCTGCACCGTAAGCAGCCCTAGGAGGAAGTCAGCACAGCACAGGGATGGTTGGAGCCCCTCATAATAAGCAGCCCCAGGAGGAAGTCAGCATAGCACAGAGATGGTGGGAGCCTCTCATAATAAGCAGCCCCAGGAGGAAGTCAGCATAGCACAGGGATGGTGGGAGCCCCTCATAATGAGCATAGCACAGGGATGGTGGGAGCCCCTCATAATAAGCAGCCCCAGGAGGAAGTCAGCATAGCACAGAGATAGTGGGAGCCCCACATAATAATCAGCCCCAGGAGGAAGTCAGCATAGCACAGGGATGGTGGGAGCCCCTCATAATGAGCATAGCACAGGGATGGTGGGAGCCCCTCATAATAAGCAGCCCCAGGAGGAAGTCAGCATAGCACAGGGATGGTGGGAGCCCCTCATAATGAGCATAGCACAGGGATGGTGGGAGCCCCTCATAATAAGCAGCCCCAGGAGGAAGTCAGCATAACACAGAGATGGTGGGAGCCCCTCATAATAAGCAGCCCCAGGAGGAAGTCAGCATAGCACAGGGATGGTGGGAGCCCCTCATAATGAGCATAGCACAGGGATGGTGGGATCCCCTCATAATAAGCAGCCCCAGGAGGAAGTCAGCATAGCACAGGGATGGTGGGAGTCCCTCATAATAAGCAGCCCCAGGAGGAAGTCAGCACAGCACAGGGATGGTGAACTTTACAATCCTACAGGTCATATTTGCAGCCACAAAATAAGTACTAGCTGTGCACACATAGTCCCACCACATGGCCAATGACATAACACATGTATGAGGTGAATCTGGGATTGACAACTACAAGCATTCTTTTTTTATATGTGAAATTCTGAAAATTCAGGACTCTTCAGACAATGGAAGCGATGGAAGGTCAGGGTAGGCAAAGAAGAGGGTGCAGGGGATGAGCATCACCAGCAGCGTGATATAGAGCACTGACACCTGCATCGTGATAGAATGATCTGACACCAGCACCGTGATAGAGAGCACTGACATTAGCAGCGTGAGCATCCCCAGGAGGATATCAGCACAGCACAGGAATGGTGGGAGCCTCCCATAATAAGCAGCCCCAGGAGGAAGTCAGCACAACACAGGGATGGTGAACTTTACAAACCTACAGGTCATATTTGCAGCCACAAAATAATTACTAACTGTGCACACATAGTTCCACCACATGGCCAATGACATAACACATGTATAAGGTGAATCTGGGATCGACAACTACAAGCATTTTTTTTTATATGTGAAATTCTGACAATTCAGGACTCTTGGGACAATGGAGGCGAGGGAAGGTCAGGGTAGGCAAAGAAGAGGGTGCAGGAGATGATCACCAGAACCAGCACCGTGATATAGAGCACTGACACCTGCACCGTGATAGAATGATCTGACACCAGCACTGTGATAGAGAGCACTGACATCAGCAGCGTGACATAAAGCACTGACACCAGCACCGTGATATACAGCACTGACACCTGCACCATAAGCAGCCCCAGGAGGAAGTCCGCACAGCACAGGAATGGTGGGAGCCCCTCATAATAAGCAGCCCCAGGAGGAAGTCAGCATAGCACAGGGATGGTGGGAGCCCCTCATAATAAGCAGCCCCAGGAGGAAGTCAGCACAGCACAGGGATGGTGAACTTTACAAACCTACAGGTCATATTTGCAGCCACAAAATAATTACTAACTGTGCACACATAGTCCCACCACATGGCCAATGACATAACACATGTATGAGGTGAATCTGGGATTGACAACTACAAGCATTCTTTTTTTATATGTGAAATTCTGACAATTCAGGACTCTTGAGACAATGGAGGCGAGGGAAGGTCAGGGTAGGCAAAAAAGAGGGTGCAGGAGATGATCACCAGCACCAGCACCGTGATATAGAGCACTGACATCAGCAGCGTGACATAAAGCACTGACAACAGCACCGTGATATACAGCACTGATACCTGCACCGTAAGCAGCCCTAGGAGGAAGTCAGCACAGCACAGGGATGGTTGGAGCCCCTCATAATAAGCAGCCCCAGGAGGAAGTCAGCATAGCACAGAGATGGTGGGAGCCTCTCATAATAAGCAGCCCCAGGAGGAAGTCAGCATAGCACAGGGATGGTGGGAGCCCCTCATAATGAGCATAGCACAGGGATGGTGGGAGCCCCTCATAATAAGCAGCCCCAGGAGGAAGTCAGCATAGCACAGAGATGGTGGGAGCCCCACATAATAATCAGCTCCAGGAGGAAGTCAGCATAGCACAGGGATGGTGGGAGCCCCTCATAATGAGCATAGCACAGGGATGGTGGGATCCCCTCATAATAAGCAGCCCCAGGAGGAAGTCAGCATAACACAGAGATGGTGGGAGCCCCTCATAATAAGCAGCCCCAGTAGGAAGTCAGCATAGCACAGGGATGGTGGGAGCCCCTCATAATGAGCATAGCACAGGGATGGTGGGATCCCCTCATAATAAGCAGCCCCAGGAGGAAGTCAGCATAGCACAGGGATGGTGGGAGTCCCTCATAATAAGCAGCCCCAGGAGGAAGTCAGCACAGCACAGGGATGGTGAACTTTACAAACCTACACGTCATATTTGCAGCCACAAAATAATTACTAGCTGTGCACACATAGTCCCACCACATGGCCAATGACATAACACATGTATGAGGTGAATCTGGGATTGACAACTACAAGCATTCTTTTTTTATATGTGAAATTCTGACAATTCAGGACTCTTGAGACTATGGAGGCGAGGGAAGGTCAGCCCAAGAAGAGGGTGCAGGAGATGATCACCAGCACCGTGATATAGAGCACTGACACCTGCACCGTGATAGAGTGATCTGACACCAGCACCGTGATACAGAGCACTGACATCAGCAGCGTGACATAAAGCACTGACACCAGCACCGTGATATACAGCACTGACACCTGCACCATAAGCAGCCCCAGGAGGAAGTCAGCACAGCACAGGAATGGTGGGAGCCCCTCATAATGAGCATAGCACAGGGATGGTGGGATCCCCTCATAATAAGCAGCCCCAGGAGGAAGTCAGCATAGCACAGGGATGGTGGGAGTCCCTCATAATAAGCAGCCCCAGGAGGAAGTCAGCACAGCACAGGGATGGTGAACTTTACAAACCTACAGGTCATATTTGCAGCCACAAAATAATTACTAACTGTGCACACATAGTCCCACCACATGGCCAATGACATAACACATGTATGAGGTGAATCTGGGATTGACAACTACAAGCATTCTTTTTTTATATGTGAAATTCTGACAATTCAGGACTCTTGAGACAATGGAGGCGAGGGAAGGTCAGGGTAGGCAAAAAAGAGGGTGCAGGAGATGATCACCAGCACCAGCACCGTGATATAGAGCACTGACACCTGCACCGTGATAGAGAGCAATGACATCAGCAGCGTGACATAAAGCACTGACAACAGCACCGTGATATACAGCACTGATACCTGCACCGTAAGCAGCCCTAGGAGGAAGTCAGCACAGCACAGGGATGGTTGGAGCCCCTCATAATAAGCAGCCCCAGGAGGAAGTCAGCATAGCACAGAGATGGTGGGAGCCTCTCATAATAAGCAGCCCCAGGAGGAAGTCAGCATAGCACAGGGATGGTGGGAGCCCCTCATAATGAGCAGAGCACAGGGATGGTGGGAGCCCCTCATAATAAGCAGCCCCAGGAGGAAGTCAGCATAGCACAGAGATGGTGGGATCCCCACATAATAATCAGCCCCAGGAGGAAGTCAGCTTAGCACAGGGATGGTGGGAGCCCCTCATAATGAGCATAGCACAGGGATGGTGGGAGCCCCTCATAATAAGCAGCCCCAGGAGGAAGTCAGCATAGCACAGAGATGGTGGGAGCCCCACATAATAATCAGCCCCAGGAGGAAGTCAGCATAGCACAGGGATGGTGGGAGCCCCTCATAATGAGCATAGCACAGGGATGGTGGGAGCCCCTCATAATAAGCAGCCCCAGGAGGAAGTCAGCATAGCACAGGGATGGTGGGAGCCCCTCATAATGAGCATAGCACAGGGATGGTGGGAGCCCCTCATAATAAGCAGCCCCAGGAGGAAGTCAGCATAACACAGAGATGGTGGGAGCCCCTCATAATAAGCAGCCCCAGGAGGAAGTCAGCATAGCACAGGGATGGTGGGAGCCCCTCATAATGAGCATAGCACAGGGATGGTGGGATCCCCTCATAATAAGCAGCCCCAGGAGGAAGTCAGCATAGCACAGGGATGGTGGGAGTCCCTCATAATAAGCAGCCCCAGGAGGAAGTCAGCACAGCACAGGGATGGTGAACTTTACAAACCTACAGGTCATATTTGCAGCCACAAAATAATTACTAGCTGTGCACACATAGTCCCACCACATGGCCAATGACATAACACATGTATGAGGTGAATCTGGGATTGAAAACTACAAGCATTCTTTTTTTATATGTGAAATTCTGAAAATTCAAGACTCTTCAGACAATGGAAGCGATGGAAGGTCAGGGTAGGCAAAGAAGAGGGTGCAGGGGATGATCATCACCAGCAGCGTGATATAGAGCACTGACACCTGCATCGTGATAGAATGATCTGACACCAGCACCGTGATAGAGAGCACTGACATTAGCAGCGTAAGCAGCCCCAGGAGGAAGTCAGCACAGCACAGGAATGGTGGGAGCCCCCCATAATAAGCAGCCCCAGGAGGAAGTCAGCACAACACAGGGATGGTGAACTTTACAAACCTACAGGTCATATTTGCAGCCACAAAATAATTACTAACTGTGCACACATAGTCCCACCACATGGCCAATGACATAACACATGTATGAGGTGAATCTGGGATTGACAACTACAAGCATTCTTTTTTTATATGTGAAATTCTGACAATTCAGGACTCTTGAGACTATGGAGGCGAGGGAAGGTCAGCCAAAGAAGAGGGTGCAGGGGATGATCACCAGCACCGTGATATAGAGCACTGACACCTGCACCGTGATAGAGTGATCTGACACCAGCACCGTGATACAGAGCACTGACATCAGCAGCGTGACATAAAGCACTGACACCAGCACCGTGATATACAGCACTGACACCTGCACCATAAGCAGCCCCAGGAGGAAGTCAGCACAGCACAGGAATGGTGGGAGCCCCTCATAATAAGCAGCCCCAGGAGGAAGTCAGCATAGCACAGGGATGGTGGGAGCCCCTCATAATAAGCAGCCCCAGGAGGAATTCAGAACAGCACAGGGATGGTGAACTTTACAAACCTACAGGTCATATTGGCAGCCACAATATAAATACTAGCTGTGCACACATAGTCCCACCACATGGCCAATGACATAACACATGTATGAGGTGAATCTGGGATCGACAACTACAAGCATTTTTTTTTATATGTGAACTTCTGACAATTCAGGACTCTTGAGACAATGGAGGCGAGGGAAGGTCAGGGTAGGCAAAGAAGAGGGTGCAGGAGATGATCACCAGCACCAGCACCGTGATATAGAGCACTGACACCTGCACCGTGATAGAGTGATCTGACACCAGCACCGTGATACAGAGCACTGACATCAGCAGCGTGACATAAAGCACTGACACCAGCACCGTGATATACAGCACTGACACCTGCACCATAAGCAGCCCCAGGAGGAAGTCAGCACAGCACAGGAATGGTGGGAGCCCCTCATAATAAGCAGCCCCAGGAGGAAGTCAGCATAGCACAGGGATGGTGGGAGCCCCTCATAATAAGCAGCCCCAGGAGGAATTCAGAACAGCACAGGGATGGTGAACTTTACAAACCTACAGGTCATATTTGCAGCCACAATATAAATACTAGCTGTGCACACATAGTCCCACCACATGGCCAATGACATAACACATGTATGAGGTGAATCTGGGATCGACAACTACAAGCATTTTTTTTTATATGTGAACTTCTGACAATTCAGGACTCTTGAGACAATGGAGGCGAGGGAAGGTCAGGGTAGGCAAAGAAGAGGGTGCAGGAGATGATCACCAGCACCAGCACCGTGATATAGAGCACTGACACCTGCACCGTGATAGAGTGATCTGACACCAGCACCGTGATACAGAGCACTGACATCAGCAGCGTGACATAAAGCACTGACACCAGCACCGTGATATACAGCACTGACACCTGCACCATAAGCAGCCCCAGGAGGAAGTCAGCACAGCACAGGAATGGTGGGAGCCCCTCATAATAAGCAGCCCCAGGAGGAAGTCAGCAAAGCACAGGGATGGTGAACTTTACAAACCTACAGGTCATATTTGCAGCCACAAAATAATTACTAACTGTGCACACATAGTCCCACCACATGGCCAATGACATAACACATGTATGAGGTGAATCTGGGATTGACAACTACAAGCATTCTTTTTTTATATGTGAAATTCTGACAATTCAGGACTCTTGAGACAATGGAGGCGAGGGAAGGTCAGGGTAGGCAAAAAAGAGGGTGCAGGAGATGATCACCAGCACCAGCACCGTGATATAGAGCACTGACACCTGCACCGTGATAGAGAGCAATGACATCAGCAGCGTGACATAAAGCACTGACAACAGCACCGTGATATACAGCACTGATACCTGCACCGTAAGCAGCCCTAGGAGGAAGTCAGCACAGCACAGGGATGGTTGGAGCCCCTCATAATAAGCAGCCCCAGGAGGAAGTCAGCATAGCACAGAGATGGTGGGAGCCTCTCATAATAAGCAGCCCCAGGAGGAAGTCAGCATAGCACAGGGATGGTGGGAGCCCCTCATAATGAGCATAGCACAGGGATGGTGGGAGCCCCTCATAATAAGCAGCCCCAGGAGGAAGTCAGCATAGCACAGAGATGGTGGGATCCCCACATAATAATCAGCCCCAGGAGGAAGTCAGCATAGCACAGGGATGGTGGGAGCCCCTCATAATGAGCATAGCACAGGGATGGTGGGAGCCCCTCATAATAAGCAGCCCCAGGAGGAAGTCAGCATAGCACAGAGATGGTGGGAGCCCCACATAATAATCAGCCCCAGGAGGAAGTCAGCATAGCACAGGGATGGTGGGAGCCCCTCATAATGAGCATAGCACAGGGATGGTGGGAGCCCCTCATAATAAGCAGCCCCAGGAGGAAGTCAGCATAGCACAGGGATGGTGGGAGCCCCTCATAATGAGCATAGCACAGGGATGGTGGGAGCCCCTCATAATAAGCAGCCCCAGGAGGAAGTCAGCATAACACAGAGATGGTGGGAGCCCCTCATAATAAGCAGCCCCAGGAGGAAGTCAGCATAGCACAGGGATGGTGGGAGCCCCTCATAATGAGCATAGCACAGGGATGGTGGGATCCCCTCATAATAAGCAGCCCCAGGAGGAAGTCAGCATAGCACAGGGATGGTGGGAGTCCCTCATAATAAGCAGCCCCAGGAGGAAGTCAGCACAGCACAGGGATGGTGAACTTTACAAACCTACAGGTCATATTTGCAGCCATAAAATAATTACTAGCTGTGCACACATAGTCCCACCACATGGCCAATGACATAACACATGTATGAGGTGAATCTGGGATTGACAACTACAAGCATTCTATTTTTATATGTGAAATTCTGAAAATTCAGGACTCTTCAGACAATGGAAGCGATGGAAGGTCAGGGTAGGCAAAGAAGAGGGTGCAGGGGATGATCATCACCAGCAGCGTGATATAGAGCACTGACACCTGCATCGTGATAGAATGATCTGACACCAGCACCGTGATAGAGAACACTCACATTAGCAGCGTGAGCATCCCCAGGAGGATATCAGCACAGCACAGGAATGGTGGGAGCCCCTCATAATAAGCAGCCCCAGGAAGAAGTCAGAACAGCACAGGGATGGTGAACTTTACAAACCTACAGGTCATATTTGCAGCCACAAAATAATTACTAGCTGTGCACACATAGTCCCACCACATGGCCAATGACGTAACACATGTATAAGGTGAATCTGGGATCGACAACTACAAGCATTTTTTTTATATGTGAAATTCTGACAATTCAGGACTCTTGGGACAATGGAGGCGAGGGAAGGTCAGGGTAGGCAAAGAAGAGGGTGCAGGAGAAGATCACCAGCACCAGCACCGTGATATAGAGCACTGACACCTGCACCGTGATAGAATGATCTGACACCAGCACCGTGATAGAGAGCACTGACATCAGCAGCGTGACATAAAGCACTGACACCAGCACCGTGATATACAGCACTGACACCTGCACCATAAGCAGCCCCAGGAGGAAGTCAGCACAGCACAGGAATGGTGGGAGCCCCTCATAATAAGCAGCCCCAGGAGGAAGTCAGCATAGCACGGGGATGGTGGGAGCCCCTCATAATAAGCAGCCCCAGGAGGAAGTCAGCACAGCACAGGGATGGTGAACTTTACAAACCAACAGGTCATATTTTCAGCCACAAAATAATTACTAGCTGTGCACACATAGTCCCACCACATGGCCAATGACATAACACATGTATGAGGTGAATCTGGGATCGACAACTACAAGCATTCTTTTTTTATATGTGAAATTCTGAAAATTCAGAACTCTTGAGACAATGGAGGCGATGGAAGGTCAGGGTAGGCAAAGAAGAGGGTGCAGGAGATGATCATCACCAGCACCGTGATATAGAGCATTGACACCTGCACCGTGATAGAGTGATCTGATACCAGCACCGTGATAGAGAGCACTGATATCAGCAGAGTGACATAAAGCACTGACACCAGCACCATGATATACAGCACTGACACCTGCACCATAAGCAGCCGCAGGAGGAAGTAAGCTCAGCACAGGGATGGTGGGAACCCCTCATAATAAGCAGCCCCAGGAGGAAGTCAGCATAGCACAGGGATGGTGGGAGCCCCTCATAATAAGCAGCCCCAGGAGGAATTCAAAACAGCACAGGGATGGTGAACTTTACAAACCTACAGGTCATATTTGCAGCCACAAAATAATTACTAGCTGTGCACACATAGTCCCACCACATGGCCAATGACATAACACATGTATGAGGTGAATCTGGGATTGACAACTACAAGCATTCTTTTTTTATATGTGAAATTCTGAAAATTCAGGACTCTTCAGACAATGGAAGCGATGGAAGGTCAGGGTAGGCAAAGAAGAGGGTTCAGGGGATGATCATCACCAGCAGCGTGATATAGAGCATTGACACCTGCATTGTGATAGAATGATCTGAAACCAGCACCGTGATAAAGAGCACTGACATTAGCAGCGTAAGCAGCCCCAGGAGGAAGTCAGCATAGCACAGGGATGGTGGGAGCCCCTCATAATAAGCAGCCCCAGGAGGAAGTCAGCACAGCACAGGGATGGTGAACTTTACAAACCAACAGGTCATATTTTCAGCCACAAAATAATTACTAGCTGTGCACACATAGTCCCACCGCATGGCCAATGACATAACACATGTATGAGGTGAATCTGGGATCGACAACTACAAGCATTCTTTTTTTATATGTGAAATTCTGAAAATTCAGAACTCTTGAGACAATGGAGGCGATGGAAGGTCAGGGTAGGCAAAGAAGAGGGTGCAGGAGATGATCATCACCAGCACCTGCACCGTGATAGAGTGATCTGACACCAGCACCGTGATAGAGAGCACTGACATCAGCAGAGTGACATAAAGCACTGACACCAGCACCATGATATACAGCACTGACACCTGCACCATAAGCAGCCGCAGGAGGAAGTAAGCTCAGCACAGGGATGGTGGGAACCCCTCATAATAAGCAGCCCCAGGAGGAAGTCAGCATAGCACAGGGATGGTGGGAGCCCATCATAATAAGCAGCCCCAGGAGGAAGTCAGCACAGCAAAGGGATGGTGAACTTTATAAACCTACAGGTCATATTTGCAGCCACAAAATAATTACTAGCTGTGCACACATAGTCCCACCACATGGCCAATGACATAACACATGTATGAGGTGAATCTGGGAACGACAAATACAAGCATTCTTTTTTTATATATGAAATTCTGACAATTCAGGACTCTTGAGACAATGGAGACGAGGGAAGGTCAGGGTAGGCAAAAAAGAGGGTGCAGGAGATGATCATCACCAGCACCGTGATATAGAGCACTGACACCTGCACCGTGATAGAATGATCTGACACCAGCACCGTGATAGAAAGCATTGACACCAGCAGCGTGACATAAAGCACTGACACCAGGACCGTGATATACAGCACTGACACCTGCACCGTAAGCAGCCCCAGGAGGAAGTCAGCACAGCACAGGGATGGTATGAGCCCCTCATAATAAGAAGCCCCAGGAGGAAGTCAGCATAGCAGAGGGATGGTGGGAGCCACTCATAATAAGCAGCCCCAGGAGGATGTCAGCACAGCACAGGGATGGAGAACTTTACAAACCTATAGGTCATATTTGCAGCCACAAAATAATTACTAGCTGTGCACAAATAGTCCCACCACAAGGCCAATGACATAACACATGTAAGAGGTGAATCTGGGATCGACAACTACAAGCATTCTTTTTTTATATGTGAAATTCTGAAAATTCAGGACTGTTAAAACAATGGAGGAGAGGGAAGGTCAGGGTAGGCAAAGAAGAGGGTGCAGGAGATGATCACCAGCACCAGCACCGTGATACAGAGCACTGACACCTGCACCGTGATAGAATGATCTGACACCAGCACCGTGATAGAGAGCACTGACATCAGCAGCATGACATAAAGCACTGACACCAGCACCGTGTTACAGCATTGACACCTGCACCGTAAGCAGCCCCAGGAGGAAGTCAGCACAGCACAGGGATGGTGGGAGCCCCTCATAATAAGCAGCCCCAGGAGGAAGTCAGCATAGCACAGGGATGGTGGGAGCCCCTCATAATAAGCAGCCCCAGGAGGAAGTCAGAACAGCACAGGGATTGTGAACTTTACAAACCTACAGGTCATATTTGCAGCCACAAAATAATTACTATCTGTGCACACATAGTCCCAACACAAGGCCAATGACATAACACATGTAAGAGGTGAATCTGGGATCGACAACTACAAGCATTCTATTTTTATATGTGAAATTCAGAAAATTCAGGACTGTTAAAACAATGGATGAGAGGGAAGGTCAGGGTAGGCAAAGAAGAGGGTGCAGGAGATGATCATCACCAGCACCGTGATACAGAGCACTGACACCTGCACCGTGATAGAATGATCTGACACCAGCACCGTGATAGAGAGCACTGACATCAGCAGCGTGACATAAAGCACTGACACCAGCACTGTGATATACAGCACTGACACCTGCACCGTAAGCAGCCCCAGGAGGAAGTCAGCACAGCACAAGGATGGTGGGAGCCCATCATAATAAGCAGCCCCAGGAGGAAGTCAGCATAGCACAGGGATGGTGGGAGCCCCTCATAATAAGCAGCCCCAGGAGGAAGTCAGCACAGCACAGGGATGGTGGGAACCCCTCATAATAAGCAGCCCCAGGAGGAAGTCAGCATAGCAAAGGGATGGCGGGAGCCCCTCATAATAAGCAGCCCCAGGAGGAAGTCAGCACAGCACAGGGATGGTGAACTTTACAAACCTACAGTTCATATTTGCAGCCACAAAATAATTACTAGCTGTGCACACATTGTCCCACCACATGGCCAATGACATAACACATGTATGAGGTGAATCTGGGATCGACAACTACAAGCATTCTTTTTATATATGTGAAATACTGACAATTCAGGACTCTTGAGACAATGGAGGCAATGGAAGATCAGGGTAGGCAAAGAAGAGGGTACAGGAGATGATCACCAGCACCGTGATATAGAGCACTGACACCTGCACCGTAATAGAGTGATCTGACACCAGCACCGTGATAGAGAGCACTGACATCAGCAGCGTGACATAAAGCACTGACACCAGCACCGTGATATATACAGCACTGACACCTGCACCGTAGGCAGCCCCAGGAGGAAGTCAGCACAGGGATGGTGTGAACCCCTCATAATAAGCAGCCCCAGGAGGAAGTCAGCATAGCACAGGGATGGTGGGAGCCCCTCATAATAAGCAGCCCCAGGAGGAAGTCAGCACAGCACAGGGATGGTGAACTTTACAAACCTACAGGTCATATTTCCAGCCACAAAATATTTACTAGCTGTGCACACATAGTCCCACCACATGGCCAATGACATAAATCATGTATGAGGTGAATCTGGGATCGACAACTACAAGCATTCTTTTTTTATATGTGACATTCTGAAAATTCAGGACTCTTGAGACAATGGAGGCGAGGGAAGGTCAGGGTAGGCAAAGAAGAGGGTGCAGGAGATGATCATCACCAGCACCGTGATATAGAGCACTGACACCTGCACCGTGATAGAATGATCTGACACCAGCACCGTGATAGAAAGCACTGACATCAGCAGCGTGACATAAAGCACTGACACCAGCACCGTGATATACAGCACTGACACCTGCACCGTAAGCAGCCCCAGGAGGAAGTCAGCACAGGGATGGTGGGAGCCCCTCATAATAAGCAGCCCCAGGAGGAAGTCAGCACAGCACAGGGATTGTGAACTTTACAAACCTACAGGTCATATTTGCAGCCACAAAATAATTACTAGCTGTGCACACATAGTCCCACCACATGGCCAATGACATAACACATGTATGAGGTGAATCTGGGATCGACAACTACAAGCATTCTTTTTTTATATGTGAAATTCTGAAAATTCAGGACTCTTCAGACAATGGAAGCGATGGAAGGTCAGGGTAGGCAAAGAAGAGGGTGCAGGGGATGAGCATCACCAGCAGCGTGATATAGAGCACTGACACCTGCATCGTGATAGAATGATCTGACACCAGCACCGTGATAGAGAGCACTGACATTAGCAGCGTAAGCAGCCCCAGGAGGAAGTCAGCACAGCACAGGAATGGTGGGAGCCTCCCATAATAAGCAGCCCCAGGAGGAAGTCAGCACAACACAGGGATGGTGAACTTTACAAACCTACAGGTCATATTTGCAGCCACAAAATAATTACTAACTGTGCACACATAGTTCCACCACATGGCCAATGACATAACACATGTATAAGGTGAATCTGGGATCGACAACTACAAGCATTTTTTTTTATATGTGAAATTCTGACAATTCAGGACTCTTGGGACAATGGAGGCGAGGGAAGGTCAGGGTAGGCAAAGAAGAGGGTGCAGGAGATGATCACCAGCACCAGCACCGTGATATAGAGCACTGACACCTGCACCGTGATAGAATGATCTGACACCAGCACTGTGATAGAGAGCACTGACATCAGCAGCGTGACATAAAGCACTGACACCAGCACCGTGATATACAGCACTGACACCTGCACCATAAGCAGCCCCAGGAGGAAGTCAGCACAGCACAGGAATGGTGGGAGCCCCTCATAATAAGCAGCCCCAGGAGGAAGTCAGCATAGCACAGGGATGGTGGGAGCCCCTCATAATAAGCAGCCCCAGGAGGAAGTCAGCACAGCACAGGGATGGTGAACTTTACAAACCTACAGGTCATATTTGCAGCCACAAAATAATTACTAACTGTGCACACATAGTCCCACCACATGGCCAATGACATAACACATGTATGAGGTGAATCTGGGATTGACAACTACAAGCATTCTTTTTTTATATGTGAAATTCTGACAATTCAGGACTCTTGAGACTATGGAGGCGAGGGAAGGTCAGCCAAAGAAGAGGGTGCAGGAGATGATCACCAGCACCGTGATATAGAGCACTGACACCTGCACCGTGATAGAGTGATCTGACACCAGCACCGTGATACAGAGCACTGACATCAGCAGCGTGACATAAAGCACTGACACCAGCACCGTGATACACAGCACTGACACCTGCACCATAAGCAGCCCCAGGAGGAAGTCAGCACAGCACAGGAATGGTGGGAGCCCCTCATAATGAGCATAGCACAGGGATGGTGGGATCCCCTCATAATAAGCAGCCCCAGGAGGAAGTCAGCATAGCACAGGGATGGTGGGAGTCCCTCATAATAAGCAGCCCCAGGAGGAAGTCAGCACAGCACAGGGATGGTGAACTTTACAAACCTACAGGTCATATTTGCAGCCACAAAATAATTACTAGCTGTGCACACATAGTCCCACCACATGGCCAATGACATAACACATGTATGAGGTGAATCTGGGATCGACAACTACAAGCATTCTTTTTTTATATGTGAAATTCTGAAAATTCAGGACTCTTCAGACAATGGAAGCGATGGAAGGTCAGGGTAGGCAAAGAAGAGGGTGCAGGGGATGAGCATCACCAGCAGCGTGATATAGAGCACTGACACCTGCATCGTGATAGAATGATCTGACACCAGCACCGTGATAGAGAGCACTGACATTAGCAGCGTGAGCATCCCCAGGAGGATATCAGCACAGCACAGGAATGGTGGGAGCCCCTCATAATAAGCAGCCCCAGGAAGAAGTCAGAACAGCACAGGGATGGTGAACTTTACAAACCTACAGGTCATATTTGCAGCCACAAAATAATTACTAGCTGTGCACACATAGTCCCACCGCATATCCAATGACATAACACATGTATGAGGTGAATCTGGGATCGACAACTACAAGCATTCTTTTTTTATATGTGAAATTCAGAAAATTCAGGACTGTTAAAACAATGGATGAGAGGGAAGGTCAGGGTAGGCAAAGAAGAGGGTGCAGGAGATGATCATCACCAGCACCTGCACCGTGATAGAGTGATCTGACACCAGCACCGTGATAGAGAGCACTGACATCAGCAGAGTGACATAAAGCACTGACACCAGCACCATGATATACAGCACTGACACCTGCACCATAAGCAGCCGCAGGAGGAAGTAAGCTCAGCACAGGGATGGTGGGAACCCCTCATAATAAGCAGCCCCAGGAGGAAGTCAGCATAGCACAGGGATGGTGGGAGCCCATCATAATAAGCAGCCCCAGGAGGAAGTCAGCACAGCAAAGGGATGGTGAACTTTATAAACCTACAGGTCATATTTGCAGCCACAAAATAATTACTAGCTGTGCACACATAGTCCCACCACATGGCCAATGACATAACACATGTATGAGGTGAATCTGGGAACGACAAATACAAGCATTCTTTTTTTATATATGAAATTCTGACAATTCAGGACTCTTGAGACAATGGAGACGAGGGAAGGTCAGGGTAGGCAAAAAAGAGGGTGCAGGAGATGATCATCACCAGCACCGTGATATAGAGCACTGACATCTGCACCGTGATAGAATGATCTGACACCAGCACCGTGATAGAAAGCATTGACACCAGCAGCGTGACATAAAGCACTGACACCAGGACCGTGATATACAGCACTGACACCTGCACCGTAAGCAGCCCCAGGAGGAAGTCAGCACAGCACAGGGATGGTATGAGCCCCTCATAATAAGAAGCCCCAGGAGGAAGTCAGCATAGCAGAGGGATGGTGGGAGCCACTCATAATAAGCAGCCCCAGGAGGATGTCAGCACAGCACAGGGATGGAGAACTTTACAAACCTATAGGTCATATTTGCAGCCACAAAATAATTACTAGCTGTGCACAAATAGTCCCACCACAAGGCCAATGACATAACACATGTAAGAGGTGAATCTGGGATCGACAACTACAAGCATTCTTTTTTTATATGTGAAATTCTGAAAATTCAGGACTGTTAAAACAATGGAGGAGAGGGAAGGTCAGGGTAGGCAAAGAAGAGGGTGCAGGAGATGATCACCAGCACCAGCACCGTGATACAGAGCACTGACACCTGCACCGTGATAGAATGATCTGACACCAGCACCGTGATAGAGAGCACTGACATCAGCAGCATGACATAAAGCACTGACACCAGCACCGTGTTACAGCATTGACACCTGCACCGTAAGCAGCCCCAGGAGGAAGTCAGCACAGCACAGGGATGGTGGGAGCCCCTCATAATAAGCAGCCCCAGGAGGAAGTCAGCATAGCACAGGGATGGTGGGAGCCCCTCATAATAAGCAGCCCCAGGAGGAAGTCAGAACAGCACAGGGATTGTGAACTTTACAAACCTACAGGTCATATTTGCAGCCACAAAATAATTACTATCTGTGCACACATAGTCCCAACACAAGGCCAATGACATAACACATGTAAGAGGTGAATCTGGGATCGACAACTACAAGCATTCTTTTTTTATATGTGAAATTCAGAAAATTCAGGACTGTTAAAACAATGGATGAGAGGGAAGGTCAGGGTAGGCAAAGAAGAGGGTGCAGGAGATGATCATCACCAGCACCGTGATACAGAGCACTGACACCTGCACCGTGATAGAATGATCTGACACCAGCACCGTGATAGAGAGCACTGACATCAGCAGCGTGACATAAAGCACTGACACCAGCACTGTGATATACAGCACTGACACCTGCACCGTAAGCAGCCCCAGGAGGAAGTCAGCACAGCACAAGGATGGTGGGAGCCCATCATAATAAGCAGCCCCAGGAGGAAGTCAGCATAGCACAGGGATGGTGGGAGCCCCTCATAATAAGCAGCCCCAGGAGGAAGTCAGCACAGCACAGGGATGGTGGGAACCCCTCATAATAAGCAGCCCCAGGAGGAAGTCAGCATAGCAAAGGGATGGCGGGAGCCCCTCATAATAAGCAGCCCCAGGAGGAAGTCAGCACAGCACAGGGATGGTGAACTTTACAAACCTACAGTTCATATTTGCAGCCACAAAATAATTACTAGCTGTGCACACATTGTCCCACCACATGGCCAATGACATAACACATGTATGAGGTGAATCTGGGATCGACAACTACAAGCATTCTTTTTATATATGTGAAATACTGACAATTCAGGACTCTTGAGACAATGGAGGCAATGGAAGATCAGGGTAGGCAAAGAAGAGGGTACAGGAGATGATCACCAGCACCGTGATATAGAGCACTGACACCTGCACCGTAATAGAGTGATCTGACACCAGCACCGTGATAGAGAGCACTGACATCAGCAGCGTGACATAAAGCACTGACACCAGCACCGTGATATATACAGCACTGACACCTGCACCGTAGGCAGCCCCAGGAGGAAGTCAGCACAGGGATGGTGTGAACCCCTCATAATAAGCAGCCCCAGGAGGAAGTCAGCATAGCACAGGGATGGTGGGAGCCCCTCATAATAAGCAGCCCCAGGAGGAAGTCAGCACAGCACAGGGATGGTGAACTTTACAAACCTACAGGTCATATTTCCAGCCACAAAATATTTACTAGCTGTGCACACATAGTCCCACCACATGGCCAATGACATAAATCATGTATGAGGTGAATCTGGGATCGACAACTACAAGCATTCTTTTTTTATATGTGACATTCTGAAAATTCAGGACTCTTGAGACAATGGAGGCGAGGGAAGGTCAGGGTAGGCAAAGAAGAGGGTGCAGGAGATGATCATCACCAGCACCGTGATATAGAGCACTGACACCTGCACCGTGATAGAATGATCTGACACCAGCACCGTGATAGAAAGCACTGACATCAGCAGCGTGACATAAAGCACTGACACCAGCACCGTGATATACAGCACTGACACCTGCACCGTAAGCAGCCCCAGGAGGAAGTCAGCACAGGGATGGTGGGAGCCCCTCATAATAAGCAGCCCCAGGAGGAAGTCAGCACAGCACAGGGATTGTGAACTTTACAAACCTACAGGTCATATTTGCAGCCACAAAATAATTACTAGCTGTGCACACATAGTCCCACCACATGGCCAATGACATAACACATGTATGAGGTGAATCTGGGATCGACAACTACAAGCATTCTTTTTTTATATGTGAAATTCTGAAAATTCAGGACTCTTCAGACAATGGAAGCGATGGAAGGTCAGGGTAGGCAAAGAAGAGGGTGCAGGGGATGAGCATCACCAGCAGCGTGATATAGAGCACTGACACCTGCATCGTGATAGAATGATCTGACACCAGCACCGTGATAGAGAGCACTGACATTAGCAGCGTAAGCAGCCCCAGGAGGAAGTCAGCACAGCACAGGAATGGTGGGAGCCTCCCATAATAAGCAGCCCCAGGAGGAAGTCAGCACAACACAGGGATGGTGAACTTTACAAACCTACAGGTCATATTTGCAGCCACAAAATAATTACTAACTGTGCACACATAGTTCCACCACATGGCCAATGACATAACACATGTATAAGGTGAATCTGGGATCGACAACTACAAGCATTTTTTTTTATATGTGAAATTCTGACAATTCAGGACTCTTGGGACAATGGAGGCGAGGGAAGGTCAGGGTAGGCAAAGAAGAGGGTGCAGGAGATGATCACCAGCACCAGCACCGTGATATAGAGCACTGACACCTGCACCGTGATAGAATGATCTGACACCAGCACTGTGATAGAGAGCACTGACATCAGCAGCGTGACATAAAGCACTGACACCAGCACCGTGATATACAGCACTGACACCTGCACCATAAGCAGCCCCAGGAGGAAGTCAGCACAGCACAGGAATGGTGGGAGCCCCTCATAATAAGCAGCCCCAGGAGGAAGTCAGCATAGCACAGGGATGGTGGGAGCCCCTCATAATAAGCAGCCCCAGGAGGAAGTCAGCACAGCACAGGGATGGTGAACTTTACAAACCTACAGGTCATATTTGCAGCCACAAAATAATTACTAACTGTGCACACATAGTCCCACCACATGGCCAATGACATAACACATGTATGAGGTGAATCTGGGATTGACAACTACAAGCATTCTTTTTTTATATGTGAAATTCTGACAATTCAGGACTCTTGAGACTATGGAGGCGAGGGAAGGTCAGCCAAAGAAGAGGGTGCAGGAGATGATCACCAGCACCGTGATATAGAGCACTGACACCTGCACCGTGATAGAGTGATCTGACACCAGCACCGTGATACAGAGCACTGACATCAGCAGCGTGACATAAAGCACTGACACCAGCACCGTGATACACAGCACTGACACCTGCACCATAAGCAGCCCCAGGAGGAAGTCAGCACAGCACAGGAATGGTGGGAGCCCCTCATAATGAGCATAGCACAGGGATGGTGGGATCCCCTCATAATAAGCAGCCCCAGGAGGAAGTCAGCATAGCACAGGGATGGTGGGAGTCCCTCATAATAAGCAGCCCCAGGAGGAAGTCAGCACAGCACAGGGATGGTGAACTTTACAAACCTACAGGTCATATTTGCAGCCACAAAATAATTACTAGCTGTGCACACATAGTCCCACCACATGGCCAATGACATAACACATGTATGAGGTGAATCTGGGATCGACAACTACAAGCATTCTTTTTTTATATGTGAAATTCTGAAAATTCAGGACTCTTCAGACAATGGAAGCGATGGAAGGTCAGGGTAGGCAAAGAAGAGGGTGCAGGGGATGAGCATCACCAGCAGCGTGATATAGAGCACTGACACCTGCATCGTGATAGAATGATCTGACACCAGCACCGTGATAGAGAGCACTGACATTAGCAGCGTAAGCAGCCCCAGGAGGAAGTCAGCACAGCACAGGAATGGTGGGAGCCTCCCATAATAAGCAGCCCCAGGAGGAAGTCAGCACAACACAGGGATGGTGAACTTTACAAACCTACAGGTCATATTTGCAGCCACAAAATAATTACTAACTGTGCACACATAGTTCCACCACATGGCCAATGACATAACACATGTATAAGGTGAATCTGGGATCGACAACTACAAGCATTTTTTTTTATATGTGAAATTCTGACAATTCAGGACTCTTGGGACAATGGAGGCGAGGGAAGGTCAGGGTAGGCAAAGAAGAGGGTGCAGGAGATGATCACCAGCACCAGCACCGTGATATAGAGCACTGACACCTGCACCGTGATAGAATGATCTGACACCAGCACTGTGATAGAGAGCACTGACATCAGCAGCGTGACATAAAGCACTGACACCAGCACCGTGATATACAGCACTGACACCTGCACCATAAGCAGCCCCAGGAGGAAGTCAGCACAGCACAGGAATGGTGGGAGCCCCTCATAATAAGCAGCCCCAGGAGGAAGTCAGCATAGCACAGGGATGGTGGGAGCCCCTCATAATAAGCAGCCCCAGGAGGAAGTCAGCACAGCACAGGGATGGTGAACTTTACAAACCTACAGGTCATATTTGCAGCCACAAAATAATTACTAACTGTGCACACATAGTCCCACCACATGGCCAATGACATAACACATGTATGAGGTGAATCTGGGATTGACAACTACAAGCATTCTTTTTTTATATGTGAAATTCTGACAATTCAGGACTCTTGAGACAATGGAGGCGAGGGAAGGTCAGGGTAGGCAAAAAAGAGGGTGCAGGAGATGATCACCAGCACCAGCACCGTGATATAGAGCACTGACACCTGAACCGTGATAGAGAGCACTGACATCAGCAGCGTGACATAAAGCACTGACAACAGCACCGTGATATACAGCACTGATACCTGCACCGTAAGCAGCCCTAGGAGGAAGTCAGCACAGCACAGGGATGGTTGGAGCCCCTCATAATAAGCAGCCCCAGGAGGAAGTCAGCATAGCACAGAGATGGTGGGAGCCTCTCATAATAAGCAGCCCCAGGAGGAAGTCAGCATAGCACAGGGATGGTGGGAGCCCCTCATAATGAGCATAGCACAGGGATGGTGGGAGCCCCTCATAATAAGCAGCCCCAGGAGGAAGTCAGCATAGCACAGAGATGGTGGGAGCCCCACATAATAATCAGCTCCAGGAGGAAGTCAGCATAGCACAGGGATGGTGGGAGCCCCTCATAATGAGCATAGCACAGGGATGGTGGGAGCCCCTCATAATAAGCAGCCCCAGGAGGAAGTCAGCATAACACAGAGATGGTGGGAGCCCCTCATAATAAGCAGCCCCAGTAGAAAGTCAGCATAGCACAGGGATGGTGGGAGCCCCTCATAATGAGCATAGCACAGGGATGGTGGGATCCCCTCATAATAAGCAGCCCCAGGAGGAAGTCAGCATAGCACAGGGATGGTGGGAGTCCCTCATAATAAGCAGCCCCAGGAGGAAGTCAGCACAGCACAGGGATGGTGAACTTTACAAACCTACACGTCATATTTGCAGCCACAAAATAATTACTAGCTGTGCACACATAGTCCCACCACATGGCCAATGACATAACACATGTATGAGGTGAATCTGGGATTGACAACTACAAGCATTCTTTTTTTATATGTGAAATTCTGACAATTCAGGACTCTTGAGACTATGGAGGCGAGGGAAGGTCAGCCAAAGAAGAGGGTGCAGGAGATGATCACCAGCACCGTGATATAGAGCACTGACACCTGCACCGTGATAGAGTGATCTGACACCAGCACCGTGATACAGAGCACTGACATCAGCAGCGTGACATAAAGCACTGACACCAGCACCGTGATATACAGCACTGACACCTGCACCATAAGCAGCCCCAGGAGGAAGTCAGCACAGCACAGGAATGGTGGGAGCCCCTCATAATGAGCATAGCACAGGGATGGTGGGATCCCCTCATAATAAGCAGCCCCAGGAGGAAGTCAGCATAGCACAGGGATGGTGGGAGTCCCTCATAATAAGCAGCCCCAGGAGGAAGTCAGCACAGCACAGGGATGGTGAACTTTACAAACCTACAGGTCATATTTGCAGCCACAAAATAATTACTAACTGTGCACACATAGTCCCACCACATGGCCAATGACATAACACATGTATGAGGTGAATCTGGGATTGACAACTACAAGCATTCTTTTTTTATATGTGAAATTCTGACAATTCAGGACTCTTGAGACAATGGAGGCGAGGGAAGGTCAGGGTAGGCAAAAAAGAGGGTGCAGGAGATGATCACCAGCACCAGCACCGTGATATAGAGCACTGACACCTGCACCGTGATAGAGAGCAATGACATCAGCAGCGTGACATAAAGCACTGACAACAGCACCGTGATATACAGCACTGATACCTGCACCGTAAGCAGCCCTAGGAGGAAGTCAGCACAGCACAGGGATGGTTGGAGCCCCTCATAATAAGCAGCCCCAGGAGGAAGTCAGCATAGCACAGAGATGGTGGGAGCCTCTCATAATAAGCAGCCCCAGGAGGAAGTCAGCATAGCACAGGGATGGTGGGAGCCCCTCATAATGAGCAGAGCACAGGGATGGTGGGAGCCCCTCATAATAAGCAGCCCCAGGAGGAAGTCAGCATAGCACAGAGATGGTGGGATCCCCACATAATAATCAGCCCCAGGAGGAAGTCAGCATAGCACAGGGATGGTGGGAGCCCCTCATAATGAGCATAGCACAGGGATGGTGGGAGCCCCTCATAATAAGCAGCCCCAGGAGGAAGTCAGCATAGCACAGAGATGGTGGGAGCCCCACATAATAATCAGCCCCAGGAGGAAGTCAGCATAGCACAGGGATGGTGGGAGCCCCTCATAATGAGCATAGCACAGGGATGGTGGGAGCCCCTCATAATAAGCAGCCCCAGGAGGAAGTCAGCATAGCACAGGGATGGTGGGAGCCCCTCATAATGAGCATAGCACAGGGATGGTGGGAGCCCCTCATAATAAGCAGCCCCAGGAGGAAGTCAGCATAACACAGAGATGGTGGGAGCCCCTCATAATAAGCAGCCCCAGGAGGAAGTCAGCATAGCACAGGGATGGTGGGAGCCCCTCATAATGAGCATAGCACAGGGATGGTGGGATCCCCTCATAATAAGCAGCCCCAGGAGGAAGTCAGCATAGCACAGGGATGGTGGGAGTCCCTCATAATAAGCAGCCCCAGGAGGAAGTCAGCACAGCACAGGGATGGTGAACTTTACAAACCTACAGGTCATATTTGCAGCCACAAAATAATTACTAGCTGTGCACACATAGTCCCACCACATGGCCAATGACATAACACATGTATGAGGTGAATCTGGGATTGAAAACTACAAGCATTCTTTTTTTATATGTGAAATTCTGAAAATTCAAGACTCTTCAGACAATGGAAGCGATGGAAGGTCAGGGTAGGCAAAGAAGAGGGTGCAGGGGATGATCATCACCAGCAGCGTGATATAGAGCACTGACACCTGCATCGTGATAGAATGATCTGACACCAGCACCGTGATAGAGAGCACTGACATTAGCAGCGTAAGCAGCCCCAGGAGGAAGTCAGCACAGCACAGGAATGGTGGGAGCCCCCCATAATAAGCAGCCCCAGGAGGAAGTCAGCACAACACAGGGATGGTGAACTTTACAAACCTACAGGTCATATTTGCAGCCACAAAATAATTACTAACTGTGCACACATAGTCCCACCACATGGCCAATGACATAACACATGTATGAGGTGAATCTGGGATTGACAACTACAAGCATTCTTTTTTTATATGTGAAATTCTGACAATTCAGGACTCTTGAGACTATGGAGGCGAGGGAAGGTCAGCCAAAGAAGAGGGTGCAGGGGATGATCACCAGCACCGTGATATAGAGCACTGACACCTGCACCGTGATAGAGTGATCTGACACCAGCACCGTGATACAGAGCACTGACATCAGCAGCGTGACATAAAGCACTGACACCAGCACCGTGATATACAGCACTGACACCTGCACCATAAGCAGCCCCAGGAGGAAGTCAGCACAGCACAGGAATGGTGGGAGCCCCTCATAATAAGCAGCCCCAGGAGGAAGTCAGCATAGCACAGGGATGGTGGGAGCCCCTCATAATAAGCAGCCCCAGGAGGAATTCAGAACAGCACAGGGATGGTGAACTTTACAAACCTACAGGTCATATTTGCAGCCACAATATAAATACTAGCTGTGCACACATAGTCCCACCACATGGCCAATGACATAACACATGTATGAGGTGAATCTGGGATCGACAACTACAAGCATTTTTTTTTATATGTGAACTTCTGACAATTCAGGACTCTTGAGACAATGGAGGCGAGGGAAGGTCAGGGTAGGCAAAGAAGAGGGTGCAGGAGATGATCACCAGCACCGTGATATAGAGCACTGACACCTGCACCGTGATAGAGTGATCTGACACCAGCACCGTGATACAGAGCACTGACATCAGCAGCGTGACATAAAGCACTGACACCAGCACCGTGATATACAGCACTGACACCTGCACCATAAGCAGCCCCAGGAGAAAGTCAGCACAGCACAGGAATGGTGGGAGCCCCTCATAATAAGCAGCCCCAGGAGGAAGTCAGCATAGCACAGGGATGGTGGGAGCCCCTCATAATAAGCAGCCCCAGGAGGAATTCAGAACAGCACAGGGATAGTGAACTTTACAAACCTACAGGTCATATTTGCAGCCACAATATAAATACTAGCTGTGCACACATAGTCCCACCACATGGCCAATGACATAACACATGTATGAGGTGAATCTGGGATCGACAACTACAAGCATTTTTTTTTATATGTGAACTTCTGACAATTCAGGACTCTTGAGACAATGGAGGCGAGGGAAGGTCAGGGTAGGCAAAGAAGAGGGTGCAGGAGATGATCACCAGCACCAGCACCGTGATATAGAGCACTGACACCTGCACCGTGATAGAGTGATCTGACACCAGCACCGTGATACAGAGCACTGACATCAGCAGCGTGACATAAAGCACTGACACCAGCACCGTGATATACAGCACTGACACCTGCACCATAAGCAGCCCCAGGAGGAAGTCAGCACAGCACAGGAATGGTGGGAGCCCCTCATAATAAGCAGCCCCAGGAGGAAGTCAGCAAAGCACAGGGATGGTGAACTTTACAAACCTACAGGTCATATTTGCAGCCACAAAATAATTACTAACTGTGCACACATAGTCCCACCACATGGCCAATGACATAACACATGTATGAGGTGAATCTGGGATCGACAACTACAAGCATTCTTTTTTTATATGTGAAATTCTGAAAATTCAGGACTCTTCAGACAATGGAAGCGATGGAAGGTCAGGGTAGGCAAAGAAGAGGGTGCAGGGGATGAGCATCACCAGCAGCGTGATATAGAGCACTGACACCTGCATCGTGATAGAATGATCTGACACCAGCACCGTGATAGAGAGCACTGACATTAGCAGCGTAAGCAGCCCCAGGAGGAAGTCAGCACAGCACAGGAATGGTGGGAGCCTCCCATAATAAGCAGCCCCAGGAGGAAGTCAGCACAACACAGGGATGGTGAACTTTACAAACCTACAGGTCATATTTGCAGCCACAAAATAATTACTAACTGTGCACACATAGTTCCACCACATGGCCAATGACATAACACATGTATAAGGTGAATCTGGGATCGACAACTACAAGCATTTTTTTTTATATGTGAAATTCTGACAATTCAGGACTCTTGGGACAATGGAGGCGAGGGAAGGTCAGGGTAGGCAAAGAAGAGGGTGCAGGAGATGATCACCAGCACCAGCACCGTGATATAGAGCACTGACACCTGCACCGTGATAGAATGATCTGACACCAGCACTGTGATAGAGAGCACTGACATCAGCAGCGTGACATAAAGCACTGACACCAGCACCGTGATATACAGCACTGACACCTGCACCATAAGCAGCCCCAGGAGGAAGTCAGCACAGCACAGGAATGGTGGGAGCCCCTCATAATAAGCAGCCCCAGGAGGAAGTCAGCATAGCACAGGGATGGTGGGAGCCCCTCATAATAAGCAGCCCCAGGAGGAAGTCAGCACAGCACAGGGATGGTGAACTTTACAAACCTACAGGTCATATTTGCAGCCACAAAATAATTACTAACTGTGCACACATAGTCCCACCACATGGCCAATGACATAACACATGTATGAGGTGAATCTGGGATTGACAACTACAAGCATTCTTTTTTTATATGTGAAATTCTGACAATTCAGGACTCTTGAGACAATGGAGGCGAGGGAAGGTCAGGGTAGGCAAAAAAGAGGGTGCAGGAGATGATCACCAGCACCAGCACCGTGATATAGAGCACTGACACCTGAACCGTGATAGAGAGCACTGACATCAGCAGCGTGACATAAAGCACTGACAACAGCACCGTGATATACAGCACTGATACCTGCACCGTAAGCAGCCCTAGGAGGAAGTCAGCACAGCACAGGGATGGTTGGAGCCCCTCATAATAAGCAGCCCCAGGAGGAAGTCAGCATAGCACAGAGATGGTGGGAGCCTCTCATAATAAGCAGCCCCAGGAGGAAGTCAGCATAGCACAGGGATGGTGGGAGCCCCTCATAATGAGCATAGCACAGGGATGGTGGGAGCCCCTCATAATAAGCAGCCCCAGGAGGAAGTCAGCATAGCACAGAGATGGTGGGAGCCCCACATAATAATCAGCTCCAGGAGGAAGTCAGCATAGCACAGGGATGGTGGGAGCCCCTCATAATGAGCATAGCACAGGGATGGTGGGAGCCCCTCATAATAAGCAGCCCCAGGAGGAAGTCAGCATAACACAGAGATGGTGGGAGCCCCTCATAATAAGCAGCCCCAGTAGAAAGTCAGCATAGCACAGGGATGGTGGGAGCCCCTCATAATGAGCATAGCACAGGGATGGTGGGATCCCCTCATAATAAGCAGCCCCAGGAGGAAGTCAGCATAGCACAGGGATGGTGGGAGTCCCTCATAATAAGCAGCCCCAGGAGGAAGTCAGCACAGCACAGGGATGGTGAACTTTACAAACCTACACGTCATATTTGCAGCCACAAAATAATTACTAGCTGTGCACACATAGTCCCACCACATGGCCAATGACATAACACATGTATGAGGTGAATCTGGGATTGACAACTACAAGCATTCTTTTTTTATATGTGAAATTCTGACAATTCAGGACTCTTGAGACTATGGAGGCGAGGGAAGGTCAGCCAAAGAAGAGGGTGCAGGAGATGATCACCAGCACCGTGATATAGAGCACTGACACCTGCACCGTGATAGAGTGATCTGACACCAGCACCGTGATACAGAGCACTGACATCAGCAGCGTGACATAAAGCACTGACACCAGCACCGTGATATACAGCACTGACACCTGCACCATAAGCAGCCCCAGGAGGAAGTCAGCACATCACAGGAATGGTGGGAGCCCCTCATAATGAGCATAGCACAGGGATGGTGGGATCCCCTCATAATAAGCAGCCCCAGGAGGAAGTCAGCATAGCACAGGGATGGTGGGAGTCCCTCATAATAAGCAGCCCCAGGAGGAAGTCAGCACAGCACAGGGATGGTGAACTTTACAAACCTACAGGTCATATTTGCAGCCACAAAATAATTACTAACTGTGCACACATAGTCCCACCACATGGCCAATGACATAACACATGTATGAGGTGAATCTGGGATTGACAACTACAAGCATTCTTTTTTTATATGTGAAATTCTGACAATTCAGGACTCTTGAGACAATGGAGGCGAGGGAAGGTCAGGGTAGGCAAAAAAGAGGGTGCAGGAGATGATCACCAGCACCAGCACCGTGATATAGAGCACTGACACCTGCACCGTGATAGAGAGCAATGACATCAGCAGCGTGACATAAAGCACTGACAACAGCACCGTGATATACAGCACTGATACCTGCACCGTAAGCAGCCCTAGGAGGAAGTCAGCACAGCACAGGGATGGTTGGAGCCCCTCATAATAAGCAGCCCCAGGAGGAAGTCAGCATAGCACAGAGATGGTGGGAGCCTCTCATAATAAGCAGCCCCAGGAGGAAGTCAGCATAGCACAGGGATGGTGGGAGCTCCTCATAATGAGCAGAGCACAGGGATGGTGGGAGCCCCTCATAATAAGCAGCCCCAGGAGGAAGTCAGCATAGCACAGAGATGGTGGGATCCCCACATAATAATCAGCCCCAGGAGGAAGTCAGCATAGCACAGGGATGGTGGGAGCCCCTCATAATGAGCATAGCACAGGGATGGTGGGAGCCCCTCATAATAAGCAGCCCCAGGAGGAAGTCAGCATAGCACAGAGATGGTGGGAGCCCCACATAATAATCAGCCCCAGGAGGAAGTCAGCATAGCACAGGGATGGTGGGAGCCCCTCATAATGAGCATAGCACAGGGATGGTGGGAGCCCCTCATAATAAGCAGCCCCAGGAGGAAGTCAGCATAGCACAGGGATGGTGGGAGCCCCTCATAATGAGCATAGCACAGGGATGGTGGGAGCCCCTCATAATAAGCAGCCCCAGGAGGAAGTCAGCATAACACAGAGATGGTGGGAGCCCCTCATAATAAGCAGCCCCAGGAGGAAGTCAGCATAGCACAGGGATGGTGGGAGCCCCTCATAATGAGCATAGCACAGGGATGGTGGGATCCCCTCATAATAAGCAGCCCCAGGAGGAAGTCAGCATAGCACAGGGATGGTGGGAGTCCCTCATAATAAGCAGCCCCAGGAGGAAGTCAGCACAGCACTGGGATGGTGAACTTTACAAACCTACAGGTCATATTTGCAGCCACAAAATAATTACTAGCTGTGCACACATAGTCCCACCACATGGCCAATGACATAACACATGTATGAGGTGAATCTGGGATTGAAAACTACAAGCATTCTTTTTTTATATGTGAAATTCTGAAAATTCAAGACTCTTCAGACAATGGAAGCGATGGAAGGTCAGGGTAGGCAAAGAAGAGGGTGCAGGGGATGATCATCACCAGCAGCGTGATATAGAGCACTGACACCTGCATCGTGATAGAATGATCTGACACCAGCACCGTGATAGAGAGCACTGACATTAGCAGCGTAAGCAGCCCCAGGAGGAAGTCAGCACAGCACAGGAATGGTGGGAGCCCCCCATAATAAGCAGCCCCAGGAGGAAGTCAGCACAACACAGGGATGGTGAACTTTACAAACCTACAGGTCATATTTGCAGCCACAAAATAATTACTAACTGTGCACACATAGTCCCACCACATGGCCAATGACATAACACATGTATGAGGTGAATCTGGGATTGACAACTACAAGCATTCTTTTTTTATATGTGAAATTCTGACAATTCAGGACTCTTGAGACTATGGAGGCGAGGGAAGGTCAGCCAAAGAAGAGGGTGCAGGGGATGATCACCAGCACCGTGATATAGAGCACTGACACCTGCACCGTGATAGAGTGATCTGACACCAGCACCGTGATACAGAGCACTGACATCAGCAGCGTGACATAAAGCACTGACACCAGCACCGTGATATACAGCACTGACACCTGCACCATAAGCAGCCCCAGGAGGAAGTCAGCACAGCACAGGAATGGTGGGAGCCCCTCATAATAAGCAGCCCCAGGAGGAAGTCAGCATAGCACAGGGATGGTGGGAGCCCCTCATAATAAGCAGCCCCAGGAGGAATTCAGAACAGCACAGGGATGGTGAACTTTACAAACCTACAGGTCATATTTGCAGCCACAATATAAATACTAGCTGTGCACACATAGTCCCACCACATGGCCAATGACATAACACATGTATGAGGTGAATCTGGGATCGACAACTACAAGCATTTTTTTTTATATGTGAACTTCTGACAATTCAGGACTCTTGAGACAATGGAGGCGAGGGAAGGTCAGGGTAGGCAAAGAAGAGGGTGCAGGAGATGATCACCAGCACCAGCACCGTGATATAGAGCACTGACACCTGCACCGTGATAGAGTGATCTGACACCAGCACCGTGATACAGAGCACTGACATCAGCAGCGTGACATAAAGCACTGACACCAGCACCGTGATATACAGCACTGACACCTGCACCATAAGCAGCCCCAGGAGAAAGTCAGCACAGCACAGGAATGGTGGGAGCCCCTCATAATAAGCAGCCCCAGGAGGAAGTCAGCATAGCACAGGGATGGTGGGAGCCCCTCATAATAAGCAGCCCCAGGAGGAATTCAGAACAGCACAGGGATAGTGAACTTTACAAACCTACAGGTCATATTTGCAGCCACAATATAAATACTAGCTGTGCACACATAGTCCCACCACATGGCCAATGACATAACACATGTATGAGGTGAATCTGGGATCGACAACTACAAGCATTTTTTTTTATATGTGAACTTCTGACAATTCAGGACTCTTGAGACAATGGAGGCGAGGGAAGGTCAGGGTAGGCAAAGAAGAGGGTGCAGGAGATGATCACCAGCACCAGCACCGTGATATAGAGCACTGACACCTGCACCGTGATAGAGTGATCTGACACCAGCACCGTGATACAGAGCACTGACATCAGCAGCGTGACATAAAGCACTGACACCAGCACCGTGATATACAGCACTGACACCTGCACCATAAGCAGCCCCAGGAGGAAGTCAGCACAGCACAGGAATGGTGGGAGCCCCTCATAATAAGCAGCCCCAGGAGGAAGTCAGCAAAGCACAGGGATGGTGAACTTTACAAACCTACAGGTCATATTTGCAGCCACAAAATAATTACTAACTGTGCACACATAGTCCCACCACATGGCCAATGACATAACACATGTATGAGGTGAATCTGGGATTGACAACTACAAGCATTCTTTTTTTATATGTGAAATTCTGACAATTCAGGACTCTTGAGACAATGGAGGCGAGGGAAGGTCAGGGTAGGCAAAAAAGAGGGTGCAGGAGATGATCACCAGCACCAGCACCGTGATATAGAGCACTGACACCTGCACCGTGATAGAGAGCAATGACATCAGCAGCGTGACATAAAGCACTGACAACAGCACCGTGATATACAGCACTGATACCTGCACCGTAAGCAGCCCTAGGAGGAAGTCAGCACAGCACAGGGATGGTTGGAGCCCCTCATAATAAGCAGCCCCAGGAGGAAGTCAGCATAGCACAGAGATGGTGGGAGCCTCTCATAATAAGCAGCCCCAGGAGGAAGTCAGCATAGCACAGGGATGGTGGGAGCCCCTCATAATGAGCATAGCACAGGGATGGTGGGAGCCCCTCATAATAAGCAGCCCCAGGAGGAAGTCAGCATAGCACAGAGATGGTGGGATCCCCACATAATATTCAGCCCCAGGAGGAAGTCAGCATAGCACAGGGATGGTGGGAGCCCCTCATAATGAGCATAGCACAGGGATGGTGGGAGCCCCTCATAATAAGCAGCCCCAGGAGGAAGTCAGCATAGCACAGAGATGGTGGGAGCCCCACATAATAATCAGCCCCAGGAGGAAGTCAGCATAGCACAGGGATGGTGGGAGCCCCTCATAATGAGCATAGCACAGGGATGGTGGGAGCCCCTCATAATAAGCAGCCCCAGGAGGAAGTCAGCATAGCACAGGGATGGTGGGAGCCCCTCATAATGAGCATAGCACAGGGATGGTGGGAGCCCCTCATAATAAGCAGCCCCAGGAGGAAGTCAGCATAACACAGAGATGGTGGGAGCCCCTCATAATAAGCAGCCCCAGGAGGAAGTCAGCATAGCACAGGGATGGTGGGAGCCCCTCATAATGAGCATAGCACAGGGATGGTGGGATCCCCTCATAATAAGCAGCCCCAGGAGGAAGTCAGCATAGCACAGGGATGGTGGGAGTCCCTCATAATAAGCAGCCCCAGGAGGAAGTCAGCACAGCACAGGGATGGTGAACTTTACAAACCTACAGGTCATATTTGCAGCCACAAAATAATTACTAGCTGTGCACACATAGTCCCACCACATGGCCAATGACATAACACATGTATGAGGTGAATCTGGGATTGACAACTACAAGCATTCTTTTTTTATATGTGAAATTCTGAAAATTCAGGACTCTTCAGACAATGGAAGCGATGGAAGGTCAGGGTAGGCAAAGAAGAGGGTGCAGGGGATGATCATCACCAGCAGCGTGATATAGAGCACTGACACCTGCATCGTGATAGAATGATCTGACACCAGCACCGTGATAGAGAACACTCACATTAGCAGCGTGAGCATCCCCAGGAGGATATCAGCACAGCACAGGAATGGTGGGAGCCCCTCATAATAAGCAGCCCCAGGAAGAAGTCAGAACAGCACAGGGATGGTGAACTTTACAAACCTACAGGTCATATTTGCAGCCACAAAATAATTACTAGCTGTGCACACATAGTCCCACCACATGGCCAATGACATAACACATGTATAAGGTGAATCTGGGATCGACAACTACAAGCATTTTTTTTATATGTGAAATTCTGACAATTCAGGACTCTTGGGACAATGGAGGCGAGGGAAGGTCAGGGTAGGCAAAGAAGAGGGTGCAGGAGAAGATCACCAGCACCAGCACCGTGATATAGAGCACTGACACCTGCACCGTGATAGAATGATCTGACACCAGCACCGTGATAGAGAGCACTGACATCAGCAGCGTGACATAAAGCACTGACACCAGCACCGTGATATACAGCACTGACACCTGCACCATAAGCAGCCCCAGGAGGAAGTCAGCACAGCACAGGAATGGTGGGAGCCCCTCATAATAAGCAGCCCCAGGAGGAAGTCAGCATAGCACGGGGATGGTGGGAGCCCCTCATAATAAGCAGCCCCAGGAGGAAGTCAGCACAGCACAGGGATGGTGAACTTTACAAACCAACAGGTCATATTTTCAGCCACAAAATAATTACTAGCTGTGCACACATAGTCCCACCACATGGCCAATGACATAACACATGTATGAGGTGAATCTGGGATCGACAACTACAAGCATTCTTTTTTTATATGTGAAATTCTGAAAATTCAGAACTCTTGAGACAATGGAGGCGATGGAAGGTCAGGGTAGGCAAAGAAGAGGGTGCAGGAGATGATCATCACCAGCACCGTGATATAGAGCATTGACACCTGCACCGTGATAGAGTGATCTGATACCAGCACCGTGATAGAGAGCACTGATATCAGCAGAGTGACATAAAGCACTGACACCAGCACCATGATATACAGCACTGACACCTGCACCATAAGCAGCCGCAGGAGGAAGTAAGCTCAGCACAGGGATGGTGGGAACCCCTCATAATAAGCAGCCCCAGGAGGAAGTCAGCATAGCACAGGGATGGTGGGAGCCCCTCATAATAAGCAGCCCCAGGAGGAATTCAAAACAGCACAGGGATGGTGAACTTTACAAACCTACAGGTCATATTTGCAGCCACAAAATAATTACTAGCTGTGCACACATAGTCCCACCACATGGCCAATGACATAACACATGTATGAGGTGAATCTGGGATTGACAACTACAAGCATTCTTTTTTTATATGTGAAATTCTGAAAATTCAGGACTCTTCAGACAATGGAAGCGATGGAAGGTCAGGGTAGGCAAAGAAGAGGGTTCAGGGGATGATCATCACCAGCAGCGTGATATAGAGCATTGACAGCTGCATTGTGATAGAATGATCTGAAACCAGCACCGTGATAAAGAGCACTGACATTAGCAGCGTAAGCAGCCCCAGGAGGAAGTCAGCATAGCACAGGGATGGTGGGAGCCCCTCATAATAAGCAGCCCCAGGAGGAAGTCAGCACAGCACAGGGATGGTGAACTTTACAAACCAACAGGTCATATTTTCAGCCACAAAATAATTACTAGCTGTGCACACATAGTCCCACCGCATGGCCAATGACATAACACATGTATGAGGTGAATCTGGGATCGACAACTACAAGCATTCTTTTTTTATATGTGAAATTCTGAAAATTCAGAACTCTTGAGACAATGGAGGCGATGGAAGGTCAGGGTAGGCAAAGAAGAGGGTGCAGGAGATGATCATCACCAGCACCTGCACCGTGATAGAGTGATCTGACACCAGCACCGTGATAGAGAGCACTGACATCAGCAGAGTGACATAAAGCACTGACACCAGCACCATGATATACAGCACTGACACCTGCACCATAAGCAGCCGCAGGAGGAAGTAAGCTCAGCACAGGGATGGTGGGAACCCCTCATAATAAGCAGCCCCAGGAGGAAGTCAGCATAGCACAGGGATGGTGGGAGCCCATCATAATAAGCAGCCCCAGGAGGAAGTCAGCACAGCAAAGGGATGGTGAACTTTACAAACCAACAGGTCATATTTTCAGCCACAAAATAATTACTAGCTGTGCACACATAGTCCCACCACATGGCCAATGACATAACACATGTATGAGGTGAATCTGGGATTGACAACTACAAGCATTCTTTTTTTATATGTGAAATTCTGACAATTCAGGACTCTTGAGACAATGGAGGCGAGGGAAGGTCAGGGTAGGCAAAAAAGAGGGTGCAGGAGATGATCACCAGCACCAGCACCGTGATATAGAGCACTGACACCTGCACCGTGATAGAGAGCAATGACATCAGCAGCGTGACATAAAGCACTGACAACAGCACCGTGATATACAGCACTGATACCTGCACCGTAAGCAGCCCTAGGAGGAAGTCAGCACAGCACAGGGATGGTTGGAGCCCCTCATAATAAGCAGCCCCAGGAGGAAGTCAGCATAGCACAGAGATGGTGGGAGCCTCTCATAATAAGCAGCCCCAGGAGGAAGTCAGCATAGCACAGGGATGGTGGGAGCCCCTCATAATGAGCATAGCACAGGGATGGTGGGAGCCCCTCATAATAAGCAGCCCCAGGAGGAAGTCAGCATAGCACAGAGATGGTGGGATCCCCACATAATAATCAGCCCCAGGAGGAAGTCAGCATAGCACAGGGATGGTGGGAGCCCCTCATAATGAGCATAGCACAGGGATGGTGGGAGCCCCTCATAATAAGCAGCCCCAGGAGGAAGTCAGCATAGCACAGAGATGGTGGGAGCCCCACATAATAATCAGCCCCAGGAGGAAGTCAGCATAGCACAGGGATGGTGGGAGCCCCTCATAATGAGCATAGCACAGGGATGGTGGGAGCCCCTCATAATAAGCAGCCCCAGGAGGAAGTCAGCATAGCACAGGGATGGTGGGAGCCCCTCATAATGAGCATAGCACAGGGATGGTGGGAGCCCCTCATAATAAGCAGCCCCAGGAGGAAGTCAGCATAACACAGAGATGGTGGGAGCCCCTCATAATAAGCAGCCCCAGGAGGAAGTCAGCATAGCACAGGGATGGTGGGAGCCCCTCATAATGAGCATAGCACAGGGATGGTGGGATCCCCTCATAATAAGCAGCCCCAGGAGGAAGTCAGCATAGCACAGGGATGGTGGGAGTCCCTCATAATAAGCAGCCCCAGGAGGAAGTCAGCACAGCACAGGGATGGTGAACTTTACAAACCTACAGGTCATATTTGCAGCCACAAAATAATTACTAGCTGTGCACACATAGTCCCACCACATGGCCAATGACATAACACATGTATGAGGTGAATCTGGGATTGACAACTACAAGCATTCTTTTTTTATATGTGAAATTCTGAAAATTCAGGACTCTTCAGACAATGGAAGCGATGGAAGGTCAGGGTAGGCAAAGAAGAGGGTGCAGGGGATGATCATCACCAGCAGCGTGATATAGAGCACTGACACCTGCATCGTGATAGAATGATCTGACACCAGCACCGTGATAGAGAACACTCACATTAGCAGCGTGAGCATCCCCAGGAGGATATCAGCACAGCACAGGAATGGTGGGAGCCCCTCATAATAAGCAGCCCCAGGAAGAAGTCAGAACAGCACAGGGATGGTGAACTTTACAAACCTACAGGTCATATTTGCAGCCACAAAATAATTACTAGCTGTGCACACATAGTCCCACCACATGGCCAATGACATAACACATGTATAAGGTGAATCTGGGATCGACAACTACAAGCATTTTTTTTATATGTGAAATTCTGACAATTCAGGACTCTTGGGACAATGGAGGCGAGGGAAGGTCAGGGTAGGCAAAGAAGAGGGTGCAGGAGAAGATCACCAGCACCAGCACCGTGATATAGAGCACTGACACCTGCACCGTGATAGAATGATCTGACACCAGCACCGTGATAGAGAGCACTGACATCAGCAGCGTGACATAAAGCACTGACACCAGCACCGTGATATACAGCACTGACACCTGCACCATAAGCAGCCCCAGGAGGAAGTCAGCACAGCACAGGAATGGTGGGAGCCCCTCATAATAAGCAGCCCCAGGAGGAAGTCAGCATAGCACGGGGATGGTGGGAGCCCCTCATAATAAGCAGCCCCAGGAGGAAGTCAGCACAGCACAGGGATGGTGAACTTTACAAACCAACAGGTCATATTTTCAGCCACAAAATAATTACTAGCTGTGCACACATAGTCCCACCACATGGCCAATGACATAACACATGTATGAGGTGAATCTGGGATCGACAACTACAAGCATTCTTTTTTTATATGTGAAATTCTGAAAATTCAGAACTCTTGAGACAATGGAGGCGATGGAAGGTCAGGGTAGGCAAAGAAGAGGGTGCAGGAGATGATCATCACCAGCACCGTGATATAGAGCATTGACACCTGCACCGTGATAGAGTGATCTGATACCAGCACCGTGATAGAGAGCACTGATATCAGCAGAGTGACATAAAGCACTGACACCAGCACCATGATATACAGCACTGACACCTGCACCATAAGCAGCCGCAGGAGGAAGTAAGCTCAGCACAGGGATGGTGGGAACCCCTCATAATAAGCAGCCCCAGGAGAAAGTCAGCATAGCACAGGGATGGTGGGAGCCCCTCATAATAAGCAGCCCCAGGAGGAATTCAAAACAGCACAGGGATGGTGAACTTTACAAACCTACAGGTCATATTTGCAGCCACAAAATAATTACTAGCTGTGCACACATAGTCCCACCACATGGCCAATGACATAACACATGTATGAGGTGAATCTGGGATTGACAACTACAAGCATTCTTTTTTTATATGTGAAATTCTGAAAATTCAGGACTCTTCAGACAATGGAAGCGATGGAAGGTCAGGGTAGGCAAAGAAGAGGGTTCAGGGGATGATCATCACCAGCAGCGTGATATAGAGCATTGACAGCTGCATTGTGATAGAATGATCTGAAACCAGCACCGTGATAAAGAGCACTGACATTAGCAGCGTAAGCAGCCCCAGGAGGAAGTCAGCATAGCACAGGGATGGTGGGAGCCCCTCATAATAAGCAGCCCCAGGAGGAAGTCAGCACAGCACAGGGATGGTGAACTTTACAAACCAACAGGTCATATTTTCAGCCACAAAATAATTACTAGCTGTGCACACATAGTCCCACCGCATGGCCAATGACATAACACATGTATGAGGTGAATCTGGGATCGACAACTACAAGCATTCTTTTTTTATATGTGAAATTCTGAAAATTCAGAACTCTTGAGACAATGGAGGCGATGGAAGGTCAGGGTAGGCAAAGAAGAGGGTGCAGGAGATGATCATCACCAGCACCTGCACCGTGATAGAGTGATCTGACACCAGCACCGTGATAGAGAGCACTGACATCAGCAGAGTGACATAAAGCACTGACACCAGCACCATGATATACAGCACTGACACCTGCACCATAAGCAGCCGCAGGAGGAAGTAAGCTCAGCACAGGGATGGTGGGAACCCCTCATAATAAGCAGCCCCAGGAGGAAGTCAGCATAGCACAGGGATGGTGGGAGCCCATCATAATAAGCAGCCCCAGGAGGAAGTCAGCACAGCAAAGGGATGGTGAACTTTACAAACCAACAGGTCATATTTTCAGCCACAAAATAATTACTAGCTGTGCACACATAGTCCCACCACATGGCCAATGACATAACACATGTATGAGGTGAATCTGGGATCGACAACTACAAGCATTCTTTTTTTATATGTGAAATTCTGAAAATTCAGAACTCTTGAGACAATGGAGGCGATGGAAGGTCAGGGTAGGCAAAGAAGAGGGTGCAGGAGATGATCATCACCAGCACCGTGATATAGAGCATTGACACCTGCACCGTGATAGAGTGATCTGATACCAGCACCGTGATAGAGAGCACTGATATCAGCAGAGTGACATAAAGCACTGACACCAGCACCATGATATACAGCACTGACACCTGCACCATAAGCAGCCGCAGGAGGAAGTAAGCTCAGCACAGGGATGGTGGGAACCCCTCATAATAAGCAGCCCCAGGAGGAAGTCAGCATAGCACAGGGATGGTGGGAGCCCCTCATAATAAGCAGCCCCAGGAGGAATTCAAAACAGCACAGGGATGGTGAACTTTACAAACCTACAGGTCATATTTGCAGCCACAAAATAATTACTAGCTGTGCACACATAGTCCCACCACATGGCCAATGACATAACACATGTATGAGGTGAATCTGGGATTGACAACTACAAGCATTCTTTTTTTATATGTGAAATTCTGAAAATTCAGGACTCTTCAGACAATGGAAGCGATGGAAGGTCAGGGTAGGCAAAGAAGAGGGTTCAGGGGATGATCATCACCAGCAGCGTGATATAGAGCATTGACAGCTGCATTGTGATAGAATGATCTGAAACCAGCACCGTGATAAAGAGCACTGACATTAGCAGCGTAAGCAGCCCCAGGAGGAAGTCAGCATAGCACAGGGATGGTGGGAGCCCCTCATAATAAGCAGCCCCAGGAGGAAGTCAGCACAGCACAGGGATGGTGAACTTTACAAACCAACAGGTCATATTTTCAGCCACAAAATAATTACTAGCTGTGCACACATAGTCCCACCGCATGGCCAATGACATAACACATGTATGAGGTGAATCTGGGATCGACAACTACAAGCATTCTTTTTTTATATGTGAAATTCTGAAAAT
Organism: Lithobates pipiens; assembly: GCF_037356315.1. Taxonomy (NCBI): domain Eukaryota; kingdom Metazoa; phylum Chordata; class Amphibia; order Anura; family Ranidae; genus Lithobates; species Lithobates pipiens. Next base: position 481,500 of record NW_027507695.1, on the reverse strand, counting down.
TCAGAACTCTTGAGACAATGGAGGCGATGGAAGGTCAGGGTAGGCAAAGAAGAGGGTGCAGGAGATGATCATCACCAGCACCTGCACCGTGATAGAGTGATCTGACACCAGCACCGTGATAGAGAGCACTGACATCAGCAGAGTGACATAAAGCACTGACACCAGCACCATGATATACAGCACTGACACCTGCACCATAAGCAGCCGCAGGAGGAAGTAAGCTCAGCACAGGGATGGTGGGAACCCCTCATAATAAGCAGCCCCAGGAGGAAGTCAGCATAGCACAGGGATGGTGGGAGCCCATCATAATAAGCAGCCCCAGGAGGAAGTCAGCACAGCAAAGGGATGGTGAACTTTATAAACCTACAGGTCATATTTGCAGCCACAAAATAATTACTAGCTGTGCACACATAGTCCCACCACATGGCCAATGACATAACACATGTATGAGGTGAATCTGGGAACGACAAATACAAGCATTCTTTTTTTATATATGAAATTCTGACAATTCAGGACTCTTGAGACAATGGAGACGAGGGAAGGTCAGGGTAGGCAAAAAAGAGGGTGCAGGAGATGATCATCACCAGCACCGTGATATAGAGCACTGACACCTGCACCGTGATAGAATGATCTGACACCAGCACCGTGATAGAAAGCATTGACACCAGCAGCGTGACATAAAGCACTGACACCAGGACCGTGATATACAGCACTGACACCTGCACCGTAAGCAGCCCCAGGAGGAAGTCAGCACAGCACAGGGATGGTATGAGCCCCTCATAATAAGAAGCCCCAGGAGGAAGTCAGCATAGCAGAGGGATGGTGGGAGCCACTCATAATAAGCAGCCCCAGGAGGATGTCAGCACAGCACAGGGATGGAGAACTTTACAAACCTATAGGTCATATTTGCAGCCACAAAATAATTACTAGCTGTGCACAAATAGTCCCACCACAAGGCCAATGACATAACACATGTAAGAGGTGAATCTGGGATCGACAACTACAAGCATTCTTTTTTTATATGTGAAATTCTGAAAATTCAGGACTGTTAAAACAATGGAGGAGAGGGAAGGTCAGGGTAGGCAAAGAAGAGGGTGCAGGAGATGATCACCAGCACCAGCACCGTGATACAGAGCACTGACACCTGCACCGTGATAGAATGATCTGACACCAGCACCGTGATAGAGAGCACTGACATCAGCAGCATGACATAAAGCACTGACACCAGCACCGTGTTACAGCATTGACACCTGCACCGTAAGCAGCCCCAGGAGGAAGTCAGCACAGCACAGGGATGGTGGGAGCCCCTCATAATAAGCAGCCCCAGGAGGAAGTCAGCATAGCACAGGGATGGTGGGAGCCCCTCATAATAAGCAGCCCCAGGAGGAAGTCAGAACAGCACAGGGATTGTGAACTTTACAAACCTACAGGTCATATTTGCAGCCACAAAATAATTACTATCTGTGCACACATAGTCCCAACACAAGGCCAATGACATAACACATGTAAGAGGTGAATCTGGGATCGACAACTACAAGCATTCTTTTTTTATATGTGAAATTCAGAAAATTCAGGACTGTTAAAACAATGGATGAGAGGGAAGGTCAGGGTAGGCAAAGAAGAGGGTGCAGGAGATGATCATCACCAGCACCGTGATACAGAGCACTGACACCTGCACCGTGATAGAATGATCTGACACCAGCACCGTGATAGAGAGCACTGACATCAGCAGCGTGACATAAAGCACTGACACCAGCACTGTGATATACAGCACTGACACCTGCACCGTAAGCAGCCCCAGGAGGAAGTCAGCACAGCACAAGGATGGTGGGAGCCCATCATAATAAGCAGCCCCAGGAGGAAGTCAGCATAGCACAGGGATGGTGGGAGCCCCTCATAATAAGCAGCCCCAGGAGGAAGTCAGCACAGCACAGGGATGGTGGGAACCCCTCATAATAAGCAGCCCCAGGAGGAAGTCAGCATAGCAAAGGGATGGCGGGAGCCCCTCATAATAAGCAGCCCCAGGAGGAAGTCAGCACAGCACAGGGATGGTGAACTTTACAAACCTACAGTTCATATTTGCAGCCACAAAATAATTACTAGCTGTGCACACATTGTCCCACCACATGGCCAATGACATAACACATGTATGAGGTGAATCTGGGATCGACAACTACAAGCATTCTTTTTATATATGTGAAATACTGACAATTCAGGACTCTTGAGACAATGGAGGCAATGGAAGATCAGGGTAGGCAAAGAAGAGGGTACAGGAGATGATCACCAGCACCGTGATATAGAGCACTGACACCTGCACCGTAATAGAGTGATCTGACACCAGCACCGTGATAGAGAGCACTGACATCAGCAGCGTGACATAAAGCACTGACACCAGCACCGTGATATATACAGCACTGACACCTGCACCGTAGGCAGCCCCAGGAGGAAGTCAGCACAGGGATGGTGTGAACCCCTCATAATAAGCAGCCCCAGGAGGAAGTCAGCATAGCACAGGGATGGTGGGAGCCCCTCATAATAAGCAGCCCCAGGAGGAAGTCAGCACAGCACAGGGATGGTGAACTTTACAAACCTACAGGTCATATTTCCAGCCACAAAATATTTACTAGCTGTGCACACATAGTCCCACCACATGGCCAATGACATAAATCATGTATGAGGTGAATCTGGGATCGACAACTACAAGCATTCTTTTTTTATATGTGACATTCTGAAAATTCAGGACTCTTGAGACAATGGAGGCGAGGGAAGGTCAGGGTAGGCAAAGAAGAGGGTGCAGGAGATGATCATCACCAGCACCGTGATATAGAGCACTGACACCTGCACCGTGATAGAATGATCTGACACCAGCACCGTGATAGAAAGCACTGACATCAGCAGCGTGACATAAAGCACTGACACCAGCACCGTGATATACAGCACTGACACCTGCACCGTAAGCAGCCCCAGGAGGAAGTCAGCACAGGGATGGTGGGAGCCCCTCATAATAAGCAGCCCCAGGAGGAAGTCAGCACAGCACAGGGATTGTGAACTTTACAAACCTACAGGTCATATTTGCAGCCACAAAATAATTACTAGCTGTGCACACATAGTCCCACCACATGGCCAATGACATAACACATGTATGAGGTGAATCTGGGATCGACAACTACAAGCATTCTTTTTTTATATGTGAAATCCTGACAATTCAGGACTCTTGAGACATTGGAGGCGAGGGAAGATCAGGGTAGGCAAAGAAGAGGGTACAGGAGATGATCACCAGCACCAGCACCGTGATATAAAGCACTGACACCAGCACCGTGATATACAGCACTGACACCTGCACCGTAAGCAGCCCCAGGAGGAAGTCTGCACAGGGATGGTGGGAGCCCCTCATAATATGCAGCCCCAGGAGGAAGTCAGCATAGCACAGGGATGGTGAACTTTACAAACCTACAGGTCATATTTGCAGCCACAAAATAATTACTAGCTGTGCACACATAGTCCCACCACATGGCCAATGACATAACAAATGTATGAGGTGAATCTGGGAACGACAACTACAAGCATTCTTTTTATATATGTGAAATTCTGACAATTCAGGACTCTTGAGACAATGGAGGCGAGGGAAGATCAGGGTAGGCAAATAAGAGGGTACAGGAGATGATCACCAGCACCAGCACCGTGATATAGAGCACTGACACCTGCACCGTGATAGAGTGATCTGACAACAGAACCGTGATAGAGAGCACTGACATCAGCAACATGACATAAAGCACTGACACCAGCACTGTGATATACAACACTGACACCTGCACCGTAAGCAGCCCCAGGAGGAAGTCAGCACAGCACAGGGATGGTGGGAGCCCCTCATAATAAGCAGTCCCAGGAGGAAGTCAGCATAGCACAGGGATGGTGAGAGCCCCTCATAACAAGCAGCCCTAGGAGGAAGTCAGCACAGCACAGGGATGGTGAACTTTACAAACATACAGGTCATATTTGCAGCCACAAAACAATTACTAGCTGTGCACACATAGTCCCACCACATGACCAATGACATAACACATGTATGAGGTGAATCGGGGATCGACAACTACAAGCATTCTTTTTTTATATGTGAAATTCTGACAATTCAGGACTCTTGAGACAATGGAGGCGAGAGAAGGTCAGGGTAGGCATAGAAGAGGGTGCAGGAGATGATCACTAGCACCAGCACCGTGATATAGAGCACTGACACCTGCACCGTGATAGAGTGATCTGACACCAGCACCATGATAGAGAACACTGACATCAGCAGCGTGACATAAAGCACTGACACCAGCACCGTGATATACAGCACTGACACCTACACCGTAAGCAGCCCCAGGAGGAAGTCAGCACAGCACAGGGATGGTGGGAACCTCTCATAATAAGCAGCCCCAGGAGGAAGTCAGCACAGCACAGGGATGGTGGGAACCTCTCATAATAAGCAGCCCCAGGAGGAAGTCAGCATAGCACAGGGATGGTGGGAGCCCATCATAATAAGCAGCCCCAGGAGGAAGTCAGCACAGCACAGGGATGGTGAACTTTATAAACCTACAGGTCATATTTGCAGCCACAAAATAATTACTAGCTGTGCACACATAGTCCCACCACATGGCCAATGACATAACACATGTATGAGGTGAATCTGGGAACGATAAAAATACAAGCATTCTTTTTTTATATATGAAATTCTGACAATTCAGGACTCTTGAGACAATGGAGACGAGGGAAGGTCAGGGTAGGCAAAAAAGAGGGTGCAGGAGATGATCATCACCAGCACCGTGATATAGAGCACTGACACCTGCACCGTGATAGAATGATCTGACACCAGCACCGTGATAGAAAGCACTGACACCAGCAGCGTGACATAAAGCACTGACACCAGGAACGTGATATACAGCACTGACACCTGCACCGTAAGCAGCCCCAGGAGGAAGTCAGCACAGCACAGGGATGGTATGAGCCCCTCATAATAAGCAGCCCCAGGAGGAAGTCAGCATAGCAGAGGGATGGTGGGAGCCACTCATAATAGGCAGCCCCAGGAGGATGTCAGCACAGCACAGGGATGGAGAACTTTACAAACCTATAGGTCATATTTGCAGCCACCAAATAATTACTAACTGTGCACACATAGTCCCACCACATGGCCAATGACATAACACATGTATGAGGTGAATTGGGGATCGACATCTACAAGCATTCTTTTTTTATATGTGAAATTCTGACAATTCAGGACTCTTGAGACAATGGAGGCGAGGGAAGATTAGGGTAGGCAAAGAAGAGGGTACAGGAGATGATCACCAGCACCAGCACCGTAACATAGAGCACTGACACCTGCACCGTGATAGAGTGATCTGACACCAGCACCGTGATAGAGAACACTGACATCAGCAGCGTGACATAAAGCACTGACACCAGCACCGTGATATATACAGCACTGACACCTGCACCATAGGCAGCCCCAGGAGGAAGTCAGCACAGGGATGGTGTGAACCCCTCATAATAAGCAGCCCCAGGAGGAAGTCAGAATAGCACAGGGATGGTGGGAGCCCCTCATAATAAGCAGCCCCAGGAGGAAGTCAGCACAGCACAGGGATGGTGAACTTTACAAACCTACAGGTCATATTTGCACCCACAAAATAATTACTAGCTGTGCACACATAGTCCCACCACATGGCCAATGACATAAATCATGTATGAGGTGAATCTGGGATCGACAACTACAAGCATTCTTTTTTTATATGTGACATTCTGAAAATTCAGGACTCTTGAGACAATGGAGGCGAGGGAAGGTCAGGGTAGGCAAAGAAGAGGGTGCAGGAGATGATCATCACCAGCACCGTGATATAGAGCACTGACACCTGCACCGTGATAGAATGATCTGACACGAGCACTGTGATAGAAAGCACTGACATCAGCAGCGTGACATAAAGCACTGACACCAGCACCGTGATATACAGCACTGACACCTGCACCGTAAGCAGCCCCAGGAGGAAGTCAGCACAGGGATGGGTGGAGCCCCTCATAATAAGCAGCCCCAGGAGGAAGTCAGCACAGCACAGGGATTGTGAACTTTACAAACCTACAGTTCATATTTGCAGCCACAAAATAATTACTAGCTGTGCACACATAGTCCCACCACATGGCCAATGACATAACACATGTATGAGGTCAATCTGGGATCGACAACTACAAGCATTCTTTTTTTATATGTGAAATCCTGACAATTCAGGACTCTTGAGACAATGGAGGCGAGGGAAGATCAGGGTAGGCAAAGAAGAGGGTACAGGAGATGATCACCAGCACCAGAACCGTGATATAAAGCACTGATACCAGCTCCGTGATATACAGCACTGACACCTGCACCGTAAGCAGCCCCAGGAGGAAGTCTGCACAGGGATGGTGGGAGCCCCTCATCATATGCAGCCCCAGGAGGAAGTCAGCATAGCACAGGGATGGTGAACTTTTACAAACCTACAGGTCATATTTGCAGCCACAAAATAATTACTAGCTGTGCACACATAGTCCCACCACATGGCCAATGACATAACACATGTATGAGGTGAATCTGGGATCGACAACTACAAGCATTCTTTTTATATATGTGAAATTCTGACAATTCAGGACTCTTGAGACAATGGAGGCGAGGGAAGATCAGGGTAGGCAAAGAAGAGGGTACAGGAGATGATCACCAGCACCAGCACCGTGATATAGAGCACTGACACCTGCACCGTTATAGAGTGATCTGACAACAGAACCGTGATAGAGAGCACTGACATCAGCAACATGACATAAAGCACTGACACCAGCACTGTGATATACAACACTGACACCTGCACCGTAAGCAGCCCCAGGAGGAAGTCAGCACAGCACAGGGATGGTGGGAGCCCCTCATAATAAGCAGCCCCAGGAGGAAGTCAGCATAGCACAGGGATGGTGAGAGCCCCTCATAACAAGCAGCCCTAGGAGGAAGTCAGCACAGCACAGGGATGGTGAACTTTACAAACCTACAGGTCATATTTGCAGCCACAAAATAATTACTAGCTGTGCACACATAGTCCCACCACATGGCCAATGACATCACACATGTATGAGGTGAATCTGGGATCGACAACTACAAGCATTCTTTTTATATATGTGAAATTCTGACAATTCAGGACTCTTGAGACAATGGAGGCGAGGGAAGATCAGGGTAGGCAAAGAAGAGGGTACAGGAGATGATCACCAGCACCAGCACCGTGATATAGAGCACTGACACCTGCACCGTGATAGAGTGATCTGACAACAGAACCGTGATAGAGAGCACTGACATCAGCAACATGACATAAAGCACTGACACCAGCACTGTGATATACAACACTGACACCTGCACCGTAAGCAGCCCCAGGAGGAAGTCAGCACAGCACAGGGATGGTGGGAGCCCCTCATAATAAGCAGCCCCAGGAGGAAGTCAGCATAGCACAGGGATGGTGAGAGCCCCTCATAAAAAGCAGCCCTAGGAGGAAGTCAGCACAGCACAGGGATGGTGAACTTTACAAACATACAGGTCATATTTGCAGCCATAAAATAATTACTAGCTGTGCACACATAGTCCCACCACATGACCAATGACATAACACATGTATGAGGTGAATCGGGGATCGACAACTACAAGCATTCTTTTTTTATATGTGAAATTCTGACAATTCAGGACTCTTGAGACAATGGAGGCGAGGGAAGGTCAGGGTAGGCAAAGAAGAGGGTGCAGGAGATGATCACCAGCACCACCACCGTGATATAGAGCACTGGCACCTTCACCGTGATAGAGTGATCCGACACCAGCACCATGATAGAGAGCACTGACATCAGCAGCGTGACATAAAGCACTGACACCAGCACCGTGAGCAGCCCCAGGAGGAAGTCTGCACAGGGATGGTGGGAGCCCCTCATAATAAGCAGCCCCAGGAGGAATTCAGCACAGCACAGGGATGGTGAACTTTACAAACCTACAGGTCATATTTGCAGCCACAAAATATTTACTAGCTGTGCACACATAGTCCCACCACATGGCCAATGACATAAATCATGTATGAGGTGAATCTGGGATCAACAACTACAAGCATTCTTTTTTTATATGTGAAATTCTGACAATTCAGGACTCTTGAGACAATGGAGGCGAGGGAAGATCAGGGTAGGCAAAGAAGAGGGTACAGGAGATGATCACCAGCACCAGCACCGTAATATATAGCACTGACACCTGCACCGTGATAGAGTGATCTGACACCAGCACCGTGATAGAGAGCACTGACATCAGCAGCGTGACATAAAGCACTGACACCAGCACTGTGATATACAGCACTGACACCTGCACCGTAGGCAGCCCCAGGAGGAAGTCAGCACAGCACAGGGATGGTGGGAGCCCCTCATAATAAGCAGCCCCAGGAGGAAGTCAGCACAGCACAGGGATGGTGAACTTTACAAACCTACAGGTCATATTTGCAGCCACAAAATATTTACTAGCTGTGCACACATAGTCCCACCACATGGCCAATGACATAAATCATGTATGAGGTGAATCTGGGATCAACAACTACAAGCATTCTTTTTTTATATGTGACATTCTGAAAATTCAGGACTCTTGAGACAATGGAGGCGAGGGAAGGTCAAAGTAGGCAAAGAAGAGGGTGCAGGAGATGATCATCACCAGCACCGTGATATAGAGCACTGACACCTGCACCGTGATAGATTGATCTGACACCAGCACCGTGATAGAGAGCACTGACATCAGCAGCGTGACATAAAGCACTGACACCAGCACCGTGATATACAGCACTGACACCTGCACCGTAAGCAGCCCCAGGAGGAAGTCAGCACAGGGATGGTGGGAGCCCCTCATAATAAGCAGCCCCAGGAGCAAGTCAGCACAGTACAGGGATGGTGAACTTTACAAACCTACAGGTCATATTTGCAGCCACAAAATAATTACTAGCTGTGCACACATAGTCCCACCACATGGCCAATGACATAACACATGTATGAGGTGAATCTGGGATCGACAACTACAAGCATTCTTTTTTTATATGTGAAATCCTGACAATTCAGGACTCTTGAGACAATGGAGGCGAGGGAAGATCAGGGTAGGCAAAGAAGAGGGTACAGGAGATGATCACCAGCACCGTAATATAGAGCACTGACACCTGCACAGTGATAGAGTGATCTGACACCAGCACCGTGATAGAGAACACTGACATCAGCAGCATGACATAAAGCACTGACACCAGCACCGTGATATACAGCACTGACACCTGCACCGTAAGCAGCCCCAGGATAAAGTCAGCACAGCACAGGGATGGTGGGAACCCCCCATAATAAGCAGCCCCAGGAGGAAGTCAGCACAGCACAGGGATGGTGAACTTTACAAACCTACAGGTCATATTTGCAGCCACAAAATAATTACTAGCTGTGCACACATAGTCCCACCACATGGCCAATGACATAACACATGTATGAGGTGAATCGGGGATCGACAACTACAAGCATTCTTTTTTATATGTGAAATTCTGACAATTCAGGACTCTTGAGACAATGGAGGCGAGGGAAGATCAGGGTAGGCAAAGAAGAGGGTACAGGAGATGAACACCAGCACCAGCACCGTAATATATAGCACTGACACCTGCACCGTGATAGAGTGATCTGACACCAGCACCGTGATAGAGAACACTGACATCAGCAGCGTGACATAAAGCACTGACACCTGCACGGTAAGCAGCCCCAGGACCACTTGTGGAGAGCTTCAGAAAGACCTGGAATTAGCAGGTACAATTGTTAAAACAAACAATAAGTAATGCACTCAACCGCCATGCCCTGTATGCATGCTCACCACACAAGACCCCGTTGCTGAAGAAAATGCATGTTGAAGCTCGTTTAAAGTTAGCTGCACAACATTTAGACAAGCCTGTGAAATACCGGGAGATTATAGTCTGGTCAGATGAGACCAAAATTGAACTCTTTGGATGCCATAATACACACCATGTTTGGAGGTCAAATGGCACTGCACATCACCCCAAAGACACCATCCAGCAGTAAAGTTCGGAGGTGGGAACATCATGTTGTCTGGCTGTTTTTCAGCATATGGTACATTGAAGGAAGGATGGTTGGAAAAATGTACCAAGACATTCTTGATAAAAATCTGCTGCCATCTTCCAGAATGATGAAGATAAAATGAGTGTGGACATTTCAGCAAGACAATGATCCCAAACACAAAGCCAATGAAACTCTCAATTGGCTTCAAAGAAAGACCTATAAAGCTGCTAGAATGGCCCAGCCAATCACCTTACTTGAATCCAATAGAAAATCTATGGAAAGAACTAAAGATCAGAGTTCATAGAAGAGGCCCACGGAACCTTCAAGATTTGAAGACTGTCTGGAAGAATGGGCCAAAATCACACCTGAGCAATGCATGCGACTAGTTTCTCCATACAGGAGGCGTCTTGTCAATACCAACAAAGGATTTTGTAAGAAATATTAAATATATTTCAGTTAGCGAGTTCAATACTTTTTCCCTGTGTCATTCCATTTTATTACACATAACTTCATTTCTGAACTTATTTGTTTTGGTTTCTTTGTATGTATGGATTGCATGGGTTGCTACTGACACGTGGGAAAAATGTCATGTTAATAGCACCTTTAGAAATATATTTACCTAGAAAAATTATGACTTGTTCAATATTTACCCGCTGTATTTATATATTTAAAGCGGGAGTTCCGCCGTTTTTTTTTTCTTTTTAAAAGTCAGCAGCTACAAATACTGCAGGTGCTGATTTTTAACCATTTGCCTACAGGGCACTTAAACCCCCCTCCTGCCCAGACCAATTTTCAGCTTTCGGTGCTCTCACACTTTGAATGACAATTACTCAGTCATGTAACACTGTAACCAAATGAATTTTTTGTCCTTTTTTTTTCCACAAATAGAGCTTTCTTTTGGTGGTATTTGATCACCTCTGGGTTTTTTATTTTTTGCGCTTGAAATGAAAAAAATCAGAAAATTTTGAAAAAAAAACTAATTTTTCTTTGTTTCTGTAATAAAATTATGCAAATTATTAATTTTTCTTCATACATTTTGGCCACAATTTATACTGCTACATATCTTTGGTACAAATAACCCAAATTGGTGGATATTATTTGGTCTTTGTGAAAGTTATAGAGTCTATAAGCTGTGGTGCGAATCATAAAAAATTGATCACACCTGATGTACTGAGGCCCATCTCATTTCTTGTGACCCGAACAAGCCAGGAAAGTACAAATACCCCCCAAATGACCCCTTTTTGGAAAGTAGACATTCCAAGGTATTTAATAAGAGGCATAGCGAGGTTTTTGGTGTTGTCATTTTTTCCCACAATTCTTTGCAAAATTAAGATTTTTTGTTTTTTTATTTTTTTTCCCACAAAATTGTCATTGTAATAGGTTATTTCTCTCACGTGGCATGTTTATACCACAAATAATGCCCCAAAATGCATTCTGCTACTCCTCCTGAGTATTACGATAACACGTGTGGGACTTTTTCACAGCCTGGACACTTAGAGAGGCCCAACATGCAGGGAGCACCATAAAGTGTTCTAGGAGCATAAATTACACATCTAACTTGTTGACTACCTATTACACTTTTGAAGGCCCTGGAGCACCAGGACAATGACACGTGACACTGACGGCAGATGGGACGTGACACTGATGATACTTGACACCGATGACAGATGGAACTAATATGTGGCACTGATGACACGTGACACTGATGACAGATGGCACTAATACGTGGCACTGATGATAGATGGCACTAATACGTAGCACTGATGACACATGACACTGACAGATGGCACCAATACGTGGCACTGATGACACGTGACACATGGCACTAGGGACACGTGGCACTGGGGACAGGTGGCATTGATAGGTGGCACTGGGGACAGATGGCACTGATAGGTGGCACTGGGGACAGGTGGGCGTGTGTGTTTTTTACTGTGTGTGTACTCACTGTCACTGCAGCGGTTCATCTCTCCCTCCTCACACGCTGTCTCTGTGTGAGAAGGGGAGACGGCGATGAGAGATGATCACCGCTCATTGGACAGGCCAATTGAGTGCTAAATGGCCGCTGTGATTGGCCATTTAGCACGATCTGTGATTGGCTGTGTCCGAGGGACACGGCCCACACAGAACTTCCCCGATGTGCGGCCACGTGCATTAGAGAAGTAAACAGGAGGACGTCCAGGGACGGCCTCCCGGCAGTTAGCGTCCGCTCTGTAGCCGTCTTTTGGCTATAGGGCGGGCGCGAAGTGGTTAAGATATGGACACTTACCCATCCAGCGTGCCCATGATGTCGGCACCCGAAGCCAATCTGTCGCTCAGCTCTCAGGTGCTGCTGCTGCCATCTTGGGTATAGGGATCAGGAAGTGAATCCTTGCGGCTTCACTTCCCGGTTCCCTACTGCGCATGTGCGAGTCACGCTGCGCAATAAGGATGGTCCCTGCTGTCTCTGGGATCCATGCGTTTCCCAGCAGACAGCGGGGGCCCCTCAGGAAGTGGCGTAAATACCCACAGATTCTGCGGATATCTATGCCCAGAAGTGGGTGCAGATACCTGTGCTATACAGGTATCTGTACCCCCCTGAAAGGTGACAATTGTGGCACTGGAGGAGGGAGGGTTCCGATGAGCGGAAGTTCCACTTTAGGATGGAACTCCGCTTTAAGATACATAAATAACACTGCTGCATTCCTGTACAAATGCAGTCAAAATCGGAGATAGTGTATATGAACAATCATTCTCTGCAGATGGATTTTGGAGAATGTTCAGTAGGTACAAATAAAATGTAAAAGTCAGGACAATTAAAAGCATAAAAGATATCTGTGTAAACAACATGGAAAAAACACGAAATAACTGCAATGTATATAATCTATGAGTTGCTAAAACGATTGAAAAAAAATGGATTATAGAGCTTAGAAAATTATTTATACCTTTCCAAAGTACACCAAGCATGTACATCCTTATAGTTTGGTTATATCCAGTAAGTAGCACAGAATACTAACTGATAAGACTTGATGAAGGGAAAAATTACTTTTCATTGCTATTACTTTTTATGCAAAAAGCCTGTCACATTGATTTCACTTAAAAGACGAGTTCACCTTTGAGAACATGTCACATGTTCCTCCCGTTTTTAGGGTGGAACATGTAGCATATTGCCACTCCTGCAGCCTCTCTCCGATCCCCCTGCTAATTGTGGCCCGGAGATCTTCTCCCAGCACCCGCTGTCACAATTTAAAATGCCCACACGGCATTCATTTACTGAGTTCTGTGAATGAACTACAAGTGCAGACGACTTTGAGACTGACGCCTTTTAGTTCTCAATTAACTACTAGGGCTCTGGTAGTTAATTGATACTTCCTGCTATTCAGTAACTGCCTGCCCGTATGAGGTATGGGCAAACAGCTACACAGTCTGCAGGAGCCAAAGATTGCACCTTCTTGATCACAGTTGCATTGCTTTACAGCGGGAGTCAGCAACCTGTAGATCACAATCTACCAGTAGATTGTGGACAGGTGACTGGTAGATCGCGGTCTGGGCTTGCTGATTTACCATCCTAGAGCATCAAACAGAGTGCAATTCAGGACTACTTGGAGCTGTACTAGGGAACAAGAGTTGATGCCTGGGCTTTATTGCTGGCTCCTGTCCCATGCAGAGCGTCCCTATTTACTTGAATGCACCAAAAGCAACAGGGGGCTTAATTCCTGCTGCAGCTTGTGTACACATTTGGCTGCTGCCTCAGCAGCTAAAGGGGGTAGGCACTGGGGACGGTAAAACTGCAACTCAACCACAGGCTTTTACGTGCGAACGAGTCCTAAGAGTGCAGCTGCCAAATGCAACCAAGAGCTCATTTACAAGTGCAGTAGGTACTGCTGCTCCTAAAAAAAAAAAAAAAAAAAAGTGATCTGAGTGTGTTTGACAGGTGATGAGATGATGTGTTGCCTTCTAACCACTTGATTTAAACCTATGATTGCCGTCAATTGCACAGGATTGTGACACAGTAGTAAGCAAATAAAGGTTTATAATTAGTGTGAGGAGACGACACTGTGCCCAGTGATCTTTGGCTTTCCCCATGTGGTAGATCTCCACCTCTTTAAAGTTGCCTACCCATGCTTTACAGGTTCCTAAAACTAAAACCTGCAAAAAGATGTGCATTTATTAAATTTTTTTTAAAAGGTGAACTTATCCTTTAACCACTTAAGCCCCGGACCAATTGGCAGCCAAAGGACCAGGCCCCTTTTTGCGATTCAGCACTGCGTCGCTTTAACGGACAATTGCGCGGTCATGCAACGTGGCTCACAAACAAAATTGGCATCCTTTTTTCACAAATGGAGCTTTCTTTTGGTGGCATTTGATCCCCTCTGCAGTTTTTATTTTTTGCGCTATAAACAAAAATAGAGCGACAATTTTGAAAAAAAAATTCTATACTTTTTACTATAATAAATATCCCCAAAAAATATACAAAAAAAAATTTTTTCCTCAGTTTAGGCCGACACGTATTCTTCTACATACTTTTGGTAAAAAAAAAAAAAATCACAATTAGAGATTATTGATTGGTTTGCGCAAATGTTATAGCGTTTACAAAATAGGGGAGTTTTATAGCATTTTTATTAATATATTTTTTTTTTTACTAGTAATGGCGGCGATCAGCAATTTTTATTGCAACTGCGAAATTATGGCAGACACATTGGACATTTTTGTCACCATTGTCATTTATAAAGCAATCAGTGCTATTTCAATGACACTGGCAGTGAAGGAGTTAACCACTAGGGGGCAGTGTAGGGTTATGTATGACGTTATATATTTTTTTTTATTGTAGGGGGTGTGGCCTGGCATGTGATGTCACTGATCATCCTTTCCTGTAAAAGGGAAGAGACGATCAGTGACAGCCACACGGAAGCATGGGGAGAGGTTTGTTTACACGGACCTCTCCTCATTCTTCAGCTCTGTGACCCGATCGCGGGACTCCAGCAGCGATCGGGTCCGCTGGTCCCGCGGCCACGGAGCACAGGACCGGGTCGGGAGCGTGCCGCCGCGCTCCCGACCCACGGCTGGGGACTTAAAGAATCACATACCGGTACGCCATTGTGCCCAGCCATGCCATTCTGCCGACGTATATCGGTGTGAGGCGGTCCTTAAGTGGTTAATACATCTTTGTACAATATTGCTTTGCTCTTTTCTCTGCTTCACACTGTTATTGAAGAATGAAAATAAAAGTGAAGGCTTCACAGAACATCCCAATTGCACTGCAACAATGTCGTCTTCTGCCCTCCTGACCATCTCCGATGCCTGCCAAACTGATTTGTGTTTTATGTTATGGAATTGAACTGAGCCGTTTATTTTGAAAAGTAGAATGACCAAAGGCTAATTTCACTTTTCTTATTATGTTACACCCATATCCAGGCTGTTGTATAAAAAAATGTAATAAAAAGGGCCATCCTGCAGCTCCCCTCACTCATCGTGGGGTTCTTCTCCTAGCTACAGCCTGTTTTGTTTTCAATTCAGTGTGGCTCTGGCTGCACAACCACACCATCCATTTACAAGATCTGCGATTAGCTGACTACAAGTCTCATCTTCCCTCGTGGCAGGGTGCCCTGTGGTTTTCAATAGAATGCTAGTGTGGTAGACCACTGGATTATTTCCTCTAGCTCCGTAGAGAATGGGCTATACCTCCATATGGACCTGTGGTTGGAGGATAGTCTGCAGGAGCCCAAACATTGTACCTCCAATACACCGATTGTAGTTGCAAAGGATCCAATGCAAAAAATGTGTACATGCACATTTTTTTCTTTTTGCAATATGAGTTATTTATTTTTGCAAAGGATAGACTATCCCTTTAAAAACATTCTGCCTTTGGGTATGTTCTTGCCCATTTGTCTGCAATACAGGTCATATGAATAATCACTTTAGATCTGCTTTAGGACCAGTTGTTGCAAGCATGCAATAATGTACAGTATTTTTTTTCCTGTTTCGATTGTATTAAAGCAGATTTCTTTTTCTGGTTTTCTTATTTAAAAGTGGTTGTAAACCCTTGCATATACCCACTGAAGTGACCAGCTTCAGGTTACACACAGAGATTAAACAAATCCTCCTACATTAGGTTGTCCTTTTTATCTGCAGCCCTCTGAAGCACACACAGCATTTCTGAGTTCCAAGAGGCTGAGATCTGATCAGAGAGTGGAGTAAAATGTGAGGCCTGATGGAAGGGAATGGATACACAATCTCATAGGGAAACAGGCACCATTGAGGCTGTCAAATCACCTTCCCGGACAGTTCCCAGGGATTCTGTGGTGTCCACATAACCTGTCAGAAGTGATTATTGCAGATAGCAGGAGAAGAAAGCAGACAGGAATGAACCACACAGGTGCTTTGGACTGAGACAAGTGCACTCTATAGAGCAGGGGTCTTCAAACTATAACCCCTCCTGTTGTTCAGGAACTACAATTCCCATAATGCCTAGTGAGTTTTACAATGCCTCATTGGACGTGTAGTTTTGCAACAGCTGCAGGGCCCTGCTATATAGAAGAATATGCTTTTTCATTTTGAATTTCAGAGGTTTACACCAATTTAAAAAAAACTCGTAATACAAATGTGGGTTTAATTAGGATTTAAATTTTGTAGTGCTGCTTGGCATGACATATGCTATACTCTTTAGGCAGCCTGATTGCATCCCAATAATAAAAAAAACCCATGGGCTCCATTGGGCTTTATTAAATATACATAATTATATGTTCTCAGTTACTATTCGTTTCTACTGTACCATGTGTTACTGCAGAAAAAACATGATACATTTATTATTTTCAATACACTGCTTTATAGCACAATGATCTGAACTCCACAAGTAGGCAAATTATTTTTCATCCTCTTCACATGATTCTGCTTCACATCTAGTATAATCTGTAGGAGGTTACAACTAAACTCCTAAATGCCTTTCACTTTCATTAAAACGTAGTTGATTGCAATTATTACAGTTTTTTTTAATATGTAAATTATTTTAAACAACATCAAACTGCTGTACATCCACTGCTGGTTCCGATTCAGTTTTCACAATGTATTCTACAGCTATGCATAATATGCATCACATAATTCTGCAATATTTACACAGTGCCAACATTTCTATATTTTACTATATTCACACTGCCACTCTTGCATTAAGCCTTTCTAAATGCAGAAGTGATCTGGGAAGTTTAAAACTAAATTTTATGCCTCCCAGATCACTATTTCCTGCATTTAGATGTTCCTGCTTTAGCAGCGTTTAGGTGCATTTAGAGTATATAATTGGACCCTGGATGCACAGGAACCAATTATTTCCAAAGGAAGCTAAACTGACCAAACCTAAACACTGTGTGAATGTCACGATTGTATAAACATTACATGCTTACAAATTTCCTCTGAACACAAATAAGTGCAGCCTTGATAGAGTCAGTGTGAATGAGGCCTAAACCTTATTGGGATTACTCAAGCATTTGATGATCTACACATTCTACCATTTTATTTCTTACATCAGTTTATTCCATGCTTGTATATACAGATCACACAAATGTGTATATATGTACAGTGCATTACACAAATCTTCAGTCCATAACTTAGCCTCGCTCACATATGACCTCTATTACACTTTGCTCCATGGGTGCAGGATCCAGGCACCGATGAGCTGCACTACACACCACTTCATCTAAGAGGCAATGGACTAGATTTTCATCGCTGACAAATCGCCACAGGTACAACTGCAGGTAGTGACAATCAACTTGTATTTGCTGCAGACCGAAGCGGCCAAATGTGCGGAGGCGGACACACTCCAGGAACGTCTTAAGGCTGATTTTTATAATACCAGTCAGAATAGAAACCTGTGAGGAGACAAATAGAACAGAACAAGATGTTCACTTGGCAATCGCACATTTTTTTTTATTTTTATTTTTTTTAGAACACAATCCAATGTCAAGAGAGGCTCAAATCATAAAAATGAACACTTCCCAGTGCATCTAACTAGACATGTGACAAGATTATAAAAAGTAGCATACAGTTCCGGCACACACTAACCCCTAACACCCCCCTCCCCTTATTAAAGGTACGGTTATCTACTAAATTTAAAAAGGGGTAAGAAATAACCAGTGATAGTACACATGTTATATTGTAATTGACTGCTGTTAAAAAAACAAAAAAATAATCTCCAGCGCTAGAATTGTCTGTAAAATGCAATTCAATATGGCACCCATTTTGTACATAGATGGTGTAAAGAACCCCTTCAAAAAAATGTATTTCCTGCTTGCGCGATTGGTTTACTGATTTTCCCAGAAATCTGCACTAAGATACAAGTCATATTTCCAGCATTCCCTGCATTTTTGGTGGGATAATCCCAAAGGGGGAAATTGCATCTAAAGGGATGCAGAACCAGACACTTTCCTCATTAGAAGCCTGCAAGTGCAGCAGCTGACAGCTATTTCTTTAGGATAAAAAAGATAGGAACCTGCAAAACGTTTGTTAAAATCCTTGCAATGTACATAGAACATCCAGAAGGGAATGTTTTTTTTTCTGAACAAAAGTGGAGTTACTCTTGAAGCTCTACATTGAAGTGTGGTGTATACACTGAACCGACTAGAAGCCTAGAATTCTCTCCTTATTTAAAACAGAAATTAGGGCTTTTAAAAAATAAAAATAAAAAATAATAATAATAATAGTTTAGACACACATACTCAGCTAGATAACTGTAGCACACAACCCAGCTGCAGCTGTCCCCCTGCCTCTAAGACTGAGAACTGAGTGATCAAACAACGCTTATCGCTTAGCTTTTTGTCTTTGGCCTGCAGAGAGCCAGTGACTGTCAATCAGCAGGAACAGCTGGCGCAGGCTCTCTGAGATGCTGAGTCAGCTGCCAGTCCAAGCTCCTGGGCAAATCCTGACCATACAGTGGGGATCTTTTTAGGAGCCTGGACTGGGTCTGTGACGTCAGCTGACAGCAGGCTTTAGCCCGCTAACACAGGAAAAGTGCAAGTCAGACGAGGAAGGTAAGGGGCACACTCAGTGGCGGCCCAACCATAGGGGGCGCCCGGGCGCCGTCCCCCTGTAGTCAGAAAAATAAAAAAAATATTTTTTTTTTAAATGGCCCTTTTAAGAAAATAAGAATAATAAAAAAAAAAGAAATGTCCTTTAACTAAGTGCACTGTGTCTGGGCGCCGGACACAATGCACTATGGAAAGTGCCATGTCAATGCAATCACGAGATTGCAGACGTGGCGCTTCATTGATGGGGTTTGGAGATGCTTTGTGGCGCAATTGATCGCTCCACAAAGCATCCGCCCGGCCGAGTGCTTTGTTCTCTGTGTGAGAACAAAGTTATTTCCGGCGGGCTACAAAAACATGGCCGCCGTGAAGACTAATCCTGGTGTGTTCAATGAAGAGGGGAGGCCCCTCCCCTCTCCAATTAGCACATGAAAACAAGGAAGTGATGGACTGGCCACCGCTGCATTGGTAAGATTATTCCTATCATCTGACAAAGTGGAGTGTATAGGATTTACTGAGCAGAGCCTAGTAATAGTTGTTACATTTTTATCAGATAACAGCTACGATCTCATCAGCACTGAAAAAATGAAATGAACGGGTGTCCTGCTTCACTGAGTGAGACATGAGTGAGACATGAGTGAGACATGAGTGAGACATGAGTGAGACATGAGTGAGACATTGTCTGTCTGTCTGTCCTACCATCCATCTATCCCTCCCACTGTCTGTCTATCCCACCATCCATCCATCTATCCCACTGTCTGTCTGTCTGTCTATCCCACCATCCACTCATCCATCTATCCCACTGTCTGTGGGGTTGGTTGGGGTTTTGTTTGCAACCCCCCCCCCCCCCCAAAATAGAGTAACAGCCGCCACTGGGCACACTATAGAGAAAGGCAAACTCACAAAAATATTGACAAGACAAATCATTTTACCTTATTAAACTGCACAGTGCTAAATATGTCTATTCTCTCAGAGAATAACTTCTGGATATTACTCAGAAGGCTGGTGTCCAGGGGAGCACTAAGTGAAGTGAAATAAACATATTAATATTTTAATTTACAAAGTATCAACATATTCAACCAAATACAACTACACAATGTAATTACAACATGGATACAAAACAAATGGAAAAATGGCTTTGCTTGAACAGCTTAATAATACCACCTAATAAGTGCAGACTGAAAACCATGTGGAGGAAATTGCTGGGTTTTAAGTAAAATAAACCCAGTACTCTGATCACAGCTTCAAAGTTGTGTTCCTGCAGTACTTACGGCCATTGTTTTGACTGTAACCTACCTGGTAGGAATTTCCCTATAGGACTTGAATGGATCTGAAGTACAGAAGCCAATGTGGACTCAGTAGGCAGAAGTGCACCAGAACAAAGATCATATATTTTATTTTGCACTTCTCCATAATTATCTATTAAAGAGGGATTCCACCTAAAAAAAAAAAAATATATTAAAAGCCAGCAGCTATAAATACTACAGCTGCTGACTTTTAATAAATGGACACTCACCTGTCCCGGGTTCCAGCGATGCCGGCAGCCGAGGCCGATCGATCGCTCGACTCTCGGCTGCTGCCGTCACCATTCTAGGTGAGGGAATCAGGAAGTGAAGCGAATCGGCTTCACTTCCCGGTTCCCTACTACGCATGCGCGAGTCACGCAGCGCAATAGGAATTGTCCGTGCTGTCACTGGGACCCGTGTGTGTCCCAGCAGACAGCGCGGCAGGACAGAAAATGACAGAAACTCCCATGGGAGTCTATGCCCGGAAGTGGGTGTAAATACCTGTCTTTGACAGGTATCTCCACCCCCCTCCCCCCTGTAAGGTGCCAATTGTGACACCGGAGGGGGGGGGGAGGGTTCCGATCAGCGGAAGTTCCACTTTAGGGTGGAACCCCGCTTTAAGGAATGGGAGAAGTTTACCAAAATGGTAAAGTTAATTTGATGGAGTATATAAACCGCTATGCCAGCAAGAAATTCTTTATATTGTTAAGTATTATAACGTAGTATGAATTTTTGGCACACTAACCACAACAATAGAAGAATGAAGAAAATGCTATGCATTCCATAAATTCTCAAAGAAGATACATTTTTGGGAAATGCCTTAAAAGTAAACACTGGTGAATGTTACAGTAAAAAAATACAAGACAAGAGGCCAAGAGAATTTAGTCACAATAAGTCACTGTAAACTACGGCAAGTAGATTTATGGGCAGCAAGGATGACAAGCGAGGGCCGAGTTGTAAAGGTCTTTACAGACAAATGAAGAAGTCAATGAAGAAATGTCGACAAGGATAAGTTAATTAACCACTTGCCACCCACCATATAGCAAAAGTGGTTGTGTTATCCTGACCAGACTATCATATGACGTCGCCAGGATAACAAGCTGCGCATCACAGTGATCGTTGTTGCGGGGTGTCAGTCTGACACACCAAAACACTGATCTAGGTAAAGAGTCTCTGACGGAGACTCTTTACCACGTGATCAGCCATGTCCAATCATGGCTGATCATAGTGTAAACAGGAAGAGCCATTAATCGGCTTTTCCTCACTCGTGTCTGTCAGACGCAAATAGAGGAGAGCCAATCGGCTGCTGCTCTGACGGGGGGGGGGGGGGGGGGGGTCTTTGCTCATTATCAGCACAGCCCCCCGGAGGATGCCCACACTGGACCACCAGGGATGCCCACCACTAGTCACCACCAGGTATGCCACCCATGGCCACCAGGGATAACAATCAGTGCCTACAATGGATGCCTGCCAATCAGTGATGCCCATCAGTACCATCCATTAGTGTACATCTGTGCTACCCATCAGTGCCCATCCATGCCAACTATATGTACCCATCAGTGCTGTATATCAATGCTGCATATTAGTGCCCATCAGTGCCACCTCATCAGTGCTTGTCAGTGCAGCCCAACCAGCGAAGGAGAAAACTTACTTATTTACAAAGTTTTGTCTTCGGTTTTTATTTGTTTAGCAGAAACTAAAAAGCCCAGTGGTGATCAACTACCACCAAAGAAAGCGCTATTTGTGGGAACAAAATGATAAAAGTTTTGTTCGGGTAAAGTGTAGCATGGCCGCGCAATTGTCATTCAAAATGCGACAGCGCTAAAAGCTGAAAATTGGTCTGGGCAGGAAGGTGTCTAAGTCTCCTGTATTGAAGAGGTTAAGGCAGTAAGTTAGATAGGACAAAATACATAAAGCAAGTTGATTTGTGGTACACATTTCCCTTCAAACCCCTGCCACTCCATTTGACATTTGTGAGTAAGGAGAATTAGCTTCATATAATTTCCAAGTTATGAATTGGAGCTTACACAGGGCTGGGGCCTCTTTCCACCCCCATGTGACAGTGCTGGGTGCTTAAATAGCCCCTCACCAAGCACTATGGCTGTCAAGTGGGAGGGAGGTGAGAGACTCACAATCCACTACCTGGGAACACCCTGGATAATAAAAGGACAGGAAGAATGTGTTACTGATGGAGCCAATATTAAAGTGAACCTATTTTTCTATGCTGCATTTTATCCTGTTCCCACCAGCCTTACACATATGTGTCCTCACAGAAGCGGGTCTTCTTCTGAGGCGCTGCACATATGTGCACCTGTGTTTGTGCTGGAAGTGCACATTATAGTATGGGCCCAGCATCAAGACCAAGCTGTCACCGACAGCTGCTGGTTTCATGCTAACAATTGGGAACCAGAAGAAACGGCTGCCAAACACAATTGTGGTGATAGCCTGTGATTGGCTATCACAGTGACCATCATGTCTGTAAAACCTACCCCTGTAAGTTTTCGCCTCTTGAATGGAGAAAAATATACATTGGGTGCAAGCCTGCACCACTCTTCTAAACCTAAAAAATGAAGATGCTTTGTAAGGCCCCTTTCACACTAACGTCCCGTTCAGGCCCGCCTGTCAGTTTTTCAGGCGGACCTGAACGGGTGCTCCATAGAGCTCTATGGAGCGTCGGATGTCAGCGGTGACATGTCCGCTGACATCCGACCCGCTCCGATCCGAAAAAGTGTGACGGAGGAAAAAGCTATTTTTCCATCCGTCTGCGGATCGGATCGGGTGACGACGGGCACTGCGGTCCGTCGTCATCCGATCTCCCATAGGGGAGAGCGGCGCTGTGACAGGTCCGTCCCTGCACAGTGTGCGGAGACAGACCTGTCATCTCCCTGCTCAGCGGGGATCGGCGGAGTGATCCCCGCTGAGCAAACGGACATCCACGGGGCGGATCAGAACTGATCCGCCCCGTGTGAAAGGACCCTTAATCAGTTCTCTGTTCTGCCATATTTGTGAAAGAACAGAGAACAGAAAGCTCAAGCTGCATGCTCTGATCTTTCTGCTGCCACCACCCCTCGTTAATTCCTTAAACCTTCTCCTTCTCCTCGCTAAAAGAAAAAAATAAATAAAAGTCTGTTGCACCTGACTTGCAGGCAGTTCACAATGCCCTATGCGAACCGCTGGGAGTGGCAATACAAAGTTAATGACAGCCCCAGATTGTTTCCCATATCGCAGTGCAAATTGTCAATTCGGATAGGAATCGGAATGCATGGGTGTTTTGCGGACCAAAAAAAAGGAGTCCTGTGCAAGTTTGTATGGCTGAGTTTGCATCGCATTTGGACCAATCTGTGGGCAGTGCAGTGCGAATCACATGCAATGTCTGATATCGCACCAATAAGAACCCGGCCTAAAAGTTTTAGTGTCAACAAGTTTAGGTAGGATTAATAAAAAAAAAAGTGCACTATTATTTCTTGGCCCTACTACGGGTACAAACATCAAATAATGTGCAAATATGTGATACCGTTGTGAAAGTGAGGAGTAGGATCATTTATTTTGAGTTTTTTTTTTTTGTGGTGGGTCATAAAAAAGGCAGGAGATATACAGCTAAATTTTACTATTTTGGGCTTGTTTACCTTTGATTAAAAAAATAAAAAAAATAACTCAAGAGAAATCCATTACCATTTACCAACAAATAAAGGCCTCATTCTGAAAAAAACAAGGCATAATTCACCTGTATACAATATAGGCAAAGGCCTGGCTAACAAGAAGCATACCCTTCACAGAGGTCAAATCTTGCACGCATTGGACCATGATCAACGAAAAACTAACAGCACATCTTTCTCTCCCCTTGTTGTGCCTCCTACGAAAAGTTTGCTACTAAATCCCTCAGAGTGGGCAGTTTTGGAGCTTTTCTAGGCATATTACTATGCCTGTATGCTGGGGGTATTGCATATGTCACGTGGTTATAATGTGCTCCAAACACTTATATCTTGTTTTTAGCCATCATTAGTTGTTTATATAATACAACTTGTAAAATTTGTGTTCTTTTGGCAACATTTATTGTATTATAATTATGTATGTGCTTACCATACGCCTGTACACTGATGTGTTACCTTTAATAAAATTTTTGAACAAGAAAACCAAACACGTTTTCAAGAGTCCAGTTCTAAATTTCGTAAAAGATCTGGGACTTATCACTAATTAGACCTTTAACAGTCACTATGATACTTGATGCTGAACCCCCCACCGGGCTGATCCCTCCCTTTTCCCGTTTAATTCTCTGTGTCCCCTAAAGTTTTGCTTTTATCCTGCCCCTTCTACCTCCTATCGCTCGCTTTTCCCCTCCTCCACTAACATTACTCTCCTTTCTCATTAATTATATGAGCATTCCCATAGGCCTTCTTATACTGAATCTAATGTATTCTTTATAAACACCTTCCCTAAACTCAGTACAGTGAACTCATGTGCTTTAATGTATCCTAGCTGGCAATTGCTCTTAATGTCTCAAACATTTGAAATCTCATTTTTGTCTGTACAATATTCTTCTTTTATTGTTTGTTATTAATATTGTGTTCCATTTCCTTTGAGACCTAATAAAAATTATTGAAGAAGAAAGATGTACAGTTTTACATCTCAAAGTTTGTAATACTGGGTTCAGGCATTAATGTTGGCTTGCGCGGGAGTGACGATATCGCTGCTCCGGACACTCACATCGCGGGAGCCACGATACCCAGAAGACACGCCGAGGGAACATGTCAGCTCCCTCTGCGTGGGTCGGGCCAGATGTCGGGGCCTTGTTCCAAGGGAAGTATTTCATAATGAACTAGTATGTGGTGCATACCAACTCATTATACCTTTTCCTTTGCAGGTAAAAAAAAAAAAAAAAAAAAAAAACTTAAGCAGGTTTACTCCCGCTTTAAAGAAGGTACTTATACAAGGTACACAGCTCTATTTTTGCTGCTCATATATTCACCTGGGAGTGTAGCTCTGTGCATATCTTCCCTGTAGACGTGAGCTGCTATACACAGAGAAGGTGCGTTTACTGGAATCGCTACTATGTGCTTTCCGCACTCCTTCCTCATACAGTAAACCAACCTGTGCAGATCAATAAAGTAATGTAAGTAAAAACATGGCCATTTAAAGATGAAAACATTTATGTGTATTAGTGTTATCTTGAGATGATAGCATAGCACTAGAGGGTCATTACAGCAGAACAATATCAATTTCTGGGCAACAAAAGCAGACTAACCTGTACATCAACACTGGTAATATCTTCCACTACTCTCTTCATAACTGCTCGGACATTCCGTGGTTCGATGGTCGTCACCCAGTCCCGAGTCTCAACACTCTTGCGCAGCATCTGAGAAACAACTAGACCCTGAGACTTCACATACTGGTTGAGCAGGGTCTGAGCAGTGGAGCGAGCTATTGAGCACAGCGTACTGACGGGAGTGACTGGAGAGTGGTCCTAACAAAACAAACAACATCTATAACAATAGGAACAGAAAAAAAAGACTCTGGAAACAATGCAAAAGATGCATGTCACTAGTATTTAATGTAAATACCATCTAAAAAGGAAAAACATCCTCCCTGTACCAAAGAATTGCAAATTCTGACACATTTAATTACGCCATATGAATAACTATTTACACATTTCTTGCTTTATATGGCCAATTATGAGTAAATACTACTGCTCCAGAAAGCTTGTCTATGGTGCTGAACAGTTACATGTTAAACTGATTGTGTGTGTTGTGGACATAATCTAGATATTGTTTGCAATGGGGAAATAACAGAGCCCTCTACCACAAAAGAGAAGTGATATATAAATTACAGATACAGCGCTAACAGTGCAGGTGCTGCTTTATTTATCCCTTTCATGACTAAGCCTATTTTCGGCATTTGGTGTTTACAAGTTAAAATCCATATTTTTTGCTAGAAAATTACTTGGAACCCCCAAACATTATATATATTTTTTTAGCAGAGACTCTAGAGAATAAAACGGCTATTGTTGCAATATTTTATGTCACACAGTATTTGCGCAGCGGTGTTTTAAACGCAACTTTTTGGGAAAAGGGACACTTTCATGAATAAAAAAAAAAAAAAAAACTGTAAAATTAGCCCAATTTTTTTGCATAATGTGAAAGATAATGTTACGCCGAGTAAATAGATACCAAACATGTCACACTTTATAATCGCACGCACTTGTGGATTGACGACAAAGTACGGTACCTAAAAATCTCAATAGGCGACGCTTTAAAAAATGTTTACAGTTACCAGGTTAGCGTTACAGAGGAGGTCTAGAATTATTGCTCTCGCTCTGACGATCGCGGCGATACCTCACATGTGTGATTTGAACACCGTTTACATACGCGGGCGCGACTTCCGTGTGTGTTCTTTGCTTCGCGAGCTCGTGGGGACGGCGGGCGCTTTAAAAAAAAAATTATTTTTTTTTTTATTATTTTTATTTATTTAAAAAAAAAAAAAAAAAGTTTTGATCACTTTTATTGCTGTCACAAGGAATGTAAACATCCCTTGTGACAGTAATAGGTGGTGACAGGTACTCTTTATGGAGGGATCGGGGGTCTAAAAGACCCCCCACCCCTCCTTTACACTTCAATGTATTCAGATCGCTGAAAACGGCGATTCTGAATACCGTATTTTTTTTTTTAAAACCGGCGCCATTGGCAGCCGAGTAAACGGGAAGTGACGTCATGACGTCGCTTCCGTGTTTACTATGAGGAGACTGGAACGAAGCCGATTACGGCTTCGTTCCAGTTCCTCCCCAGTGGCCGGAGGCAGCGCAACTTGAATCGGTGCTCCCGATCAAACGGGAGCACCGGTTACAGTGGCGGGAACGTCCCCTCCCGCTCCTCCGGCATAACAGCCGAGCAGCTTTTAGCCGCATCGGTTGTTATGGCTGGAAAGCCAATCGCCTGCTGAAGAAAACGGTACCGGGATGATGCCTGCAGGTGCGGGCATCATCCCGGTATACCCCCCGGAAGCCGAGTACGCAGATCTGCGTACGCTCGGCGGGATATGGTTAAAACGGAAAGGAAAATCACCCACATGTTATTAACTACTTCCTGCCCTCAATCCATAAATTATCTTCCCCTGGCATGATAGCCAGTGCTGAGGGAACATGGTTGTAAAGGCACAAGTTTTTTTTTAACCTTCATGCATTGTAAGCATGAAGGTAAAAAAACATTATGTGAGTACCCCCCATACTTACCTGAGACCCCTCTTGATCCAGTGATGCCTACGATAGCCTTGCCTCTCCGGGGACTCTCACTCCTGAATGTCTTTTGGCAGCAGTGGGAGCAGGGACAAGCCGCAGCTCCATGTGTGAATGCTGCAGCTTGGTAACATGCCTGCTTGGCTGCCCCCACAGCAAACTGCTTGAGGGAGGAGACAGGAGCGCTGGCGGGGGACCCGAGGAGGATCCGGGCTGCTCTGTGCAAACC
Organism: Lithobates pipiens; assembly: GCF_037356315.1. Classification (NCBI taxonomy): domain Eukaryota; kingdom Metazoa; phylum Chordata; class Amphibia; order Anura; family Ranidae; genus Lithobates; species Lithobates pipiens. Next base: position 453,690 of record NW_027507695.1, on the reverse strand, counting down.
ATTGAACAGAGCAGGCAAGTATAACATGTTTGTTATTTAAAAAAACAAAACACAAGGCTTTAATATCACGTTAATCTATGTTACTCTGCTACGGTACTTTTAGTTTTCAGTGTAAGTTACCCCAGTGTTTCTCAACTGCAGTCCCCAAGGCGCCCCAACTAGTCATGTTTTCAGGATTTTCCTCAGAGGATACAGCTGTGGTAATTACTAAGGCAGTGAAACTGTTCAAATCATCTGTGCAAATTAATGGAGAGCCTGAAAACATGACCTGTTGGGGCATCTTGAGGACTGGAGTTATCCTGTTTATAGCTAAGGATTTCACTGATTGCTCTAAAAAGGGACAGAATCAAAGGGGTTCCTGATCACCTTGAAGATGTGTTTAACTACGAGACACAATTAAAAAATAAAATTAAAAAAAAATAAAAAAAAAAATATAAAAATATTAAAAAGCTATGTGTAGTTTTACATTGTTCTCTATTTGGCAGCTTATACAGTAAAGAAACAGAGAATTTTTTTTTAATTAAAAAACATTGTAGCAAATAAAAAGCATTTTAGGTGTAAAAATCATTTTCATGCAAACCATGCATTAGCATATAGTCAAATTTACCAACACATACTGACTAAATGTAGCTTGGGCATCTAGGGATCAATGACCCTGGGCACAAAAGACCAGCAACATGATGAGCTTGGGCATGTTCGGATCCTAGTCCAAACCTACTTAAAGTAAAATTACAGTTGAATCCTAACTATAACTAAACCTTCTCCCACACCCATTCTAAGCCTACTCCAACAACTACCCTGTAAAAGTCTATACTTGCCTATTCTGAGGGTGCTCCTGTCCGGTTGGCATGTCCCTCGCTGGCATCCTCTTCTGTGTACTGGTTTTTGGCCATCTTCATTGGCTGGTGTGATATGACATCACTCCTTCGCATGCATAACAGGCCGTCATTCATGCACACAGGGATCGGGCCGGCCGTTGCAAGCAGAGCATGGGCAGCCCAGTTTACATGCCAGTGGACGATGCAAACAGACAAGTAAATGTGTTTTATTGTAGAATAGACACTGCCTCTCTCCCCTGTAACAAAAACCTACCTGCTTGCAGTGAACAGCGGTGGAACTTTAGTTTGCGTTACTCAATCCCACCAGGATACTGTCATCTGTACTGCGGAAAACCATAAGCAGTAAAAGCATTCCCCGCCCACAGATGCACATATACAAGTTCAGTGTATATGTGCGACTGCAGGGCAGGAAATGCTTCAGCTTATTACGATTGGCCCAGTACAGTGACAGCTTCCTGGCGGGATCGCTCAGGCTGGTTTGGACTAGGATCTGAACATGCCTGAGCCCATCTATATTTACTAACTATTTTAATGCTAACTGGAGGTCACATTCAGCAAAAACACAATATAATGCAGCATTTCTTTTACCTGGCCCAGAAACTGTTCATCTGTCAAGGTCAGTATGTAGCTGATTGTTGAGGTCTCATAGTCCAAGCAGAGCCGAGAGAGAAGCAACAAGAGCAGTGGTGGTGTATTGGCACTCTTCTCCCCTGGAGAGTCACAGAACTGCCGCGCCGTCTGGCACACAGACTTGATGAAAGCTACAATCAGTCCTTCCCGGACACCCTGACTACAGAACTCACCCTAGCAAGACAAAAGTGAAAGAACTGCAAGACAGGGAGAAGCTGGAAAAAGAGTAACACAATATGATGGATATACTTAAATACTAGAGCTCCAGAACAAAATGTTATTTTAGTGTTGACCTGAGGAAGAAATGTAAGCTCTGCTGAGTTTTCACTGCATGCTATCTCTCTCTATGACCCAGTGATACCAATCACCAAAATGAGAAGGGGAAATTTTAAACACGGATATAAATGCCATTAAGAACTCAGCAAAGATTCTAGCCTTTCTCCACTTATTTAAAAACTAAACCAAGCCTCGAGTTTTGTTATACCATTTGGAATGCAGTTCTGTCTTTAAATGTTGGTGTCCTTTACTTTATTTGTAAATTGTTTGGACTACTAAATATTCTGTCACTCGAAATATGCCTTTTAGGGATTTCCCCCAATCGTCATGTCACAAAAGGGTTTTTTTTTTTAACTTTACTTTTATTCTATACATTTTGGGACAAAAATTGGAACGCCTCTTGCTCTCAGTCAATTTCTATGTGGCCGCATCAGATTAAATCTGTTGAGATATGTTAAAACATGAGGGTTATGGACCTCCTCTCCTCACACTAGAGCTGACTCCTTTGTAACCTATATCAGTATAACCTGATTGAACTTATTTTATTCTCTTTGTTTTCATAAAATTATCCCATATGATCCCCTCTGTTCCAATTCTATATTCTTTACACTATCAATCCCCTTATATTTCTTGTATAGTTTACATGAGTCCTATTGTATTTTTATGACTGTTTGCTTCTTTTTTTTTTTTTTTACCCCATTGTTGTTAGGGGAGCATTGTCATCCTGTATTTACCTCATGTGAGCTCAATAAAAAAAGCATTTTAAAATAAAAATACCTGTGGGCTGAAGTTCCATTTAAAATGCTGATTGTGCTTACCTTAAAGTATGGTTTGTCTGAGAAAGCCACATCTTTAGCTGTGAATAGGTGCACTGAGGCCAAAACAGATTTAATCTGGTTTAAAACAGACCCAGAGAGCATGGCTAGTAGGTCCCCCAATGCTGGAGCCTCTTTCCCAGGAACTCTTGGAGCTGCAAGTGCTTGTCGAACATCCGTTATACAACCCTGGAAGAATTCTTTTAAAGCCTGTAAGTATTGAGACAGCCGCTCCTGTGCTGCTCTAACCACAATCTCCGTTCCTCTCCGATTAAAACTGCACCCCGGTACCAATTTGGATGGTGCCTGGAGCCGTCTATGGAATCTGTCCAGTGCCCGGACTAAGAGCGAGTTGTCTCCTGGACTCTTTTCCTCTCGCAACCGCTTCTCAACTATCTCAAAGTAGCCTTCGCTGAGCTCATCCAGGAATGTGGTAAGCTTCCGCTCAGCCATCTGTGCTGTGCTTCCCGCTTCTTTACAGAACAGACTCTGGTAAGAAGCTGCTAGGAGACAGGTGTCACTAATAAAACCACCACAACCCTGGTCAACAAATTCTAGAATGTCACTGGCCCCTTCTAGATCAGAGAGGTGAGCAGCCAAGCGTCCACGTCCATGAGCTAGAAACTCATCACAAAGCAGGTGAGCTGGCTCCTCTAGACTCAAGAGCAGTTCAATACATTCAGATAGGTCCTGGGGAGAAGAAGAAGGATCCCTGCAGGAGAGGAGGGTCATATTATTAGAAAGCGATACAGATATGTCAATAAGTACAGTCAACAATAAAATAAAAATCAATGATGATCAAGATAGGGACCTCGCCTGTGCCAAAATTAGTAAGTAAGACACCTGATATTAAATTGTATTGACCAAGTCTCTGCACTTTAAAGTGATTGTAAACCTCAAAAACATGAAATATGTCACAGGCCAAGAGGCTAGAGACAACATTATCAGGGCAATCCACCATATCCATTGGGCGCGTTCCTCCTCTGAATCCCCCCCCTACCTGATCCTGCCCACCGATGCGGAGAAAGCCTTTGATCGGGTGGACTGGACTTATTTACGTGCTGTGCTAGAGGCGCTGGGCTTATGTTCACACATGCTTACCTGGATCATGGCTCTGTACTAGGACCCGAGTGCTCAGGTCAAAGTCAACGGCTTCCTCTCCCCGAGATTCCCAATCAGAAATGGCAATAGACAGGGATGCCCTCCTTTGTCACTTTTGTTCGCCCTGGTGCTGGAACCGTTTCTACGCACTCAGAGCGAACACAGACATTAAAGGACTTATGATGGGTCACACGGAGCACAAGCTTTCAGCATATGCCAATGACGTGCTTTTCCACCTAACGGAACCCCTGATCTCCCTGCCTAATCTGATGCGGGAACTCCAACACTTTGGGACACTTTCTAACTTCAAAATCAATCATATGAAGTCAGAAATATTACCTATCGAATTGCCACCCTCTCTGACTGACAGGTTACAAACTGCCTTCCCATTCACTTGGGCTAAATCGTCCCTGAAATACTTAAGTATACGGCTGACGACCAGGTTTGACACCCTATATACCACTATTGATTGTCATTTATGTTCTCATACCCCTTATGTGAAAAACAAAATATAAAATGACTGGTGTAATACTTGAAGCCACTACCTTTGGCAAATGTGCATTAAAATGTATCACCCTCTCTTTCAGATTTTTTTTTTTTTTTTTTACTAAAACATGAAATATGAACAAAGCATATCGCTCTATAGTGTGTACTTGTCTCAATTAAGAGCATTAAGTGTAATTTTTTTGTCTGCTGTTTTATTCCTCTGTTACCAGCATGAGTCACTTGTTTTGTTTTTTCTATTGGTGTCACTGACACCAAGAGAAAAAAAGTGACAGAGGAGGGACCTCCAACAGATTGAAAACCTTAGCTCCGTTCCTGTATGCTGTGTGTGTCCCTTAACTCCAATCAGCTCTCAGAGCTCTCCTCTCTGAGCTCTGCAAAGTGTCATTTCAGCGCTCTCCTTTTTTTGAACTCTCAGAAAGCTGTATAAAGTTCTGGACTTTGAATCGATGTAGAGAAGGCTGCAGATAAACAGGTACAACATATGTAGGATAATTCGGTTAAAAAGGACTCTGCTAGGATAGATCTACCCTATTCAGAGTGCTTCTTTGAAATACATATATTATCCTTTTCAGGATGGCCTCTGTTAAAAGGAACCTTTATGCTATTCCAGACACTGCCAAGATCTTTAGCAAACACTTCCAGGTGTGTTGGATCCTGTTTCTCTCCACTGTGGTTCCACCTGAAAGCCATGCCATCACTACTGCATCCCTTAAAGCCCAACGCTGAGCAAAGCAAGGACATCCTCCCTCTTCCTACAGCTGATCATTAAGTAAATTGGGCATTTAGAATTTTGTTTTTTTATCTAAAGCATCAGTTATGTAATGTTCAGCTCCCAAGCTCTCTCTCCCTTTTTTGTTTACATCGGGTGGGTCCTTCTTCCGGGTGTCCACATCACTGCCTGTCTGATGTGGATACACGTTCTGGTGGTGAGGGTTCTATTGCAGAGGCTTCAGAAGCAGCAGAACTACAGGGAGTGGCAATGGGACTGGTTCCTACGAGAAGTGGCTAAAACATACCAGTCCCAGGGGAAGGAAACGATTTCCACAGCAAGGAAGAGGTGAGCACTTGTTATGTGCCAAGACATGGCGTTTGCACCTCCCAGTCAGGATAAAGGCAAGTCATAATACAGTGAAGGATTTAAATAGAGAAGTTCCTATCCTTCCTGTAACTGTATGGGATTATCTATACCCCTATTTCCCCCTGAAGAGCGATCTACAATGAATAGCTTTCCAGAGTGTCCATAAAGACATGGATAATCGAGTTTGGGGTGGAGGAACTTGACTGCCTGCACAGAGTCCTGACTTCAACCAGACAGAACACCTTTGGGATGAATTCAAGCGGAGACCGTCTGATCCACATCAGTGCCTGACCTCGCAAATGCGCTTCTGGAAGAACGGTCAAACATTCCCATAGACATACTCCTAAACCTTGTGGACAGCCTTTCCAGAAGAGTTGAAGCTGTTATAGCTGCAAAGGGTGAGCCAACTCAATATTGAACTTATGGACTGGGGTGCCATTAAATTTCATGGCAGGTGTCCCAATACTTTTGCTAATATAGTGTGTATCTACAGTGCCTTGCGAAAGTATTCGGCCCCCTTGAACGTTTCAACCTTTTGCCACATTTCAGACTTCAAACATAAAGATAACATTTTTATTTTTTGTGAAGAATCACCAACAAGTGGGACACAATTGTGAAGTGGAACGAAATCTATTGGATTTTTGAAACTTTTTTAACTAATAAAAAAATTAAAAGAGGGGCGTGCAAAATTATTCAGCCCCCTTGCGTTAATACTTTGTAGAGCCACCTTTTGCTGTGATTACAGCTGCAAGTCGCTTGGGGTATGTCTCTATCAGTTTTTCACATCGAGAGACTGAAATTCTTGCCCATTCTTCCTTGCAAAACAGCTCGAGCTCAGTGAGGTTGGATGGAGAGCGTTTGTGAACAGCAGTTTTCAGCTCTTTCCACAGATTCTCGATTGGATTCAGGTCTGGACTTTGACTTGGCCATTCTAACACCTGGATACGTTTATTTGTGAACCATTCCTTTGTAGATTTTGCTGTATGTTTGGGATCATTGTCTTGTTGGAAGATAAATCTCCGTCCCAGTTTCAGGTCTTTTGCAGACTCCAACAGGTTTTCATCCAGAATGGTCCTGTATTTGGCTGCATCCATCTTCCCCTCAATTTTAACCATCTTCCCTGTCCCTGCTGAAGAAAAGCAGGCCCAAACTATGATGCTGCCACCACGTTTGACAGTGGGGATGGTGTGTTGAGGGTGATGAGCTGTGTTGCTTTTACGCCAAACATATCATTTTTGCATTGTGGGCAAAAAGTTCGATTTTGGTTTCATCTGACCAGAGCACCTTCTTCCACATGTTTGGTGTGTCTCCCAGGTGGCTTGTGGCAAACTTTAGACGAGACTTTTTATGGATATCTTTGAGAAATGGCTTTCTTCTTGCCACTCTTCCATAAAGGCCAGATTTGTGCAATGTACGATTGATTGTTGTCCTATGGACAGACTCGCCCCACCTCAGCTGTAGTTCTCTGCAGTTCATCCAGAGTGATCATGGGCCTCTTGGCTGCATCTCTGATCAGTCTTCTCCTTGTCTGAGCTGAAAGTTTAGAGGGACAGCCAGGTCTTGGTAGATTTGCAGTGGTCTGATACTCCTTCCATTTCAAAATGATCGCTTGCACAGTGCTCCTTGGGATATTTAAAGCTTGGGAAATCTTTTTGTATCCAAATCCGGCTTTAAACTTCTCCACAACAGTATTACGGACCTGCCTGGTGTGTTCCTTGGTCTTCATGATGCTCTCTGCGCTTTCAACAGAACCCTGAGACTATCACAGAGCAGGTGCATTTATACAGAGACTTGATTACACACAGGTGGATTCTATTTATCACCATCAGTCATTTAGGACAACATTGGATCATTCAGAGATCCTCGCTGAACTTCTGGAGTGAGTTTGCTGCACTGAAAGTAAAGGGGCCGAATAATTTTGCACGCACCACTTTTCCGTTTTTTATTTGCTAAAAAAAGTTTAAAATATCCAATAGATTTCGTTCCACTTCATAATTGTGTCCCACTTGTTGGTGATTCTTCACAAAAAATAAAAATTTTATATCTTTATGTTTGAAGCCTGAAATGTGGCAAAAGGTTGAAAAGTTCAAGGGGGCCGAATACTTTCGCAAGGCACTGTATACATCCATCCTTACATAAATGGTTTGCCCTTCATTTCATTTCTATTTTTAACTGAATAGGTTGTTTTACAAGGTAAGGGATTACATATACTTTAGGCTAAAAAAAGGCCCACTAATTGTTCTACCCACCCCTGTCCTTAAACCCTTAGGACTAATTTACACATAGTGCTGTGACAAGCTTATTACTGAATTTTAGAACGCCCTGCAACAAAACTGAAAAAATAAATAGTATTTTGTGTGTCCCGTTCACACGGCAAGGCAGCCTGGAGCTGTGTTGCAACATGCTGCATTTTATCTTAGCGCACTGTACGGAACTGCATGGCACTGTACAATAGCGCAGTGCATCATCCTGCTGTACAGCTCCATGAATGAAGTGTACTTCTGTACACTTAAAGTGGGGTTCCACCCAAAAATGGAACTTCCACTGTCCGGATCCCCCCCAGTGGGGGAGTGGATACCTGTCTAATACAGGTATTTGCTGCCACTTCCAGCAAAAGATCGCCGCAGTATCCACGGCAAACTACGCCATGTCCAGCCCCTCCTCTGTTCCGCCCTGCTGTCTTCTGGGAGACACACAGGTCCCAGAAGACAGCAGGGACCACTCAGAACAGACAGCGCAACTTGTATATGTGCAGTAGGGAACCAGGCCGCGAAGCCGCAAGGCCTCACTTCCTGATTCCCTTACTAGCAATGCTGGCGCCTCCACCCAGAGCCAAGGGACGGGTCGGCTTCGGGTGAGGACATCGCAGGCGCCCTGGACAGGTAAGTATTCTTATTTAAAAAGTCAGCAGCTGACTAAAAAAAAAAAAAAAAAAATTTTTTTTTTTTTTTTTTTTTTTTAGGCGCAACTCCACTTTAATAACGTTCGTAGAAAAGAACTAAGTGACATGCTGACTCACACTTCCCACTACGGCTGTCAGGAACGGCTATGAGAGGGGTAAGGAGCTCCAGCAGCTGTCTGTTCCTGTGTGAATACAGCCTTATCTGACTGCTCTCACTGCTCCAGTGCAGTCTTAGCTGCAGAATCACTCCTCTCAGAGAACACATTGAGAGCAGTTGGAGCTATACTAAACTCCAGTGAGGAGGAAAACAGGGGCATCGATTCCTGGTGCGATGTAGGTTTATGAACACACACAGCCCAGCTTGAGATGAGGGCAGGGCAGGGGTGCCCTATAGCATCTGGCTTGCTAAAGAGGCACTCATAGCAGGGTAAAGTGTATAGAGCCTTTGGGGCACTTCCAGAAGGGGCGGTAAAGAGCCGCTCTGTGCAATATCATCGTACAGAACGGGTAAGTATAACATCTTTTTTATTTTAAAGAACAAAAATAGCCTTTAGTATCACTTTAACCATCAAAAAGCCCACACCACAACAAGTGCACAGTTGAGCAGCTACTGTTATTAGACATAAAAAAAACTCTGAGCTCTGTTTTACCCTCTTCTAACTCTATACTAGTACCTTAAAGTGACGTGTAACCTTATTGAGCAGAAAAGAGGGAGGAGGAATTTTAGTGATAAAGCTCAGCACTGCCTTTTTGGTTATTTACTGCCTCTGTCTAATCCTCACCATTCTAAACTAAGAAGTAGACCAATATAGGTGTCAGTCGTGACTAGACCTGACTAGCAGGAGACCAAATTACACAGGGTACTCGAAGCATAGTAGTAAATCACTTTGAAGAAAAACCTGCAGCTGTAACCCCCGATGCACTAAAAAAAATGGCTGCGAGTGGCATATATAAAATATACATATGCATGCATTAAAGTTTACCTGAGTACATGGTAAAAAAAAATGCATTTCCTAGTCCAGCACATTGTACATAAAATTTATACAAAACACATTTTGCAATTCTATATAAAAAGGAAACCTGTACAGGGAGAAATACAGAGGTTGGCACTGCATGACATTTTTCCGAAAATGCTAGCCGTCTCTGGCTACAATATTTTAAGTTACCGAGCAATAACAAACATGGATATGAGGAATGTCGGAGCTCCTGATCTGCATACTTAAGGTCAGAAATGGACCTCTCCAAATTTCCTTAGCACAGATTTCCTTTATTAGCCCCATTACAATAAACCAAGCAGAATATGACAACCCATTGTCTTAGTAGAATAGCTTAACAGGAGAAATCAATACCTGAATCTTTGGCGCAGTGTATGTGCCAAGCCCGCCATGATGGCCTGGCAATCAGTTTGGATGCCATGGAAGGAAGGCATGTGCTGGTATTGCTGGAGCACACTTTTAGCTTTAGTATGATATGACACAGCCTGGGCAAAGGCACCCATTTCAATGCACTTCTTCAGTCGAGCAGGGAGTTCAAACAGGAACTGCAGTTTACGCAGGAGGGTGTGCACACCTGAATATCAGAATAAAGGCACATGTGAACCACAAGCAGAATGAAATAGTTTAATAACTGTTCATTATCATTATTTTTTTAATATGGTTGTAAAGTAATCTGCAGGGAAACGGCTTTTCTTCAAGTCTCACTAGATTTAAATCCTGGAAGCTTTTAACATAGCTCTGTATTTGGACACTGCAAATAATTACTGAAATCCTCCATGGTCAAAACAAAATCAGCATCAATATGGATTAACTGAGCAGAGCAGAGACTTTCTGGAAATGTGATTTATAACTAGTGGAGTTCTGCATGTCCTTGCTTTTCATTTTATTACAGGTATTTATATAAAGCAGACAGTTTATGCAATGCTTTACATACTGAGCATTCACACTGGTCCCTACCCTGACAGATCTACATAAACATACTAGAGCCAATTAACCTACCAGAATATCTTTGGAGTGTGGGAGGAAACAGGAGGACCAGAAGGTAACCAATGCACACACAGGGAGACCTTGGAACCAAGGACTATAGTGCTGCAGGACTAAAGCCAACTAAGCCACTGTGTTGCATTTCCCTTTGGCCTCCCTGCTTAAAGCCCAATTCTATCCAAAACTGAAAACACAAGGTTTTGGTTGGAGTGGAGAAGGGCTATATCCATTCTCAGATTTTTACCACTGTCTGTTGTTGTCGGGGAAACTTTTTTGCACCTTCTGTCCTCCAGGAAGTGAGGTGAAATCTCTCCAGAGACACAAACGGCAATAAAAGCTAATTTTAATACTGTAGGGAATAGTCAGAACTTTAGTCCAAGTTTTCACTGCTGTGTGGATCCACAATGGGGAGATCAAGGATGAGTGAAAGCTGGTTTAAACGTCTATGAAATCAAAGGAAGATTGTGACAAGATACACTGTTGTGTTAACCTCCTGATAATTAGGGTTGTCCCGATACCACTTTTTTAAGACTGAGTACAGGTACTGATACTTTTTTTCAAATACTCGCCAATAAAGGTTTTTTTTTTATGTCACGTGACAGTGGCACGTGTGTCAGTAGTTTTTTTAGTTTTTTGTTTTTACAAATTATTATTTTTTTATTATTTTTTACAATTTATTTTGTGTTTTTTTTTTTTACAATGCTTTCTTTTTTTAAAGGGGGGGGGGGGGGAGTGGCAGTGTGTTATTTTTTACAATTAATTTATTTTTATTATTTATTGCTGACCCCTGACATCTCCCCTTTGAGACAGGGAAAGGGACTGAGGACAGATGTTTCCCAGTCCCCTTCTCTGCAGCCTCAGCTGCACTGAAAATGAAGAGGAGGAGAATGGAGGGGGACAGGAGAACGGAGGGGGACAAGGAGGAAAACAGCAGAACGGAGGGGGGCACAGAGGACAATGGAGGGGGACAGCAGCACGGCGGGGGGGGACAGCAGAACAGGTGGGGACTGGAGGAGCATACAGGGACAGTCAGCGGTAATCGGTGCGGCTTTGGGGGCAGTTACAAGCACTGATTATCGCTGTGTAGATTTCACTAAAGCAGCTGAAGGGGTGGGGGGGGGGAGAAGTGGAGAAACGGCTGTCAGGCTTTATTGAAATCTATACAGGGTGATTGGTGCTTGTAAATCCCCCTCTGCACAGATCACCCTGACTGTCCAGGTATCGGGTGAAGCATCAGAGCATTTGCTCGAGTACAAGTACTCTGTCAAATGCTCGGTATCAGTACCGATACTAGTGTCGGTATCGGGACAACCCTACTGATAATCATACATTTCCTCTTGGTACAGTGATACACAGCAAGAATAAAACATCATTGACATCACTCACCACTAAGCTTGGTAATATGTTGGTGTCTCTCCTGCAAGGTACTGCTGATGCTGGCACTAAATTCGGTGATTACTGCCATGTTAGCTGCCAGTCCATCCATCTCATCCTCCATCTTTTTAAAATCATTTTTCATTTTACGAATGGTATCTGAAGGATTGGATGACAACATCTGTTCAGTAAATCTTAGGAATCTTTGTTATGCAAATCAATTAGAGAACAAATAGGCTAGCCAAATCAGTAAAGTCAGAAATATAAACACAACCTGCTATCCATTTATGCCATCCTATCGTTTACCTGTAGCGGATATGAACTTATTATAGTTCTCGTACACCAAGGTCTGCATGTCACTGTCCAAAGCACGTATCTGGCGAACCATATCAGCTTCAATGTCCATCAACTCTGCCAGAGAACTTTCTTTTCTTAACTGCAAACACAAAAATGGAAATTAAATACATTTTTATATAACTGAACTAAGAAATATAATTGCAAGAATACAAAAACATCAGAGTAAATGTACTGTAGAGACATATCACGCTAGACAATAGATTGAGGCAGATACTAGAAAATAGGATGCTTATTTATTACAGGTACTTTTATATTGCCATTAATTTACGCAGCACTTTACATATATAGTCCATTCACATCAGTCTTTGCCCTCAAGAAGCTTACAATCTAAGGCCCCTAATTCACACTCATACATTCATAGAGTAAGGCCAACTTAGACAGGAGCCAATAAGCTTACCAACATATCTTTAGAGTGTGGGAGGAAACCCACACAGGCACAGGGATTTGAACAGACAACCCTAGTGCTGCCAGGCGGAAGTGCTAACAACCACAATCCATTCTTCATCCACACTTTGCCATTCTTTTGTGCAATAAAAACGGAAAAACTAAATTATTCCAGGTGTGGATTTTTTTTATAGTGTTACATTGATCCACAAGCTTCTGGATCCAATGCCGAGCGGCTGCCCTGCTGCATTGTGAACACAGTGAGCCACAGTCGGCCACTCAGCACAGGCACCATTTTGCACGAGGCCCCGCTCCTCTCTCCTACTGGCCCGGCTACAGGGGAGGAGGGAGGCTCGCGGTGACATCATGGGTCGCAGCATGGACTCGTGGAATTGGGCACAGGATACCTGTCAAAGACAGGTATCCTGTCCCCCTTCCCCCCCTGAAAGGTGGCAATTGTGGCACAGGAGGGGGAGATGAGACAAATGAGCGGAAGTTCCACTTTTGGGTGGAACTCCGCTTTAAATGGCTATACTTCCTACTATGCTGCGTAGACACCCTACTGAAATCTCTTAGTTATCTCTTGTGTATCTGAAGCAGCGCGTGGCGGCCCGGAAGTGGTTAAAAAAATATTGTTTCTTATTTTATTTTTTACATTGTCCCTTAAAAAGATTATTCCGATCACTTTTGTTGCTGTCACAAGGAATGTAAACATCCCTTGTGACAGTAATAGGTGGTGACAGGTACCCAAATCCCTCCTGCCCTTAAAAGTATTCAGATCGCCAAAATAATTATTTTTAAATCGGCGGCATTGGCAGCCGAGTAAACCGTAAGTGACGTTGCTTCCGGAATTTTACATTCAAGGCCCAATAAAAGCCGAATTCAACTTTGTTTGAGTCTCGGCCTAGGCAGCGGACGCCTAGACCGGTGGCTCGGGTCACCCAGTACCCTGCTGCTCCTTAAGATAACAGCCAAGCGGCTTTTTAGCCACATCGGCTATCACTAAAAAGCCAACTGCTGGCCCTAAAAAAACAGTACCGGGGTAATGCCAGCAGCTCAGGCATCACCCCAGGTTTAACCCCTTCAAGCCAGGAACGCAAATTTGAGTACGGTTGGCGCAATGGGGTTAAGATACATTAATAATTAATTTTATTCCGCATGAAATGGAGCTTAGGTATGTAGCATGAGGCTTTATATTCTGCAATATTTACATTTTTGTCAAACTCATTTAATGAATGAAATCTCGGCAAGCTGAGATAACATGCATTGCACTGATGCATTCACACAGTAACCACAATATTAGATAAAGTTCAGGAAAATTACTTAAAGAGGAAGTAAACCCTGATGAGTTTACTTCCTCTTTCATTCACTGCAAAGGTAAAGCATAATAGACTACTATGCATCGCATAGTAGTCCATTATGTGTCACTTACCTGACACAGGAGCCAGCGAAGTCACCGCTGTCCCCTGTAGTCCGGCGCATCCATCTTCTCGGTGGGGTCTCGCAGCTCCGCCGCTGTCATTCGGCAAAGCCGCGATGACGTCACTCCCGCGCATGCCCACGGGAGCCGACCCGCGCGGCATCTCCGTCGTTGACGGAGCCACGCTCAGTGCGCCTGCCTTCAGGCAAATATCTCCTAAACCGTATAGGTTTAACTGCAGCTGCTGCCTTTTAAAATAAGGACACTCGCCTGTCCCAGGGTCCAGCGATGTCGGTACCCAAGGCCAAACCATCCCTTGGTCCTCGGATGCTGCCGCAGCCATCTTTGCTATATGAATCAGGAAATGACACCTTGCGGCTTCACTTCCCGGGTCCTTAATGCGCATGCGTGAGTCGCGCAGCGCAATCTAAATGGTCCATGCTGTCTCTGGGACCCATGTGTGTCCCAGCAGGCAGCGCGGTGGGACAGGAAGAGGCATAGACTCCCGTGGGAGTCTATGCCCGGAACTGGGTGCAAATACCTGTCTTAGACAGGTATCTGCACCGCCCTCTCCCCTTAAAGGTGCCAAATGTGACACCGGAGGGGGGGAAAAGAGTTCTGAAAAGTGGAGATTCAATTTTTGTGTGAACCTTGGCTTTAAACAAAGAACAATCCCCCAATGGGGTACTCACATGTACCAGGTGCGTCAGTGCACCACTCTGTGTATGGCATGAAATATTACAGTGGCTGGTTTTGGAATGGTATATGCTTCCTCCTAGGAATATAAACTGCCTTGTACCATCCTGGCCCCTCCCCGCATTTATAAGCATCTCAGCAGTGTTATTACTGGATACCACACATATGCACTTTTTTTCAACAGGACTGTCACAGCATTGTTTATAAAAAAAGACTTGTTTTTTGCACAATAGCACTTTTTGCTATTTAAAGTGGGACTAGTGTTGTTCCCTATATACCACCAGAGGCTTATATCTGTGTTCCAAAGCACTTGGATGCCCATGAGCACTAAATTATTAATGTTTTAACTGACATTTATTGTTTTATTTTTGTCATATCACATTTATGTCACATTAACACTAAATGTGTTTGTTTTCATTTTCAGCACGCATTTATTGTGTAATATTCTAAAGCGCAGCTATTCTAAATAGGAAACCTTAATTTTGTTTGCAAACTACCAGCAAGAATAGATCCTATCATTAAAAGAGCACCTGTCATTTCAGATCCATCATGGCAGGTGAGTGGCAGGGCATCCACTCACCTGCTGCTGCAACGTCCCTCACCTTGTTATGTCACTGCTGCATCCCCAGCCGTCCCATTAAAGGGAATGGGACTGCCAGTGAGTTAATAACAGGTCAGAGGAGGAGGAGCCGCTGCAGGACAGAGATAAGAGCTGCTCTTTAAACATTATGATTTAAATCAAAACCACAAATCATGTCTGCAATGTCACCAGAACATTGAGTCTTCATTGTAAGATATTCCCTCTATTACTGTTCTGGGGACAACCCTAAACGTGGGATTTACTTTCTCTTTCAGTAAAAATGATAAACAGGACCACTAGGCCTCATGTACACTGCTGCTGGTGGTAAACGGACGTTTAGGAGCAGTTAGGCATTTTTTCCAGCTGCCCCTGGACCCTCCTCAATGTTATCTTATCTGTCCATGTACACAGGGTCGTTTATAGTCGTTTCTAGGCAGTTGAGCTTAGAAAAGTTTTTTAGAACACGAAAAAAATTAGTTCAGGACAGATGTTCAGACACATTTGAAATGCCAAATGCCTGTAACAGCTTGTAAACGTGATAACTCATGCTTAGCCGCATTTCTTTACATTCATTTTTAATTTTTGGCTATTTGAAAAACTTTTTTTTTTTTTTTTTTTTTAAACGGTCCTAGCCACTAAACGCGGCATGTAAACGCGGCAAAACGGACGTTTCAAATGTCGGTTACCATCTGTCAAGTTAAATTGTACAGGAGAGGTTGTAAAAATGTCCCGTGTACATGAAACCTTAGAGAGGATGAATTTCCCTAAGAGGGGCACAGATGGCAATAAAAACTGACAGGTGTTCTAATCCCTCTGCACTCCAATAAAATTAAAAAAGTTTTGCCTTCAGTTATGCTTTAGTCAACTTTTCCTGTCACTGCATGTAAGTATTACATGGCCAGCACTGTTCAAAACCCAGCAACATGTAGCCAGCGTCTGTCGCAATGCAGCCCCGAGGAGGAAAATGAGACGACTGAATTATGCCTCATTCACACAGGTGTACTACAGTGTACTGTGTGTGCCCACGTGCGGCTGCATCGGCGTTCCATGCATCCCTGTGCAGGCAACCCCATTTATATCAATACGGACACAGCCATCGCTCCCAATTACACCCCTTCCACACTGAGGCATAGAAATAGCCTCTGAAAACTGCTTCCTATTCACTTCAATGTGTGCTTTCACACTGGGGCGGTGCACTTGCAGGACGTTAGAAAAGGTCCTGTAAGCAGCATCTATGGGGCGGTTTGGGAGCGCTATAAAATACACTCCCAAAACTCCCCTGCCTATTGAATTGATTAGGGCAAGGCTTACAAATGCTGCAAAGAGGGTCTTTTTATTTCCAGGTCACATTGTAAAAAAAATAGCCTCGCTAGCGCCCAAAAATGCGCCACTAAAGCACTGCAAAAACGATTGGCGCTTTAGCAGTGTTTCAGTGTGAAAAGGCTCTTAGGAATAGGCTTGCGCATGTTCTGGTTCTTAGTCCAAACTAAGGATGAGCTCAGGCGTGTTCGTAAGCCACATGTGCAGAGCCCGCCAGGAAGTCGGCACTACACAGCGCTAATCACAGGCAGTGAGACATTTTCCCAATCCGCGGCTGCAGAGATTGAGGAATGTCTCACTGCCTGTGATTAGCGCTGTGAAGTGCCGACTTCCTGGCGGGCTCTGCACGTGCGGCTTATGAACACGCCTGAGCTCATCCTTAGTCCCAACCCACATGCCGATCCTGCCAGGAAGCCGACACTGCACACCGTTAATCAAAGGGAGTGAGACATTTCCTGGTCCGCAGGTCGGGAATTGTCTCACTGACTGTCATTAGCAGTGTGCAATGTAAGCTTCCTGGCAGGATTGGGCATGTGGGTTGGGACTAAGAACCCGAACACGCCCGAGCCCATCTCTACTCCCAATCTGACAGCTGTACAGGCACATGGTCCTAGCTAGCGTGTATTCGGAGTCATGCACATATGGATGTCACATAGCTAGCAGTAGGGATGAGCTCCGGCGTGTGATTAGCGCAGCGCCGACTTCCTGACGGGCCCTGCACGTGAGCTGTGAGAACACGCCGGAATGCACCCCTAGCCAGCAGCAGCTGTGCCCTTGCAGTCACTGTGACCCTATTGGCATGAATAAGCTTGCCTGCCCAGGGATGTAAAGAACACCTTGTACATCCCCATGGGGTATGGTTGCCACCTCATCCCTTTAAACCCGAACACACATTAATTACACAGGTTCTGTGGCCGATTAAGGTGGTGTTTAAACTCACTCAGTGCCTTATCTGCATTTAATTAGCCTCGGAACCTGTGTAATTCAAAGGTGTTTGGGTTTAAAGGGATGAGGTGGCAACTCTACCATGGGGGCACACACAGCTCTCACATGGGTGTAGGCTCAGGCTTTAGTACACGTGTGTGAGCACAGCCTAAAGGTTCAGAGAGGGAAGCCTCTTATTTGGGACACTTACTCCTTGAACTACTATTTAAGACTTCCTTCTCCCTGGAGAGATCTCTCCTCACTTCCTGCTCCGTGTCTCTAAACAGGAAGTACAGGAAAAGGACACAATCAAAAAGAAACCTGACAGGTGTCTCCTACTTCCTGTTCTCTCCAACACTAGATCAATTCACACAGACCATGATCTCCACTGAGATGTACTGAGTGTGATATATAAGGATGAAGTCTATTCTGTACACTGCACTGTATACATAGTACTGCCTCACACTCAGCCGGATATGACGTCACCTTAGTCAGATACATGTCTGGGTTGAAGTGAACGCCATCAATATCGGTGGGATCCAACAACCTCTCGCCGCTCTTTCCCTCCTCCGTTATACCATAATAAAGCTTCAACATTCCGTGAGCTTTCCGTTTTTTTCCCATATCGTCTTCGTCCATACTGACGGTAGCAGCCATCCTTCCTATACCACACAGCACACCTCCGTTGAACTGCGCAGGCGTACCAGCTGCTGATTACTGCACAAGCGCAGAGATGGAAGGGGTAGCAGGAAGCCTCCGCAATGGATGGGAACAGGCCGGCGATGCCGCATGCGCAGTACGGGCTTCTCAGGACTATGGAATGACACTATAATTGAGAGATAATGTTGAAGACTTTACGTTTTATAACCCAAACGGTTCCTGAGTTTGGAGGTGTTAATAATTGTTAGAAAGCTAATAAATGCCTGCGTTGTAATAATAAAACTTAGCAAGTCTTCTAGTGGGAGGTGTCAGTGCTTTTTATCAGGTTGGAAGTCTTTATAAGAAAAGCTAGCCTTACTTGTTAAAGTAAAACTGAAGGCAACATTTTTGTTCATTTTGGCTAGAGTAAGTGAGGGCTTTTAGTTTCTTTTTACATCTTTGTCCCACTGGGGAGATTTTTCTTCACTTCCTGTCAAATAGCCAAAACAGGAAGTGAGAGGAGATCCCTTTAAAGTGAGGAAATCCCAGGCTGCTACCAGGGTCACCAGGACTAGTGTTCCCATTGGAAGATTTCCCCTCTTTTACTGTTCTGGGGACTACCCAAAATGTAAGGTTTCCTTTCACTTTCTGTTATAATGGTAAATATGACAAATAGGAAAGGTGAATCTCCCCAACAGGGACATAAAACAAACCAAAGAGGACAACAAATAAACACCTGGCAGGTTCTAATTCATACAAACTTTTTTATTTTATTTTATCTCATTCAGTTCTGTCAATCACTCAATTCCCCTTCCATGTTAAACCGTACAGATGGAGGAATCTGCAGTACCAGCTATAATACTGTGACAGCCGGTGCCTGTGGCTGTCTGAATATCTGAACAGAGACTGCATCTGATTGGACACACTCACTGCTCAGCGGATGATTTTATACCCGCTTCCTTCAACAAAAGTTGATGAATAACCAACATTAGTGATGGGCTCAGACATGTTTGGATTGAACCCGCCAAGAAGCTGTCACTGCACTCTGACAATCATAGGCAGTGAGGCATTTTCCCACCGGCAGCTGCACATACATACGCTGCCTGTGATTGGCGGTGTGCAGTGCCAGCTTCCTGGTGGGTTCAATCCGAATATGCCCAAACCCATCATTAATCAACATTAGCTGAGCTTTTCAACCATGGAAAGAATTTTGGATGCTTCAGCAGGAGTCATCCGAAATTTGATCCATGTATGGCCAGCTTAACTAGGGTAAGCAATTATGGGAAAGTGATTGCACAGCGCAAGCTTTAGGCCTCATGCACACAGTCATACTTAAAGTGGAGTTCCACCCAAAAGTTCAACTTCCGCTCATTTGTCCCCTCTCCCCCTTCGGTGCCACAATTGGCACCTTTCTTTGACAGGAATCCTGTTCCCACTTCCAGGAGTCCAAGCCGCAGCCCATGACATCACCGCGGGGCTCCTTCCTCCTCTCCCTGTCGCCGGGCCAGTAGGAGAGAGGAGCGGGGGCCTCGCGCATGCGCAGTAGGGTTCCTGGTGTGAAGCCGTAAGGCTAAACTGCTGGGTACCCTTACCCACAATGGCAGCGGCAGCACCCGTCAGCGGATGAAAACATCAGCTGCATTGCCGACATCGCTGGACTCCAGGACAGGTAAGTGTCCTATTGTTAGAAGCCAGCAGTTGCAGTATGTGTAGCTGCTGGCTTTTAATATTTTTTTTTTTTGACGGAACACCACTTTAACCACTTGCCGACCGCCGCACGACGATACGTACGTCGACAGAATGGCACGGGCAGGCATATGGGCGTACCTGTACGTCCCTGCCTTCCCGCGGGTGGAGGGCACGATCGGGCCCCCCCCCCGGTGCCTGCGGCGGTCGGTATTCGTTCAGGAGCGATCCAGGATGAGGGGGCGGCCATTCATTCATGGCCACCCCCTCGCGATCGCTCCCGACGAATGGAAATCCTTCGTGACATCACTTCCTCTCCTGTAATGTAAACACAGGAGAGGAAGTGATGTAATCTCTCCTCCGTGTCGGTATTTTTCGTTCCGACACCGAGGAGAGAGGATCGGTGAGTTGCACCAACACGACACTTCACAGTAGAACATGCCAGGCACACTCACACCCCCCCTTTACCCCCCGATCACCCCCCCAATTACCCCTGCCCCCCCAGTCACAGTGACACCAATGCATTTTTTTTTTTTTTTGCATTGGTGTCATTTGTGACTGTAATAACTGTTAGGGCAGTTAGGGTTAGCCCCCTTTAGTTCTAATGTACCCCCCTAACCCCCCCCAATAAAGGTTTAACCCCGTGATCAACCCCCGTCACCAGTGTCACTAAGGCTGGGTTCACATTGCAGCGGTTTATGAGAACGGATGTGATTTGCACCGCACTGCAGTGCAAATCACATCCGATCTCTGCGATTCGAGTTCAGCCATTCGCCGCACCCGCCGCAAATTCGCACGGGACCCTTTTTTTGGTCCGCAGCAGAATCGGATCGCATGGGTGTTCACACCATGCGATCCGAGTTTGCAGATCGCACTGCGATATGCGAACTGATCTGGGGGTGTCATTAACATTTCACTGACACTCCCAGCAGTTCGCATAGGGCAGTGTGAACTGCCGCCGGGAGTCATGCGATGCGGGAACCCGCCGCGGATTCGTGGCATTCCCGCATCGCTCCAGTGTGAACCCAGCCTAATAAGCGATCGTTTTTCTGATCGCTGTATTAGTGTCACAGGTGACGCTAGTTAGGCAGGTAGGTATTTAGGTTAGCCGCAGCTTTTTATAGCGCCAGGGACCCCCATATACTACCGCATAAAGCCCCCTGATTGCCCCCTAGTTAACCCTTTCACCAGCGATCACCATATAACTGTTACAGGTGACGCTGGTTGGTTAGTTATTTTTTTATAGTTTCAGGGCACCCGCCATTTATTACCTAATAAAGGTTTAACCCCATGATCACCCGGCGGGTGTCATTTGTGACTGTAATAACTGTTAGGGCAGTTAGGGTTAGCCCCCTTTAGTTCTAAGGTACCCCCCTAACCCCCCCAATAAAGGTTTAACCCCGTGATCACCCCCCCGTCGCCAGTGTCACTAAGGCTGGGTTCACATTGCAGCGGTTTATGAGAACGGATGTGATTCGCACCGCACTGCAGTGCAAATCACATCCGATCTCTGTGCGATTCGAGTTCAGCCATACAGATAGTATGGCTGAATTCGCGTTGCACCCGCCGCACCCGCCGCAAACTCGCACGGGACCCTTTTTTTGGTCCGCAGCAGAATCGGATCGCATGGGTGTTCACACCATGGGATCCGAGTTTGCAGATCGCACTGCGATATGCGAACTGATCTGGGGGTGTCATTAACATTTCACTGACACTCCCAGCAGTTCGCATAGGGCAGTGTGAACTGCCGCCGGGAGGCATGCGATGCGGGAACCCGCCGCGGATTCGTGGCGTTCCCGCATCGCTCCAGTGTGAACCCAGCCTAATAAGCGATCGTTTTTCTGATCGCTGTATTAGTGTCACAGGTGACGCTAGTTAGGCAGGTAGGTATTTACGTTCGCCGCAGCTTTTTATAGCGCCAGGGACCCCCATATACTACCGCATAAAGCCCCCTGATTGCCCCCTAGTTAACCCTTTCACCAGTGATCACCATATAACTGTTACAGGTGACGCTGGTTGGTTAGTTATTTTTTTATAGTTTCAGGGCACCCGCCATTTATTACCTAGTCTCACTAGTGTACCCCTAAATTTAGGGGTGTCTACTTTCCAAAATGGGGTCATTTGGGGGGGGTTTGTGCCATCTTGGCATTTTATGGCCTTCAAAACTGTAACGCCCTTAGAAAGCCTGAAGGCGGTGCTTGGTTTTCGGGGCCCGTACGCGGCTAGGCTCCCAAAAAGTCCCACATATGTGGTATCCCCGTACTCAGGAGAAGCAGCAGAATTTATTTTGGGGTGTCATTTCACATATGCCCATGGCATGCGTGAGCAATATATCATTTAGTGACAACTTTGTGAAAAAAAAAAAAAAAAAAAAAAATTTCCCGCAACTTGTGGCAAAATATAAAATATTCCATGGACTCAACATGCCTCTCAGCAAATAGCTTGGGGTGTCTACTTTCTAAAATGGGGTCATTTGTGGGGGTTTTGTGCCATCTTGGCATTTTATGGCCTTCAAAACTGTAACAGGTAGTGAGGAGTGAAGTCAAATATTTACGCCCTTAGAAAACCTGAAGGCGGTTCTTGGCTTTCAGGGCCCCGTACGCGGCTAGGCTCCCAAAAAATCCCACATATGTGGTATCCCCGTACTCAGGAGAAGCAGCAGAATTTATTTTGGGGTGTCATTTCACATATGCCCATGGCATGCGTGAGCAATATATAATTTAGTGACAACTTTGTGAAAAAAAAATTAAAAAAAATTAAAGTTTGTAATTTTCCCGCAACTTGTGGCAAAATATAAAATATTCCATGGACTCAACATGCCTCTCAGCAAATAGCTTGGGGTGTCTACTTTCTAAAATGGGGTCATTTGTGGGGATTTTGTGCCATCTTGGCATTTTATGGCCTTCAAAACTGTAATAGGTAGTGAGAAGTGAAATCAAAAATTTACGCCCTTAGAAAGCCTGAAGGCGGTGCTTGGTTTTCGGGGCCCCGTACGCGGCTAGGCTCCCAAAAAGTCCCACATATGTGGTATCCCCGTACTCAGGAGAAGCAGCAGAATTTATTTTGGGGTGTCATTTCACATATGCCCATAGCATTTTTTTTTTTGTCATTATTCAATCGCTTGAGGCAAAAAAATAAAATATTCAATGGGCTCAACATGCCACTTATCAATTTCCTTAGGGGGTCTACTTTCCAAAATGGGGTAATTTGGGGGGGTTTTGTACTGCCCTGCCATTTTAGCACCTCAAGAAATGAGATAGGCAGTCGTAAACTAAAAGCTGCGTACATTCCAGAAAACGTACCTTAGTTTGTAGATGTGACGACTTTTGCGCAAACCAATAAATATACAGTTATTGACTTTTTTTTTACCAAAGACATGTGGCTGAATACATTTTGGCCTAAATGTATGACTAAAATTGAGTTTATTGGATTTTTCTAATAACAAAAAGTAGAAAATATCATTTTTTTTCAAAATTTGCGGTCTTTTTACGTTTATATCGCAAAAAATAAAAATCGCAGAGTCAGTCAAATACCTTTACAAGAAAGCTCTATTTGTGGGAAGAAAAGGACGCAAATTTCGTTTGGGTACAACATTGCATGACCGCGCAATTACCAGTTAAAGCAGCGCAGTGCCAAAGTGTAAAAAGACCTCTGGTCATTTACCAGCAAAATGGTCCGGTCTGAAAGTGGTTAAGCATACATCCATGTGAGGACCATGTTTTGCCTGCATTTGATGCACACAGGTGATCCCTGCGATCCGCAGACAGGCATGTCATACCAGCACCCACACAGGTGTCAAATTAGGAGCGGCAATTGTGTTCATGCAGTTGCTGTGTACCAATTGAATTTACAATGTCTTGAAAAAGTCTTCATACCCCTTGAAATTTTCCACATTTTGTCATGTTACAACCGAAAACGTAAATGTATTTTATTGGGACTTTAAGTGATGGACCAACACAAAGTGGCACATAATTGTGAAGTGGAAGGAAAATGATAAATGGTTTTCAATTTTTTTTTTTTACAAATAAATATCTAAAAAGCATGGCGTGCATTTGTATTCGCCCCCTTTTATTCTGATACCCCTAACTAAAATCTAGTGGAACCAATTGCCTTCAGAAGTCACCTAATTAGTAAATAGAGTCCACCTGTGTGTAATGTCATTTTAGGATAAATACAGCTGTTCCGTGAAGCCCTCAGAGGTTTGTTAGAGAACCTTAGTGAACAAACAACATCATGAGGCCAAGGAACACACCAGACAGGTCAGGGATAAAGTTGTGGAGAAGTTTAAAGCAGGGTTAAATTATAAAAAAAAAATATCCCAAGTTTTGAACATCTCAAGGAGCACTGTTCAATCCATCATCTGAAAATAGCAAGAGTATGGCAGAACGGCAAACCTACCAAGACATGGCTGTCCACCTAAACTGACAGGTCGGGCAAGGAGAGCAACATCAGAGAAGCAGGTAAGAGACTCATGGTAACTATAAAGGAGCTGCAGAGATCCACAGCTCAGGAAGGAGAATCTGTCCGCAGGACAACCATTAGTTGTGCACTCCATTAATCTGGCCTTTATGAAAGGATGCCAAGAAGAAAGCCATTGTTGAAAGAAAGCCATAAGAAGTCTCGTTTACAGTTTGCGAGAAGTCATGTGGGGGACACAGCAAACATGTGGAAGAAGGTGCTCCGATCAGATGAAACAAAAATTAACTTTTTGGCTTAACTTGTGGTGGAAAAGTAACACTGCACATCACCCTGAACACACCATCCCCACCTTGAAACATGGTGATGGCAGCATCATGTTGTGGGGATACTTTTCTTCAGCAGAGATGTGAAGATGGATGGAGCCAAATACAGGGCAATCTTAGAAGAAAACCTTTTAGGGTCTGCAAAATACTTGAGACTGGGGTGAAGGTTCACCTTCCAGCAGGGCAACGACCTTAGACATACAGCCAGAGCTACAATGGAATGGTTTAGATTAAAGCATATTCATGTGTTAAGGCCCGTACACACGGTCGGACTTTTTGACAACAAACATGCAAATTAGCTGTTTTGGAGCAACATCCGACTGTGTGTACGCTCCATCGGACAAACTTTTTCTGTTTTCATCTGACTTTTGTTGGCTGTGCGAACGGACAAACTTTCTGGCAACAAAAGTCCGATGGAGCAAAGTCCGACCGTGTGTACGCAAAAGCATCGGACTTTTGTACAAGGTACAAACACGCATGCTCAGAACCAATGCAAAAGATCAGACTACAATACAGAAGTTCACCAAAGGTGGTGCTGGAGTCATTGAACGTCCTCTTTTGAAGCGGCGTCAGTACGTTGTGACGTCATTACGTTCGTGTTTTTTGTCAAAAAGTCAGACCGTGTGTATGCAATACAAACTTGTGGACCACGCCCTTTGTACAAAAGTCCACGGAAAAGTTTGTACAAAGTCCGACCGTGTGTATGAGGCTTTAGAATGGCCCAGTCAAAGTCTAGACAAATCCAATTTAGAATCTGTGGCAAGATTTCAACATTGCGGTTCACAGACGCTCTCCATCCAATCTGACAGAGCTTGAGCTATTTTGCAAACAAGAATGGGCAAATATTTCACTCTATAGCTACGCAAAGCTGGTAGAGACATACCCAAAAACACTTGCAGCTGTAATTGCAGCGAAAAGGTGATTCTACAAAGTATTGACTCAGGGGGGCTGAATACAAATGCACGCCACACTTTTCACATATTAATTTGTAAACATTTTTGAAAACTATTAATCATTTTCCTTCCACTTCACAATTATGTGCCGCTTTGTGTTGGTCTAGCTATCACATAAAATCCCAATAAAATACATTTACCATTTACGTTTTTGGTTGTAACATAACTAAATGTGGAAAATTTCAAGGGGTATGAATACTTTTTCAAGGCACTGTACATACCTGCATGCGGATGCACAGAACACCTGGCAATGCATGGCCCTCACATGGGTGTCTCACAAAAGTGAGTACACCCCTCACATTTTTGTAAATATTTTATTATATCTTTTCATGTGACAACACTGAAGAAATGACACTTTGCTACAATGTAAAGTGGTGAGTGTACAGCTTGTATAACAGTGTCAATTTTCTGTCCCCTCAAAATAACTCAACACACAGCCATTAATGTCTAAACCGCTGGTAACAAAAGTGAGTACACCCCTAAGTGAAAATGTCCAAATTGGGCCCAATTAGCCATTTTCCTCCCCGGTGTCATGTGACTCATTAGTCTTGCAAGATCTTGCGTGTGAATGGGGAGAAGGTGTGTTAAATTTGGTGTTATCGCTCTCACTCTCTCATACTGGTCACTGGAAGTTCCACATGGCACCTCATGGTAAAAGAAGATTGCCAGGACACTGAAACTGAGCTGCAGGATGGTGGCCAAGACCATACAGTGGTTTAACAATACAGGTTCCACTCAAAACAGGCCTCACCATGGTCCACCAAAGAAGTTGAGCGCATGTGCTCAGCGTCATATCCAGAGCTTGTCTTTGGGAAATAGATGTATGAGTGCTGCCAGCATTGCTGCAGAGGTTGAAGGAGCAGGGGAGTCAGCCTCTCAGTGCTCAGACCATATGCCGCACACTGCAACAAATTGGTCTGCATGGCTGTCGTACTCAGAAGGAAGCCTCTTCTAAAGATGATGCACAAGAAAGCACGCTGTCATGGACACGCTGCGCATAGCGCTGCAACTGATCACAGGTGCACAGGTTCACTGAGGCGTGTTCCAGCTCACAGGCATCCAGCGGTGAACGGACTTTCACCAATGCGCATGCGCAGATCGTGGAGATCATGCATGCATGCACGGTGACGCTGCCTTGGTGCCCAGTGACCTTTAAAAAGGGCTTCTGTTGTATGGATCCTTGCTGTTTGATCTGCAGCTTACCCTGTTCCTGATCCTGAACCCGCATCTGATCCAGTACTTACCCAACTTCCTGACTTAGCTGCTGTCTTCTCCAGTCCTGACCTTTGGCTTGCTTTCACCCTACACTGTCTATCTGTTTGCGGCTTCACTTCCTGGTTCCCTACTGCGCATGCGCAAGTTGCACTGCGCATCCTCACTGGTCCCTTCTCCCAGAATACAGCGGGGGAGGACATAACAGGTGCTGGAAGTGGCATAGGTCACCACGAACGCTGTGGTGATCTATGCCAGGAAGTGGGAGCAAATACCTGTATTAGACAGGCATCTGCTCCCTGCCCCCCCCTCCCCCCCCCCCGAAAGGTGCCAAATGTGACACCGGAGATGGGGGAGGAATGCAAAAAGTGTAAGTTCCATTTTTGGGTGGAACTCCACTTTAATATTGTAGCAAAGTGTCATTGGGCCCAATTTGGACATTTTCACTTAGGTGTGTACTCACTTTTGTTACCAGCAGTTTAGACATTAATGGCTGTGTGTTGAGTTATTTTGAGGGGACAGCAAATTTACACTGTTATACAAGCTGTACACTCACTGCTTTACATCGTAGCAAAGTGTAATTTCTTCAGTGTTGTCACATGAAAAGATATAATAAAATATTTACATAAATGTGAGGGGTATACTCACTTTTGTGAGATACTGTATATATATATATATATATATATATATATATATATATATATATATATATATATATATATATATATATATATATATATATATACATTTTAATTAAATTTTTTCAGTAGCTTTCTAGTCTACACCAAAATTATCTCATACATCCCAGGAGTTGTCATGGCCATTTTTCTTTTCTTATCAGCTAAGCACACCCTCCAGCTTTTATGCCTGAGGGCAAAAGTATTCCAGGAAGTAAATTCTACATGAATTATCTACCCTTACTCAAGAAGGCTGCTGCTAGAAATGGTAGGAGATGTTTTTCAAAGTGGTTTCCAAACGGATAAAGCATGGAGACATGGATGGATGGGTGAGTTTGCTTTGAGTATTAACCACTTAAAGCCGTAGTAAACCCGCTGAAGTTTTTTTTCTGACCTGCAAGGGAAAAGTCATAATGAGCTAGTATGCACCGCATACTAGTTCATTATGAAATACTTACCTTAGAACGAGGCCCCGACATCTCGCCCAAACCACGCAGAGGGAGCTGACATGTTCCCTCGGCGTGTCTTCCAGTTATCGCGGCTCCGGCATTGTGAGTGGCCGGAGCCGTGATATCGTCACTCCCGTGCATGTGCGTGGGAGATCTCTTTCCGGCAGGGTCCGGCGTCTGCCGGACTTTCAGCCGCGAAGCCCCTGTGTGCATGCGCCGCTGCAGTCAGCGGCGCATTGCGAAGAGAATATCTCCTAAACCATACAGGTTTAGGAGATATTTTTTTTACCTACAGGTAAGCCTTATTATAGGCTTTCCTGTAAACTAAACTTCTAAAAAAGACTATACAACCACTTTAAGGACCAGCCTCGTTTTGAGATTTTGGTGTTTACATGTTTAAAACTGTTATTTTTTGCTAGAAAATTACTTAGAACCACTAAACATTATATATATTTTTTCTAACACCCTAGAGAATACAATGGCGGTCATTGCAATACTTTTTTTCACATCGTATTTGCGCCGGGGTCTTACAAGCACACTTTTTGTGGAAAAAATTCACTTTTTTGAATAAAAAAATAAGACAGCAGTAAAATCGGCCCTTTTTTTATATTGTAAAAGATAATGTTACGACGAGTAAATTGATACCCAACATGTCATGCTTCAAAATTGCGCCCGCTCGTAGAATGGCGACAAACTTTTACCCTTAAAAATCTCCATAGGCGACATTTAAAAAATTGTACAGGCTGCATGCTTTGCATTACGGAGGAGTTCTAGAATTATTGCTCTCGCTCTACCGATCGCGGCGATACCTCACATGTGTGGTTTGAACACCATTTTCATATGCGGGCTCTACTCACGTATGCGTTCGCTTCTACGTGCGAGCTTGGCGGGACGGGGCACTATTATTATTTATTTTACCTTTTATTTTTTAATTTTACACTGTTTACAACCACTTGAGACCCGCACTACGTCTATTGACGTCATGGGGTTTCGCTGGTTATATCTAAATGATGCCTGAGTCCACAGACATCATTCAGATATTGCCGTTTTCAGCCGGCGATTCCCTACACCATAAGAACGATCATAGCGGCTGTTCCACCGCTTGATCGTTCTTGCGGGCGGCGGGAGGGGGGGTGCTTCTACCGACTCACCATTTCCATCGGTGAGTCGGTCACAGGATCCGCCGGCCCCAGCATGTGATCATAGAGATTTCCGGCGGACTAGATTGTCCCCGGAGTCTCTATGATCGTTCGGAGGCCGGGCGCGATGTTATGACGTCACGCCTGGCCGTGGTATTCAAATTAACGGCGCTGATCTGGCTAGGAAGCCATGATCGTTTTTTTTTTTTTTTTATTCTTCCCAGCCTAGAGGTGAGATATGGGGTCTTATTGACCCCATATTTCACTGTAAATAGGTCCGATCGTGCCATATTCCTATTACAAGGGATGTTTACATTCCTTGTAATAGGAATAAAAGTCATCAATTTTTTTTTATTTTATTTTTTAAGTGTAAAACTAAAAAAAATAAAAATAAAATTAACAATAAAAAAATTTTTTTTTTTAAGTGCCCCTGTCCCCGTGAGCTCGCACACAGAAGCGAACGCATACTTAAGTCCCGCCCACATATGAAAACGGTGTTCAAACCACACATGTGAGGTATCGCCGCGAACGTTAGAGCGAGAGCAATAATTCTAGCCCTAGACCTCCTCTGTAACCCAAAACATGTAACCAGTTAAAAAATTTAAAGCGTCGCCTATGGGGATTTTTAAATACCAAAGTTTGGCGCCATTCCACGAGCGCGTGCAATTTTGAAGCATGACATGTTGGGTATCTATTTACTCGGCGTATCCTCCTCTTTCACATTATGCAAAAAAATTGGGCTGACTTTACTGTTTTTTTTTTTTTAAGCATTAAAACAGTTTTTTTTCTGAAAAAAACGCGTTCGAAAAATTGCTGCGCAAATACCGTGCGAGATAAAAAGTTGCAATGACCGCCATTGTATTCTCTAGGGTCTTTGCTAAAATAACATATATAATGTTTGGGGGTTCTATGTAATTTTCTAGCAAAAAAATTAGGAATTTTACATGTAGGAGAGAAATGTCAGAATTGGCCTGGGTCTGAAGTGGTTAAAAAAAAAATGTCACTTTTAGTCCTATTACAAGGAATGTAAATATCCCTTGTAATAGAAAAAAACATGACAGGTCCTCTTAAATATGAGATTTGGGGTAAAAAATCCTCAGATCTCATATTTAGACTAAAATGCAATAAAAAAATAAAATAATAATTTTAATTTAAATAAATAATTTAAAAAAATTGGCCCTTTAAGAATTGTGGGCGTAAGTTGCTTCCGCCCAGCAATTGTATGAAGACAGGAGGGGGCCATCTTCCCCTCACTTGTCTTCATGCACAGCTACTGAAAGGACGTGATCGCCTCCGCCTCTGCCGACAGCTCCGGTAAGCAGGGGAAGGCACCGGATCGCGGTGGGAGGGGGGGACCCTCTCCCACCACTGATAAAAGTGATCTTGCGGCGAAACTGCCGCAGGGACCACTTTTCTCTTGTAGCGGACCACCCGCTGAAGAAGGGGATACCGGGGTTATGGCAGCTACCTGCTGCCATAACAATGATATCCTCCTTCAAATAGCTGCCGTAAAACTGCGGCGGGCGGTCCGTACGTGGTTAAAATGAATGAAATTGTGTTTTCAGTTTGTCATTCTCAGATAAAGTTCCATTTTAAAAGATTGCCAAATGATTTGAAATCAATCATACCACTGTAAGAAAAAAAAAATCTATAAGTGTCAGAGATTTAAAATGATTGCTTATTTAGAAAAATAGAAAATTATATCAAATACTTTCAGTAATTTTTCTTTCCTGGCACCTATCCATGGCAGCATACATGTGGTAGTATGCTGCCATGTCGGAGCCAGGAAAATGGTTGATTGTATCAAGTATCATCATTTTCTTTTCCTGGCACCAATCCATAGCAGCATACTACCACATGTATGTTGACATGTTGGAGTAGGGTTGCCACCTTTTCTTCAAGTCAAACCCGAACACTTTAGCGGCGCACAGAATATATATATATATATATATATATATATATATATATATATATATATATACATATACACTACCGTTCAAAAGTTTGGGGTCACATTGAAATGTCCTTATTTTTGAAGGAAAAGCACTGTACTTTTCAATGAAGCTAACTTTAAACTAGTCCTAACTTTAAACAAATATACTCTATACATTGCTAATGTGGTAAATGACTATTCTAACTGCAAATGTCTAGTTTTTGGTGCAATATCTACATAGGTGTATAGAGGCCCATTTCCAGCAACTATCACTCCAGTGTTCTAATGGTACAATGTGTTTGCTCATTGGCTCAGAAGGCTAATTGATGATTAGCAAACCCTTGTGCAATCATGTTCACTCATCTAAAAACAGTCTAGCTCCTTCCAGAAGCTACAAAACTGACCTTCCTGTGAGCAGATTGAGTTTCTGGAGCATCACATTTGTGGGGTCAATTAAACGCTCAAAATGGCCAGAAAAAGAGAACTTTCATCTGAAACTCGACAGTCTATTCTTGTTCTTAGAAATGAAGGCTATTCCATGCGAGAAATTGCAAAGAAATTGAAGATTTCCTACAACGGTGTGTACTACTCCCTTCAGAGGACAGCACAAACGGGCTCTAACCAGAGTAGAAAAAGAAGTGGGAGGCCGCGTTGCACAACTAAGCAAGAAGATAAGCACATTAGAGTCTCTAGTTTGAGAAACAGACGCCTCACAGGTCCCCAACTGGCATCTTCATTAAATAGTACCCGCAAAACACCAGTGTCAACATCTACAGTGAAGAGGCGGCTGCAGGATTTTGGGTTTCAGGGCAGAGTGGCAAAGAAAAAGCCATATCTGAGACTGGCCAATAAAAGAAAAAGATTAAGATGGGCAAAAGAACAGACATTGGACAGAGGAAGACTGGAAAAAAAGTGTTGTGGACGGATGAATCCAAGTTTGAGGTGTTTGGATCACAAAGAAGAACGTTTGTGAGACGCAGAACAAATGAAAAGATGCTGGAAGAATGCCTGACGCCATCTGTTAAGCATGGTGGAGGTAATGTGATGGTCTGGGGTTGCTTTGGTGCTGGTAAGGTGGGAGCTTTGTACAGGGTAAAAGGGATTCTGAATAAGGAAGGCTATCACTCCATTTTGCAACGCCATGCCATACCCAGTGGACAGCGCTTGATTGGAGCCAATTTCATCCTACAACAGGACAATGACCCTAAACACACCTCCAAATTGTGCAAGAGCTATTTACAGCAGAAGCAGGCAGCTGGTATTCTATCGGTAATGGAGTGGCCAGCACAGTCACCAGATCTGAACCCCATTGAGCTGTTGTGGGAGCAGCTTGACCGTATGGTACGCCAGAAGTGCCCATCCAACCAATCCAACTTGTGGGAGCTGCTTCTAGAAGCGTGGGGTGCAATTTCTCCAGCTTACCTCAATAAATTAACATCTAGAATGCCAAAGGTGTGCAATGCTGTAATTGCTGCAAAAGGAGGATTCTTTGACGAAAGCAAAGTTTGATGTAAAAACAATGTTATTTCAAATACAAATCATTATTTCTAACCTTGTCAATGTCTTGACTCTATTTTCTATTCATTTCACAACGTATGGTGGTGAATAAGTGTGACTTTTCATGGAAAACACAAAATTGTTTGGGTGACCCCAAACTTTTGAACGGTAGTGTATATATATATATATATATATATATATATATATATATATATATATATATATATATATATATATATTTTTTTTTTTTTGTTATATAAACTCTACATATATTTTGCTATTAAATAGCATTTCTAATCATATGAAGTTAATAACAAGAGTCCCGATTTACATCTGAGTCCACAGAGTTCTCCTTTTACATTTGAACTCGCAGAGTTCCCTTTCACTGTAAGGGGGGGTTCTGCAGACTCTGATGTAAGGGAAAACTCTGGGGACTTTGACATAAGGGATGCTCTGGGAACCCTGATCTAAGGGGGAACACTGAGAACTCTGATGTACGGAGGGGACTCTGATGTAAGAGGGAACACTGTGGCTTTGGTGTAAAGGAGAACTCTGATGTAAGGGGTGCTCTGAGAACCCTGTTTTACCTTAGTGTACTCACTCAGAGGCAGGAGAGAGAAGGTGGGAGACTTCAGTCACAAACAGGGGTGGATGGTGAGCTCACTTACCCCTTGGCAGTCAGCACCTTTCATCCAGATGTTTCTGAGGCTGCTGTACTTCAAATTTCCAGCCCCCACTTTCCTTTTCCGAGGCACATCCTTGGGGATTGGAGTGTGGACATAGGGGTAGGAGCGGGAGGAAGAGGTGCAGATCGAGCCCTCGCTCCTCTCCCATCTGTACGTGTATTTGGGGGTGATTGTTAATTATGGCTTTGGGCAGTGTGAAAGAGAGTGTAACAGACACTCTCAGCTTAGACAACTGCAGCCAGTAACCCTTCTGGGAAGCCATAGTCCAGTCTGAATAATGTGTCCGGGTTTCAGGCAGGCTGAAACCCGGACGCATGATGCCAAACCCGAACTGTCCGGGTGAATCCTGGACAGGTGGTAACCCAGAAAAATTTAATTGTGGGGTTTTCAGGTTACTCTTGCAACAGATGAGGTCAAAGTGCATATATCTATATATCAGAATAATACACCAAGTCAGCCTGCATGAGTGGTGTTTTAAAGTGGTTTTAAACCCTAATGCCACGTACACACGACCGGACTTTTCGAGGGACAAGGTTCGATAGACTTTCGACGGAGTTCTGACGGAGTTCTGACAGAGTTCTGACGGACTTTCTGAATGAACGGACTTGGCCACACACAATCACACCAAAGTCCGACGGATTTGAACGTGATGATGTACGACTGGACTAGAATAAGGAAGTTCATAGCCAGTAGCCAATAGCTGCCCTTGCGTCGATTTTTGTCCGTCGGACTAGCATACACACGAGCGTATTTCTCGGTAGGAACTGGGTCCGGCGGAGTTCTGGCTGAAAAATTTTAAACATGTTCCATTTCTAAAGTCTGTCAGACTTTTGCAAATCAAAAGCCTGCTGCAGCCCACACACGATCGAATGGTCTGCTGGAATTGTTCCGTCGGACTTTTGATGTTGAAAAGTCTGGTCGTGTGTACACGGCATTACAGACCATTTTTAAATACAGGTAAGCAGTTTAGGAGATATTTACCATTTACGCTTGCACCAACGTCATCGGCACATGCTCACTAAAGAAAGGGCACGATTGTGCCGTTTCTATAGGGCCGTTCCGTGACCATAGACTGCCGCGCACATTCATGGGAGTGATATCACGAGACTCTGGCTAGTCAGAGCGACAAAGTCCAATACCCTGGAAGAAAGAGGGGTGAAGATGGACGCGGCCACCAGAGAGGACATAGCGGGCTTCGTTTTCAGGTAGGTGGCACATAATGAGCTAGTATGCGATGCATACTAGCTCATTGTGTTTTTACTTTGCAGGGGAATAAAGAGGAAGTAAAACCCATCAGAGTTTACTTCCTCTTTAAGAAAATGCTTTTACCTGTCCTAAAAAAACATTACAGCTGACTACAGCTTGCAATTGAACATATACGCTAAGACCAGGCCTTCTTACTTGCAGATGATTAATTAAAGATAGGGTTGTTTGGTAAAACAAACATTCCATGTCTGACTTGTATGTCTGATCTCATTTCCACCCTCATGCGGGGTAGGTGCCACACTCATTTGTCACACCCCCCATGTTGCCATATGCACTTAGTGTGATACTTTGGCTTCAAAATGCTGACCAATGGGTTTTACCAGTGCCAACCTCCAGGGAGAGGCATGGACTGCAGTCTTGGCATTAATGTCATGTGTGATTTCAGATGCTTCTAATGTTGCAGCTATTGGAGAGCACATGAGTGTAGCCAGGTGCTTGGTTAGAGACAAGGAGAGATTTAGAACACTGCGCTGTAGTGCTCTCTGTGCTTCCAATGGACTTCAGCTGAATGGGTTAAAGGGTAATTCCACTTTCATGGGGGAAATAAATAGCAAATAATGAACAAATAATTTAGCACAAAGTCATTGCGACACTAATCTTATTGCAATTGAAAGTTATTAAAAATGAACTTTCCTTTTCAATCTGCAGCCACTGTAATTTACTGAGAATGCATTGCAATATAGCTTCCTGGAGTTGTTCTGTAAACCGAGTGTGTACTGACCACTCCTCAGAAACATCATTTCCTGCTTGTGTGATTGGCAAAAAGTCTGCCTACTATATAAGTCAGATTTCAGGCATCCCCTGCAACAAAAATGTCATTTTTGGAGAGACACTTTCAATAGAAACATGTCTAAAGGGATGCAGGCCCAGCAGATTTCCTCATTAGTGCCCTGCAGCTGCACATCTGACGGTTAATTATGAAACGACCCCCATTAGACCCACTCAGTACAGAGGCACAGAAAAACACACATGGATTTCTTCAGAATAGCAATTCCTTTCATGCTTCTCCGCCCATCCACTGTGGCCAGCTGACGGCCATCACAATTAACAATGTGATTGGCCTGATGCTCTGAAAGCCCTTGTACACACGGTCGGAGAATCCGTCGGAATGTGTCCTATCGGACTGATTCCGTCGGAATATCCGTCTGACCCAATTTTCCAACTTTTTGGAAATATTTTCCGACAAACTGGTCCGATCGGACATACTCTGATCATGTGTAGAGAATTCCGATCGGACAAAGTGCCACGCATGCTCAGATCAAATTCCTACACCAAAGCTATTGGCTACTAGCCTGAACGTAGTCCCGTCGTAACGATATAACGTCATCACGTTCTGAATGATCGGATTTTCTGACAACTTGGTCCGACCGTGTGTATGCAACAGTTTCGGACACAATCCGTCGGACAAAATCCGTCGGACAAAATCCAACGGATTTGGTTGGCAGAATGTCCAACCATGTGTACAGGGGCTTACAGGCCTTTATATACCAGGACTCCCGGCATTTATTTTAAATGCTGAAGGAATTCATGGTTGAAAAGTAGCACAGCTTGATACATCCAGTATCTCCCAGGTATGCTCACTATTTTTACCACTATCAAATACAGACCCTATCCTATGCAGCCTTGTTGATGCTGCTAGGTCTTATTGTTTAGCGCTTTATTGAATGCTATGCTTGCTTTATATTTCTAACACAGTTACACTGGCCCAGTTCAAGCAGGAGCTTTTGCTCTCCAGCAGGGCCGTCTAATATAGATTGGACGCTGGGCAAAAATTTTCTTGGGGCCCCCCCCCCATGCAATTTCCCTCTCCACCTACTCTGAGACATACAATAAATAGCAGCTAGACTTAAAATCAGTTTTCTGTATCAGATCAGGCAGCAATTGCGATTGGTTCCTAGCAGTTACAGCACATCATTACTGCTTACTGACTAGTTGCTAGAGATTACAGCACACATTACGGCTCACTGATTAGTTGCTAGAGGTTGCAGCACATCACCTCCTCACAGCAGAGCAGTGTTTTTCAATTCCAGTCCTCATGGCCCACTAACAGGTCATATTTTCAGGATTTCCCTCAGATGAAACAGCTGGGGTAATTACTAAGGCAGTGAAACTGATCAAATCACCTGTGCAAAAATAATGGAAAGCCTGAAAACATGACCTGTTAGTGGGCCATGAGGACTGGAATTGAGAAACACTGCAGCAGAGGAACATGATATACATAGGAATGCCACCTTTATTTACATATCAATGCCGCCAGTCGCAGCTATTTACTTAGTATTGTCGCCCCTATTTACATACTAATTCCGTTTTTTTACATGTAAACACGGGGTCTGCAGGTGAGTCATCTGCACAGAACAATAGGGCAGAGCTGGGCAGCATTAGTACCAGCGCTTCACACTGAGATATTGGGACACATCACAGGAATAAAACTTCAAGGGACAAGGGCATTTAAACCTGGATAGTTGGCAAGTATGAGGCAGCTGTTTTGGGCCCCACAACAATGACAGGGTCCAGGGCAGCTGCCCCTTTTGCCCTGCCTTAAAGACAGCCCTGCTCCCCAGTCTTGAGTCCTTGCAATGAAGCATTGGTTGCCTTGTTTTTTTCTGAACTTGTTGTGCTCTGGAGGGGATTTCATTTGCTGTCCATGATTGGAATGACCATCTTCTATTCCTCAGACTTATCCCATGTGGATTATTTTATTATGTATGTAGTCCACACACATGGCTGAACACACATAATTCAAGATTTTTTTGTATATCTTGCAATTGTTATAATGTTCATACTAATCATTGTATACTAATATTGTACTATTTGCACATTTTCTCTGTTATAGAAAATCTGTATCCAAATTACCTCTGAAGAAGGACATTTAGTCCATAACATGTAAGGTGTTTTACTTGTGTATTGATCATCACTAGTCCATCCTGCACCAGGACAGTGGTCAGCTTATACAATTGTACAAATTAGGTATCAGATACTGCTTTTTTTGTATAGATTTATATGTGTATTATTGTTACATGAAAATAAATTTATACCTTTTATAGTCACTTTTTTGGTCTGTCTATAATAGACCCTTAGGGGTTTCTAACCGTGCCTTTGGGCACCCGGTTTTCTTTATTTGTTCTACAGGCTAGACAATGGCACCCTGACTTCCATTAGGTAGGTAATCGGGATGAAATCAATGGACCCATTGTCAGATCATTGTCAACTCGCTTGACCTAAATCCAATAGAACACCTCTGGGACATTATGTTTCAGTCCAATCGACCAGTGGCGGCCCGTCCATAGGGGGCGCCCGGGCGCCACCCCCCCCCCCCCCCTTCTGTGTGGTCACAAAAAAAAAAAAAAATGTAAAAAAAAAAAAAAAGTTTTAAAACTGCCCCTTAAAGTTCTTTAAGGAAGTGCACTGTGCTCGAGCGCCGGTCACAGTGCACTATGGGAACCGCCACGCCAATGCAATCATGAGATTGCAGGCGTGGCGCTTCATTTGCGGGCGTTTAGCCCGCCTCAGGGCGCTTTCTGAAGCGCTGAGTAGTTTCCGCCCGGCGCTGTAGTATTGTTACTACGGCCGGGCGGGCAGTTTGATTGACATCTGAGTTGACTCAGATGTCACTTCCTGTCTTCTCTCTCCCATTTCACCTGAGAGAGGAAACAGGAAGTAAGAGGAGTAGAGCGGTGTGCAGGAGAGGAGCGGAGAACACCGGAGAGGAGCACACAGTCAGGTAAGTGGGCTTCGGGTGTGTGTGCGGGTCCTGGTTCTTGCTGTGTAAGAAGAGGGGCTGCAGCAGTCTGGGGCTGGAGATGGCTGCTGGTGGTGACCTGTGATCAGGATGGAGCCACAATCTGGACATTTGCTGGTTTTTCTGCTACTTGTCTCGGCTATAGGATTCTCTCCATCTGGAGCTGCACAGAAAGGTAGGACCGCTCTCTATCATCAGGTGTCTGTGGGGTGACTGTGTTCCTATGGTGGGAACACATTGGGGGTCATGGATATTGGGTGTCTATGAACATAAGTGGAGAGCAGAATGTGAATAGAGGTGATGGTCAGGGTGATTGAGCCACGTTGGGTTCTGATCCATAGCGATCCATAGACATCGGTCATGTCTTGCCATTGCAATCTATGTGTGGGTCATGCCAGATAACTTTTTAAATATGGTCGTGTCCTTGATCCCACTGTGTTTGGAGACTGACGATCTGAGCTGATGTTGGTCCATCTTGTAGTGTTTACCCATGTCTAGTAGTCATTAACCATTGCCTTACCTTGTATATCTGCACCACACATGGTACACCTGCCTCAAACTGCCTTCAGGGGCGTAACTATAGGGGGTGCAGCAGTCGCGACCGCAACTGGGCCCTGTGCTGCAGGGGGCCCATGCAGCCCCCTCTACATATGGCCGGCAGCAGCATAGGCAGCTAGGGGTACCAGTGCACCATGCACACGGGTGGCTGGAAGTGGAGGGTGACTAGCAGAGCTCCATGCTCGACTATCGCACTGGCTGCTCTTTAGTTGTGCATTACCCGCATGACCTGTGTCCTCGGCTGGCTCCTGAGAGTACCCCTCTCCTGCTCCATGCATTGCCGCTCAGTCCGATGTCTGTTCTCCCCAGCCAGAGTCCGCCCCCCCCCCCCCTTCGAGTCCGGCCCACACTGCACTGCATACTTCTCCCGAGTAAACAAACTTTAAGCACACAGATGCAGTGCAGCCCTATGAGAGCCCCCCAGAGGACACTGCAGGCTTGTCTGCCAGCCCCCCTCCTCCCCCGTCATACACAGATGATGAAAGGTCTTTCTGGGAGATATGCTGATCACCCATCCAGCACACTGGATGGAGCCCAGGCCAACATGGATTAGTGCACGGCCTGCAGCTTGGTCATGGTGAGTGAGAGGGCCCCTTCTCACGTGGGGACAGGGACCTCCATCTCCCCTGGGGACAGGGACCTCCATCTCTCCTGGGGACAGGGACCCCTTCTCACCTGGGGGTAGTAACTTCATCTGCCCTGGAGAAAAGGACCTCATCTCTTCTGGGGACAGGGACCCCATCCTGCCTAGGGACAGTCCCCCAATGGGGCACCTAAAAGTAAAAAAAAAAAAAAAAAAACTACTGATGCCAGTAGTCATAGCTGTGACCATGCCCTGGAGTTCCACCGCCGAACTTGGAGGGAAGGGCCCTGGCTGGGGTTCAGGGGGGCCCTTCATGGTTTCTTGCATCGGGGCCCTGAAGGTTCTAGTTACGCCACTGACTGCCTTACCTTGTATACCTGCACCACACATGGTACACCTGCCTCAAACTGCCTTACCTACACCTGCACCACACATTGTACACCTGCACCACACATGGTACACCTGCCTCACACTGCCATACCTACACCTGCACCATACACTGTACACCTGCACCACACATGGTACACCTGCCTCACACTGCCATACCTACACCTGCACCATACACTGTACACCTGCACCACACATGGTACACCTGCCTCACACTGCCATACCTACACCTGCACCATACACTGTACACCTGCACCACACATGGTACACCTAACTCACACTGCCTTACCTACACCTGCACCACACACTGTACACCTAACTCACACTGCCTTACCTACACCTGCACCATACATTGCACACCTGCACCTCGTTGCCTTACCCTGTGTACCTGCACCATAGATTGTATACCTGCACCACACTGCCTTACCTTGTATTTATGTTACCACGCCCTGCACTGTGCCAGGCATACATTAATCAGACTCTTCATGGGTATGTCAGGTACCCCTGGGTAGATTTGCTGGTAATGCTCATCAGCAGTATCTTCTAGCAGTGATCAGGGCACCACTGTGTAACTGCAGTGCAGGGCTGTCTCATTGCATTGCCAGCAGCATTGCCTTACTGGTCCTCTTGGCTCCAGAAGGGTTAACCCCCTTCTTTCCACGCTTCTTCCATGATATACTTCAGGCCATATTTAATTTCTCCTTAGGTCACAGAGGAGGCAGAACGATAAGAGCCAGTTATGTGTGATAACTGATATTAAACAATTCACATATGAACTCTGGGCTAATGAGTTGCAGGCTTGACTAGTTTAATTTGTGAGAAACATGCGTGGGCTGCAGAGTGAATACATTGATGGAGGTGCTATGAGGACTCCAGGGGGATCCAGGTGACTGAAGAATCAAATCTGCTCTCATGCCAGGGAAGAGCTTCCATAGACTGAATGTGTCCTCCATAAGTTGGATCAGACATGCCCTGATAGACTGCACCTGCAAAGCAATGCTTGGACTTGTAGTTCCCCATCTGATCTCAAGCCCTTGGTGTAGGTTATGTTTAGGAAGTTTTAATTTCCTGTAGAACTACAGAAACCAGCCAGCTCCCCTGGGATGCCGAGTCCATCACATAAGCCGGAGAACCATGCCTTGCAGGTTTCTGTCTCTGCTTCGGGTCAGGCATGGTATTGTAGGTTCAGGTACAAACTCCTGTGTCAAGGCTGTTCTATGTCCCCAGCCCATAAAACACGCATGTCTAATAAGGATTAATGTAATTTATCAATGACGAGCCCGGTGTATAATGTCCAGCCTGTTATGTGATGTGCAGAGCCCGGTGTATAATGTCCAGCCTGTTATGTGATGTGCAGAGCCCGGTGTATAATGTCCAGCCTGTTATGTGATGTGCAGAGCCCGGTGTATAATGTCCAGCCTGTTATGTGATGTGCAGAGCCCGGTGTATATAATGTGCAGCCTGGTATATGATATGGATTCTATAAGGGGTGTGGCTTATGAGAAGTGGGAGGGGCCAACCGTGGAGGGGCGGGGTCTTGCGCCCCCCCATCCTAAAACTTCACCAGCCGCCACTGCAATCGACATCTCCAGGTTGAACCTCAGTCTGTTCAGGAGCTCAATGATGCCCTGGTCCAGATCTGGGAGGAAATACCCCAAGACACCATCCGTCATCTCATTAGGAGCATGCGATGACATTGTCAGGCATGTATACAAGCATGTGGGAGCCACACAAACTACTGAGAACCATTTTGAGTTGCTGCAATGACATTTCAGAAAAAGGAATTCGCCTCCTGTATCATCTTCCACTTTGATTTTTGGGGTGTCTTTGAATTCAGCCCTCTGTAGTTACTAATTTTGATTTCCATTAAAACAATGTGGCATATTTTCATTCCTAATACATTATCTGGTCCATTTCAGTACAGATATCCAGCATGATATTTTTCCCCCCTTGAGACCTGATGTGTTTTCAAAGGGTTCCTTTAATTTTTTTGAGCAGTGTATAAATCTACCAAATAAAAAAACAATGGTTTGGTACATCATGAGTATGTTGTCCAGTTCTGGTCACTAATTCTCAGGAAGAGTGTGCTTGAACTGGAGAGAGTCCAGAGAGGGGCAACACAGCTAATGAGGGGGCCAGAGGACCTCAGTTATAAGGAACTACAAACAACCAGTTCCCTCCCAGCTCATATTAAAATGACGGTTGGGCGGGCCTCTTGTCCTTCCAGATAATGCCCCAATCTGTCACCAGTTGTATCCACCGGGCACAGCCAATGCTTAATCAGTATACTGGCTCGCTGCTGGTACTATTTGAGCAATCACAGCAGGTCACATGACAGTTGAAACCAATGGATGGCTTCCTTTCATCCATTGTGTACAACTGTGTTGCTAGCTGTGACTGATTAATGTGATCACATGATACAGACAGGGCCAATCACAACCGATCTGTACTTTGTGATTAGCTCTGGCCAATCACAGCTAATCAAAACAAAACAAACTCAATAAATCCAATTTTATTCAGTAAAATGCTTGCTTATAGCAACTAAATACACTGCTATAAGCAATCATAATGTGTAAAAAAAATCAAAAGAAAAGAATCACTATCACTTCCCTCAGAGTTTGCTTTGGTCACGGTGTGTTACCATGGACTGTCTATTTTCCAAAAAGGGGTCATTTGGGGGATATTAGTACTGTCCTGGCATTTTTGGGCTTCAAGAAATTAGGCCGTCAGTACATCAGGAATGATCCATTTTCAGATCTATACCATCGTTTGTGGACTCTATAACTTTCACACAGACTAAGTAATATACACTGACTTTGGGTTACTATCACCAAAGAAATGTAGCAGAATACACTTTGACCTAAATTTATGAAGAACAATTATTTATTTTCTAAATTTTATAACAAAAACGAAGAAACATATTTTTTCAATCTTTTCAGTCTTTTTTCGTTTATTTAGCAAAAAGTAAAAAACACAGTGGTGATTAAATGCCACCAAAAGAAAGCTCTATTTGTGAAAACAAAATGATAAAAATTTAGTTTGTGTGTATGACCACGCAATTGTCATTCAAAGTGTGACAGCACTGAAAGCTGAAAATTGGCCTGGGCTAGAGGGGTGACACCCATGGGTAGTGGCACCGCTAACACCACCTGCTGCCATACACTAAGCCCTTCAGCAGAGCGGACCGAAACCACCTCCCCTCCTTTGTTTACATCCCCACATGAGGAGCCAGAGAGATGCATACTGCTGTGTATATCTGTCCGCGCTGTTCTGAGGTCTGTATACTTTACTATTGTCACGGTCCCTACCGTGCCAAGCAGTTGGCCAGGTGTGGTCACATCTCAAGTGGCTCAAAGAGGTATTGAACCTATGACTGCATTTTTAGTGCACAGTTCTGCATAAAATACTAGGACCATACTCTGGATCTTGTTGCAATTAGTACCTTTCACTCTTGGTTCAGCTGAGGCAGTTTATCCAATCAGCTGGGTGTAAAGCACTGTCTCACTCTAAGGGCTTTGTCAGTTCATTGTCTATTGTCTATCATTGCCAAGGGTTCCTGTGTCCCTTGTGTTCAAGTTACAGTGTTCCTAGACTGACCCCGGCTCCTGACCCTGGCTTGTATATATTTTATTCTGACTTCTGGAGTCCCTGACTACGGCTTCACCTAGAAAATCCTTTGGCTAATTCTTGTCAAGCCCCCGTACACAGATTCACAGCCCAGGTAGCTTATCTCTTTGTTACCGTGGGCCGTGTCTATTTGCAAGGGTGAGCCTACATCTCTGAGCCATAGACTCCAACCTAGGTAAGCCCTCACATAATGAACTGACCAACATGGAGTCCGCAGAGATGTATAGGATGCTCACCTCCTTTGCTTTGCAAGTCTCCCTGCCTGGGCCAGACCATTGCTGAGTTGCAGCAAGAAGTCTGCTTGTTTAAAGGCACAGTGCGCCCAACCCTGGAACCTGCATGTCTGGAACCGTTTGTTGTGATGCCTGAGAAGTTTGATGGGAATAGTGCATCATTTTTGAACTTTAGGATGGATTGCGAGCTGTTGTTTACTCTTAAGCCTAGGACCTATGCCTCTGACTTTATAAAGGTTTGCGCATCCATCAACCTGCTCACTGGGCTAATCAATATATGGGATTTTCAGCTATTACAGGAGAGGAGCCCAGTCTTGCTGTGAAGCTTTCATGTTTGCTCTGGACTCTTATATTACAGTTTCTAAGAAAACCAGTGTTCCCAAGTCTGCTTCTAGTTCACGTGGCCTATGAGTACCCAGGGACAGGAATACCCTGTACAGATACAACTCCAAGCCATCCCAGTCTGTGCCAAGTTATGAAGCCCTAATCCCTCAAAGCCTGGACAGTCCTGAGGTTTTACCCGCTCCTACCCTGGATGATGTGGAACCCATGGAGATCGGGTCTATCCGGTCCAAGCTGTCTAAGGGAGAGAGAGAGCGGAGGAGAGGCTGTGAACTCTGTTTCTATTGTGGAGTAAGATGGCACCTTATCTCTCTCTGCCCAACTCGTCCACCTCTGCCAAAGTTTCAGCAAGTGGGTACTACTAGGATCCTTCCTGCTACCCCTGAATCTATGCCTGCTATCCTGCTTGAAGTTCAGGTGCCTCTGTCCCCAATTGCAGTTCCAGTGCCTGTGTCCCCAGTTGAAGTTCCTGTGCCCGTGTCCCCACTTGTTCCTGTACCCGTGTTCCCACTACCTCCTGACTGTACGTATGCCTCAAATGGCACCATAGTCCGTAAGCAGGACCTGAAGACCTTCGAAAGAGCCTTGCGAGCGACAAAAGTCTCCCCAGCTGGAACTTCTAAAACAAAGAAAGCCCAAAGGAAATAGGCTGTTCCATGCTATGAGGGCATTCCTAAGGGGAGGGAACTGTCACGGTCCCTACTGTCCCATGCAGTCGGCCAGGCGTGGTCACACCCCAAGTGGCTCAAAAAGGTATTGAACATATGACTGCATGTTTAGTGCTCCTGTTATGTTGCCTCTGAGCCACACCTCAGTTCCTTTCAGGCTGCTTTCCAGCTTTGCACAGTTCTGCATAAAATAATAGGACCGTACTCTGGATCTTGTTGCAATTAGTACCTTTCACTCCTGGTTCAGCTGAGGCAGTTTATCCAATCAGCTGGGTATAAAGTCTCACTCTAAAGGCTTTGTCAGTTCATTGTCTCTTGTCTCTATCATTGCCAAAGGTTCCTGTATTTCTTGTGTTCAAGTTAGTGTTCCTAGACTGACCCTGGCTCCTGACCCTGGCTTATATATAGTTTATTCTGACTTCTGGAATCCCTGACTACGGCTTTACCTGGAAAATCCTTTGGCTAATTCCTGTCAAGCCCCTGTGCACAGATTCACAGCCCAGGTAGCTTTCCCTTTGTTACCGTGGTCTGTGTCTATTTGCAAGG
The DNA here is from genome assembly GCF_037356315.1 of Lithobates pipiens. NCBI lineage: Eukaryota > Metazoa > Chordata > Amphibia > Anura > Ranidae > Lithobates > Lithobates pipiens. The sequence goes on along the minus strand of NW_027507695.1, from coordinate 408,946 downwards.
GTGAGCCTACATCTCTGCGCCATGGACTCCAACCTAAGTAAGCCCTCACAACTATATGTAGATGGACATGTGTGGGAGGGGGGCACTATGGAAGGGGAGAGGGGGGTCTATACTGATGGGGTCGGTTTGCACTGAGGGGTGTGTCTATACTGATGGGGGGGATCTGCACTGAAGGGGGGTCTATACTGATGTAGAGGTGGTCTGCACTAAGGGGGGTGTCTATACTAATAGGGGGGTCTGCACTGAGGGAGGTGTCTATACCGATGGGGGGGGTCTACACTGAGAGGGTGTCTATACTTAGGGAGGGGGACTTAACTGATTGAGGGGGGTGGGATCTGCACTGAAGTGGTGTCTATAATGAGGGTGGGGGTCAGTACTTAGTGGGGGGGTCTATACTGAGGTGGGGACTATAGTTAGAGGAGAGGAGGTGACACCAATTTTTCCCACACCGGATGACACTAACCCTAGTGACACCACTAGCATTAAGGCAGCCAGCTGTAGTAGTCCACAGGGTATCAGGAGAGGCGACGGGGCTGGGAGCGCTCCGGCTCAGACCCCACCCCGATGTATGGTCGGGAGAAGGCCAAGGCTGCAGGTGTAGGGGTTTGGAGTGGGAGCAGCTTCGATGAGATCCCCAGATTGCTGATTATATGTGCTGCAAATTTTTCCTGTTCCTCACCCAGTTTTAAGCCTCCTACACAGTGGTTTGTTTCAGTCAATGACTGTGTTTCAACCTAAATATGAAATTGATGATCACTAGCACCTGCTTGGTGTAATTGGTAATACACCTGACTATAATCCTACATAATCTCTGCCTTTGTACACGTGTACAAAGTGTGAATTGATGTTGGTTTGAAGCCAAAGAGTAATCACACCAAATATTGATTTTATTTAGATTTTTCTTCTGTTCACTAACTTTGTATTATGTAAATTGATAAAAATAAACAATTGAAATATAGATTTATATAAAAAAAAAAAAACTTTATATTTACTTTCTGTTATAAATCATTGTAAAGGAAATTTTTAAGTTCTGTATATAATTGTATTCTATTTTGTATGTATTGCACACAGCATTAATAATGTTTTCATTACATGTTTGCATTCTTTCAAGTCCTGATTAGAATTAGCCTGCCTATGTTGCACCCATTGTTAATCATGTGAGCATGTGTATAAAAACCTTCAATTGCGTCTTAATAAAGCAGAACAGTTATTTGGAAAGATGCAGAGTGTATCTTTTGTGTCTGTTCCCTACTTCAGTAGTTATTAATTTGGAGCCACTAATATAATAATAATGAGGATAGGAGTTGCCTAGCTTTAGGCAATCATATACAACAAAACACATTTCCTCATGAATTTAGGCCAAAATGTAGTTTGCTACATGTTGCAATTGCTGGCAGAGATTGGGCTGATCCGATCACTGTATTTTTGGGAAGACTAGTATAATTCTGATCGTGATCAAGATACTGATCCATACAGACACTATACTGTTAATGTCGGTGATAAGCGACTAATCACTGACATTACCAGTATAGTGTCTGTATGGATCAGACACTAGCTGGGAGGTACACTAACTGACTGACACTGACGTTGCTAGTGACACTAATACCAGTGGCAGCAGGTGGGGTTTTTTTTGGGGGGGGGGGGGAGGTGGCAAACAACCCCCCCCCCCCCCGGGCAGCCAGCAGAGCAGCAATAACATAACACAACTGCTCCCTCATCTTTACCCCAACACGGTGGGGGGCTCTGGTGTCCTCCAGCCTGAGGTGGGCAGGTGTCTTGATGCCGCCGGGACATGTGGAGAGGTCTGTGGGTGTTGAGAGCTGAATTCTGAGAGCAGCGGTCGGGTCCTTATGGAATGCGCTGGGCAGCTGAGGTGCAGAGCTGATGTGGCCATCTTCCAGCAAGGTCCCCTCAGTCCAGTGTCCTTAACCACTTTCAGACCGGACCATTTTGCTGGTAAATGACCAGAGGTCTTTTTACAATTTGGCACTGCGCTGCTTTAACTGGTAATTGCGCGGTCATGCAATGTTGTACCCAAACAAAATTTGCGTCCTTTTCTTCCCACAAATAGAGCTTTCTTTTGATGGTATTTGATTGCCTCTGCGATTTTTATTTTTTGCGATATAAATGGAAAAAGACCGCAAATTTTGAAAAAAAATGATATTTTCTACTTTTTGTTATTAGAAAAATCCAATAAACTCAATTTTAGTCATACATTTAGGCCAAAATGTATTCAGCCACATGTCTTTGGTAAAAAAAAAGTCAATAACTGTATATTTATTGGTTTGCGCAAAAGTTGTCACATCTACAAACTAAGGTACGTTTTCTGGAATTTACGCAGCTTTTAGTTTACGACTGCCTATCTCATTTCTTGAGGTGCTAAAATGGCAGGGCAGTACAAAACCCCCCCAAATGACCCCATTTTGGAAAGTAGACCCCCTAAGGAAATTGATAAGTGGCATGTTGAGCCCATTGAATATTTTATTTTTTTGCCTCAAGCGATTGAATAATGACAAAAAAAAAATTTTTTTTTTTTTTACACAAAGTTGTCACTAAATGATATATTGCTCACACATGCTATGGGCATATGTGAAATGACACCCCAAAATAAATTCTGCTGCTTCTCCTGAGTACGGGGATACCACACGTGTGGGATTTTTTGGGAGCCTAGCCGCGAACGGGGCCCCGAAAGCCAAGAACCGCCTTCAGGTTTTCTAAGGGCGTAAATATTTGACTTCACTCCTCACTACCTATTACAGTTTTGAAGGCCATAAAATGCCAAGATGGCACAAAACCCCCACAAATGACCCCATTTTAGAAAGTAGACACCCCAAGCTATTTGCTGAGAGGCATGTTGAGTCCATGGAATATTTTATATTTTGCCACAAGTTGCGGGAAAATTACAAACTTTTTTTTTTATTTTTTTTTTTCACAAAGTTGTCACTAAATGATATATTGCTCACGCATGCCATGGGCATATGTGAAATGACACCCCAAAATAAATTCTGCTGCTTCTCCTGAGTACGGGGATACCACATATGTGGGACTTTTTGGGAGCCTAGCCGCGTACGGGGCCCCGAAAACCAAGCACCGCCTTCAGGCTTTCTAAGGGCGTTACAGTTTTGAAGGCCATAAAATGCCAAGATGGCACAAACCCCCCCCAAATGACCCCATTTTGGAAAGTAGACACCCCTAAATTTAGGGGTACACTAGTGAGACTAGGTAATAAATGGCGGGTGCCCTGAAACTATAAAAAAATAACTAACCAACCAGCGTCACCTGTAACAGTTATATGGTGATCACTGGTGAAAGGGTTAACTAGGGGGCAATCAGGGGGCTTTATGCGGTAGTATATGGGGGTCCCTGGCGCTATAAAAAGCTGCGGCGAACCTAAATACCTACCTGCCTAACTAGCGTCACCTGTGACACTAATACAGCGATCAGAAAAACGATCGCTTATTAGGCTGGGTTCACACTGGAGCGATGCAGGAACGCCACAAATCCGCGGCGGGTTCCCGCATCGCATGCCTCCCGGCGGCAGTTCACACTGCCCTATGCGAACTGCTGGGAGTGTCAGTGAAATGTTAATGACACCCCCAGATCAGTTCGCATATCGCAGTGCGATCTGCAAACTCGGATCGCATGGTGTGAACACCCATGCGATCCGATTCTGCTGCGGACCAAAAAAAGGGTCCCGTGCGAGTTTGCGGCGGGTGCGGCGGGTGCGACACGAATTCAGCCATACTATCTGTATGGCTGAACTCGAATCGCACAGAGATCGGATGTGATTTGCACTGCAGTGCGGTGCGAATCACATCCGTTCTCAAACCGCTGCAATGTGAACCCAGCCTTAGTGACACTGGCGACAGGGGGTGATCACGGGGTTAAACCTTTATTGGGGGGGTTAGGGGGGTACCTTAGAACTAAAGGGGCTAACCCTAACTGCCCTAACAGTTATTACAGTCACAAATGACACCCGCCGGGTGATCAGGGGGTTAAACCTTTATTAGGTAATAAATGGCGGGTGCCCTGAAACTATAAAAAAATAACTAACCAACCAGCGTCACCTGTAACAGTTATATGGTGATCACTGGTGAAAGGGTTAACTAGGGGGCAATCAGGGGTAGTAGTATATGGGGGTCCCTGGCGCTATAAAAAGTTGCGGCGAACCTAAATACCTACCTGCCTAACTAGCGTCACCTGTGACACTAATACAGCGATCAGAAAAATGATCGCTTATTAGGCTGGGTTCACACTGGAGCGATGCGGGAACGCCACAAATCTGCGGCGGGTTCCCGCATCGCATGCCTCCCGGCGGCAGTTCACACTGCCCTATGCGAACTGCTGGGAGTGTCAGTGAAATGTTAATGACACCCCCAGATCAGTTCGCATATCGCAGTGCAATCTGCAAACTCGGATCGCATGGTGTGAACACCCATGCGATCCGATTCTGCTGCGGACCAAAAAAAGGGTCCCGTGCGAATTTGCGGCGGGTACGGCGGGTGTGATGCGAATTCAGCCATACTATCTGTATGGCTGAACTCGAATCGCACAGAGATCGGATGTGATTTGCACTGCAGTGCGGTGCGAATCACATCCGTTCTCATAAACCGCTGCAATGTGAACCCAGCCTTAGTGACACTGGCGACGGGGGGTGATCACGGGGTTAAACCTTTATTGGGGGGGTTAGGGGGGTACATTAGAACTAAAGGGGGCTAACCCTAACTGCCCTAACAGTTATTACAGTCACAAATGACACCAATGCAAAAAAAAAAAAATGCAATTGGTGTCACTGTGACTGGGGGGGCAGGGGTAATTGGGGGGGGGTGATCGGGGGGTAAAGGGGGGGTGTGAGTGTGCCTGGCATGTTCTACTGTATGTGTGGTGTGTTGGTGCAACTCACCGATGCTCTCTCCTCGGTGCCGGAACGAAAAATACCGACACGGAGGAGAGAATACATCACTTCCTCTCCTGTGTTTACATTACAGGAGAGGAAGTGATGTCACGAAGGATTTCCATTCGTCGGGAGCGATCGCGAGGGGGTGGCCATGAATGAATGGCCGTCCCCTCGTCCGGGATCGCTCCCGAACGAATGCCGACCGCCGCAGGCACCGGGGGGGGGGGGGGCCCGATCGGGCCCCCCACCCGTGGGAAGGCAGGGACTTATATATACGCCCTTATGCCTGCCCGTGCCATTCTGCCGACGTATATCGTCGTGCGGCGGTCGGCAAGTGGTTAAACGTGGCAGGCTCAAGGAAAGCTGCTCATGTCTCCTCTCCTGAAGCAACTTCTGCGGTGCGTCTCCTCTCTGCTCCTCCCAGCGCTAGGCATCCAATAGGATAGCCTGACGTTTTGGCCACTTCCCGATTGGCCAGGAGGAGGAACAGTGTTGCAACAGCAAATATTCATTCATTGTTGAAACACACCTGGGTGGGCTCCAGCCACAGTGCTCTACGCCCTGATCCCACCCTTTTTTGAAGCCTATTCGAGCCTCTGGCTCTAAGGCTCTAATCAGGTGCTTCAAAACACACACCCCCCACCTATCCTCACAATTGTAATTCATGCACCTGGCGTCCTGAAAGGGGCCAGGCGCATTGATAGGGAGGGTGGCGGCAGCGGTGTTGGGGGGGGGGTGCACCCATGTACCCACAATGCACGAGCCACGACTGATTAATATAGTGATAATACTGACACTGGCTGGGTGACAGCAGTGATCAGCATCACAATCAAGGGATTAACTTTGTGCCCAACAAGTGTATGTGTGCTGCCTTTACTCATTGATTTTACTCATTAACTTTGTGCCCAACAAGTGTATGTGTGCTGCCTTTACCCATTGTTTTTAGTTCAGAACTGTAACTGAGCAGGGAGAATTCAGCCAGATCTGTGTGTTGTGTTTACCCTGTGCGGTGATTAGCCGTTGCCGATCAACATGTATATAGTCAAAATTATTTGCTGTAACTCATGCCTTGCCCAATCACAGCACAGTTCAGCAGAGGGCACGTGCCTGAGCGCCTCTAAACCAGAAAGTACCCTGCGCCATAAGGGTATGTTGCGGTGCCTTCTTCTGCCACCCACCATCAGTAAGTGGACTGTTGCCCGTTGGCAAGAGGTTAATGATACTTAAATAAAACATGACATTTTATACAACCCATTTCTTTATGATACCGTAAAAGTCTGATATTGTCCTATTTCCTATGTAAAAGCTTCTATGTACGGAATACTACCGGTACCTCGAACCACACCAGAAAGGGAGAGGGAGATTAGGGAAGTAAAAAAGTGGCTGAGGAGCTGGTGTAGTAAGGTGGGGGGTGGGGTTTGGGTTCCTGGAGGACTGGACCGACTTCTGTCAGTCACCAGCTCTATAGAAGTCATTAGGGTGCAGATCTGCTGGGAGTAAAGATGGCCAAAAAGTTAGAGGGGTTTTTAAAGTAGGGGAAGGGTTGGGGGTGGGGGTCCAGAGGTAGATGTAGTCAGCGCAGAACACAGTCCAGAGGGTAGTATTGGGGGCATTAGTGGAAGGTTGACTAAAGCACATAAACCCAAGGTAAGTATAGTAACAAGTCCTAGTTGCAACCTCAGAACACCCAATAAGAGGATAGTATGGGACATGCCAGGAGCCTGGCGGACAAGATGGGTGAACTAGAAATACTGTTGTTGTTTAAAGAGGATTTGGATTTTGTGGGAATTTCAGAAACCTGGTTCAACAGCTCTCATGATTGGCTGGCAACCATTCAAGTGTATACCCTTTATCGCAGGGATAGAGAGGGTAAAAAAGGGGGAGGAGTATGTCTATATATCAAGAATAATGTTCAAGTGAATGTGAGAGATGACATCACTAAGGGAGCTAGGGAGGTGGTGAAATCCTTAAGGGTAGAGCTCCAAAGGGATGAAGCTAAGGGGAAAATAATACTAGGAGTATGCTATAGCCTCCCTATCCTGAGGGAGGAGGGGGAGGGGGACCTCCTATCACAATTTGGATTAGCAGCAAGGATGGGAAGTGTTAACCTGGGGATTTTAATTATCCAGAAATAGACTGGGCAGAGGGAAACACGCATTTGTCTAAGGCTCACCAGTTCCTAAATGTCTTGCAGGACAATTTCATGGGGCACATGGTAGACGCACCAACTAGAAATAAAGCGTTACTAGATCTACTGATTATCAACAATACAGACCTGATCACGGATGTGGAAATATGAGGCAATTTAAGAAAACAGCGATCACAGGTCAATTGGCTTCAGTATAAATCACACAAATAGGAAAATTAAGGGAAATACAAAGACAGTGAATTTCAAAAGAGCCAATTTCCCTGGACTACGAACCTTGCTAGAAGGCATAAATTGGGATAAAATCTTAGGAACAAAGAACACGGAGGAGAGATGGGTTCGCTTTAAGAGCATATTAAATAAGTGCATTAGCCAGTGCATCCCATTGGGTAATACATTTAAAAGCGCAAACAAGTCCTGGATGGCTTAACGCGCCAATGTAAAAATGCATATAAAAGCAAAAGAGAAGGCTTTCAAAAAAATACAAGGTTGAGGAATCCTCAACAGCATTCCGACTTTATAAAGAATGCAACAAGAAATGTAAGGGTGCAATTAGGGAAGCTAAGATAAAACACGAAAGACACATAGCGGAGTACAGCAAAAGAAAAATCCCAATAAATTCTTTAAGTATGTAAACAGTAAAAAAGGGAGGACAGACCATATTGGCCCCAAAAAGAATGAGGAAGGACATCTGGTTACAAAGGATGGGGAGATGGCGAAGGTATTGAATTTATTCTTAATCTTCACGAGGGAATCGGGGGACTTCAGTAACCAAAACTGCAGTGTTTATCCTCGTGACACATCACAGGAAGCACCCTCATGGCTAACAGAGGACAGAATTAGAATTAGACTTGGGAATTAATAAATCACTGGGGCGGGACGGCTTGCACCCGAGTGTATTTAGGAAACTCAGTCAAGAAATTGGATAATAAAAACAGTGTAGCGCTTCGATAATAATAAATGTAAACAACATAAATTATAAAAATAAATATAACAAAAATCACATAGATGTAAGTGCCTGAAAATGAAAGTCCAACATTAGGCGTTCAATCCACTATGTTGATGGCATAAGAGTGACCAAACTGTCACAGAGAAGAGAAATGATGTACTAGACGAATGTATTCATGCTGGTATACTTGATTGTAAAACATCAGAGAAAAGTAGATAAATACTTCTTACCGGAACAGTTGGACTCACACAGTCATATGACGGTTGAGTCTAGAAGGCTTAAGGTCACAATCTGGGACCAAAGAGTGTAAGGAGAGAGGTCAGTTGAGCTGATGGAGGAGCTCCGGGCGGTTGTAGGCTCAATGATGGATCCCTCCAGATGGAACTTCAAGGTGTTCAAGCTCAAACGCAGCCCGCTGTACCAGTACTCCAACCTCCCCCAAATGAGAAGGGGGGGTGTTTGTGAGGTTTTAAACCAAAGCAATGAAAGAAAAGAAAAAGAGGCTCCACATGGTGCGGGTCAAACGATAAAAAGACGTTGATTTATTGAAGTCAAAAGGTAATAAATGACTTGGTGATCACATAAAAAAGCAAAAATAAAATTAAAAGCAATGTGGGGTGCCAACAGCTCGCGAGCTGTTGGCACCCCACATTGCTTTTAATTTTATTTTTGCTTTTTTATGTGATCACCAAGTCATTTATTACCTTTTGACTTCAATAAATCAACGTCTTTTTATCGTTTGACCCGCACCATGTGGAGCCTCTTTTTCTTTTCTTTCATTGCTTTGGTTTAAAACCTCACAAACACCCCCCCTTCTCATTTGGGGGAGGTTGGAGTACTGGTACAGCGGGCTGCGTTTGAGCTTGAACACCTTGAAGTTCCATTTGGAGGGATCCATCATTGAGCCTACAACCGCCCGGAGCTCCTCCATCAGCTCAACTGACCTCTCTCCTTACACTCTTTGGTCCCAGATTGTGACCTTAAGCCTTCTAGACTCAACCGTCATATGACTGTGTGAGTCCAACTGTTCCGGTAAGAAGTATTTATCTACTTTTCTCTGATGTTTTACAATCAAGTATACCAGCATGAATACATTCGTCTAGTACATCATTTCTCTTCTCTGTGACAGTTTGGTCACTCTTATGCCATCAACATAGTGGATTGAACGCCTAATGTTGGACTTTCATTTTCAGGCACTTACATCTATGTGATTTTTGTTATATTTATTTTTATAATTTATGTTGTTTACATTTATTATTATCGAAGCGCTACACTGTTTTTATTATCTTATCTGTTGAACTTCGTTTGTTTTTGGTGTTGGCTGCTGTTGTGGCCGTTGTGGCCATCTTTTTACAAACTATAGCGCAGTGTTTTCCCTTTTTTTTTTTTTTTTTTGTCAGTCAAGAAATTGCTAGACCATTCTTTCTAATTTTTTACTGACAGTCTACTTACTGAAATGGTACCAGCGGATTGGAGAAAAGCCAATGTAGCACCAATATTTAAAAAGGGCCCAAAATGCATCCCTGGGAATTACAGACCATTAAGCCTAACATCAATTGTATGCAAGCTCTTGGAGGGGAGGATAAGGGACTATATACAAGATTATAGTAATGAAAACGGTATCATTAGCAGTAATCAGCATGGATTCATGAAGAATCATTCTTGCCAAACCAATCTATTAACCTTCTATGAGGAGGTGAGGATGAGGTAAACAGTTCAATCTCTGTATCTTGGGACAATACTAAGCTAAGCATGGCAGTAACTTTTCCGCAGGATGTGGAAACCCTGCAAGAAGATCTGAACAAATTAATGGGGTGGGCAACTACATGGTAAATAAGGTTTAAATGAAAAAAAAAGTAAAATAATGCATTTGGGTGGCAAAAATATGAATGCAATCTATACACTGGAGTGAGAACCTCTGGGGGAATCTAGGATGGAAAAGGACCCAGGGGTCCTAGTAGATGATAGGCTCAGCAATGGCATGCAATGCCAAGCTGCTGCTAAAAAAGCAAACAGAATATTGGCATACATTAAAAAAAGGCATTAACTCTAGGGATAACATGAGAATTCTCCCACTCTACAAGACTGCTCTGGCCGAGTATGCTGTCCAGTTCTGGGCACCAGTCCTCAGGAAGGATGTACTGGAGATGGAGCGAGTACAAAGAAGGGCAATAAAGCTAATAAAGGGTCTGGAGGATAGTTATGAAGAAAGGTTGCGAGCACTGAACTTATTCTCTCTGGAGAAGAGACGCTTGAGAGGGGATATGATTTAAATTTACAAATACCATACTTGTGACCCCACAATAGGGCTAAAACTTTTTTGCGGAAGGGAGTTTTTTTTTTTTTCATAAACAATTTTTATTCAGGAATATGCAAACATACAGCAGATGAACAGGCGATTGTATTCCATAACACAGCGTTCAAGATGCTATTAACAATATTGCATAGAATCTGACTAACAGAAGTAACCGAAAACCTAATAAGATTTGCTCATAGACAACCCATTCTGATCAGACTGGACCTGTGCCTGGAACAGGCGGTAGTTGATCACCTTCAGCAGAGTTTAAGAATAAAATAAAATCGGGGGGTGTGGTCGGATGGAGATGGGCGTGAGTGAGTGAGCAGGAGTGTGAGTGTGTCCGAGCTCCTAGCCTCCGCCCTGCGATGCGAGGAACGCAGCCCGCTGGAGGATACAGCTGCCGCTCCCTGGCTCCCTCTATCGTAGCTCCGTAATGAACGTTCGACCTGGAGCGCGCGCTATCACGATTGCTGCCCAGCACTGACGGAGATCGCCGAAAGAACCTGAGGAGGACTCCGCGGTAGGTTTCGCTACCGCGGGAGCGCGGTCGGAGATCCGGTCGGAGATCCGAGGATAGACGAACACTTAAAACGCTGCACGAGGACACGCGGAGAGAGCCCTACGACTGCCTCAGACGAGTAAACCTCCCGTGACATCTGCCAGCCCTATTGATGAAAGAACCCTGGTTGCAGAGTGGTGAGAAACGCTATATAATCTAGCGGGACGGAAGTTAGAACCTGTGTAGTAGAGACTTGGTTACTTCTGATTGCTTGGAATGTTTGCTTCTCCCTATCTGCTTTACTTCTGATAATCGCTGGCCGAAGCGTGCTCACCCCACAAACATAATTAACGTGGGATTCAGGTGCCGCGCGCTTGGTGAATTGGCTGGCCCCCCTCAAGGCTCTCTTGTTAAAAAATTGGGCCTTTTGCTGGGAGAATTGATTTAGCGATACAAACTGCTATATTACTACCTTCCGCTGGTTTAGTGACTCCTCCACGTGGACTTTACCATGCTTAGCAAAAGAGCGGTAGAAGATATATCCCATGGAGAGGGGAATCAAAAAACGCGTGCTGCCAAAGAAAAACTAAATCAAGCCTCTGCGGCCTTGAAACTCGAGCGCTTTGCACATGTAACTTCCCCAGGCAGGAAAGTCCAACACCATCCACCAGGTCAATCTAAAATGCAGGGGTCAGTGGGTGACAGAAGGAGTGCAGGTCGCCCTTCACTGGACCCTGGTACCCCACTGCCGGGAGGCGGGGTAGGTGAGCTATCCCAGGAGGACAGCAGGATGGCCCAAAAACCCGGGGGGGGGGGGGGGGGGGTGGGGAACCGACTTTACGAGAGATACTGCTGGCGGTTAATGATTGTAAGAATTCTATTTCTGGGCTGGACAGCCAACTGAGAAATATTCAAAATGAACTGCACGCTATGAGTCAACTATTAAGCAACACCATCGATAGAATAGACGCTCTAGAGGGAAGATTAAGCATGGTTGAAGACGAATTATCCCCCCTGCAGGAAAAAATAGCTACACTTCAGAAACAAATTGTCGCACAGGCATCCAAAATTGATGACATGGACAACAAGAACCGCAGGAATAACGTGCGACTAATTGGCTTGCCAGAGGGAAGCGAGGGTCCTGACCCCGTAATTTTTTGGGAAAATTGGTTCAAGGAATTACTGGGAGATGTCTCCTTCTCCTCGCCCTCTAGCATCGAAAGAGCCTACAGAGTTCCTCTTAGATCTCACCTATCAGAGGGACGCTGCAGGCCAATGATATTGAAATTTGTTAATTACAATGATCGAGTGATTTTGATGCGGAGGGTTAGGGGATTGGGAGACATCTTCTACAAGGAGACTAGGGTGTCATTTTATCCAGATTTTTCACCGGACTTACAGAAACAGAGAGCGGAGTTTATTCCTGTTAAACGCACCCTGAAATCGCATATAATTTTTATATACAAGCTTCTTCTTTTTTTTTTCTTCTTCTCTTTTTTTTTTTCTCTGTAGGGCATGATTGGTGCTATGGAGGGATTACGATCCCACCCTATAAGATTTTTGATGGGGAGTGATAAGATCACGTGGGGGGATGGTGAGCTCGGACACTTCTGAATGGGGTATGATTATACCGGCTACAATTGAGACCTCTAAGGGTGGCTCTGATGGGCAGGGTTGGGTGGGGGGTGGGAGGGAGGGGAGTCCTCGAACACACACTGTGAGTAACGGGGCGGCGATGAGGGACAGGTTGAGAAGGGGAGTGGCGCCGGGGAGAGGAAGTGGTTCCCTCCCCCCTTACCCCCTCCCCTTCATGGGCATATTAACCACTGGAGCCGATGGGCAGGAGGAATATTATTGGAGTTGATGGGTAGGTGGAATATAACCTCGTGGAACGTGAGGGGCTTGGGAGACCCTAAGAAACGGAGGTCTGTGATGTTAGAGATGGAAGGAAGGGGACCTGGTTTGCTTTTTTTGCAGGAAACCCATCTAACCCCAACTATGGCCCCTCTGCTCCATGACCGGAAATTCCAGGCATACTACCACTCCTTTTATTCATCGTATTCCCGCGGCGTGAGTGTGTTGGTATGGAAGGGCACGGATTTTTTATGTAAAGAGTCCCAGATAGATGGGGAGGGGAGATTTGTTTTCTTGCACTGCCAGGTGGCTGGGCAAGAATGTATTCTAGCAAATATCCTCCTTTCAAACTAGAGGTTATGGATGAATTTCTCATGTTCAGTCTGGGCAAAATGGGTGTCCCATGGATAATTGCTGGTGATTTCAATGAAACTATAGATAAACGCCTAGATCTATTCCCAGTTGGACAAGGGAATCTAACAGGTCGATTACACGAACTTCTACTGGAAGTTGGTTTAAGAGACATCTGGCGTATGCGACACCCCCAGGATAGGCAGTATTCCTGTTTTTCTAGTACCCACCAGACGCTATCAAGAATATATATGGGCTTGGGGAACAATGAGGCAGTGGGAGCGGTGGTAGACATAGAATACGGGGTACGGGGGATCTCAGACCATTCCCCTTTGGTTATAACTTTGAACACGGGAGAGTGCGTCCCACTGAGAGAGTGGAGAATAAACCCCGCTTGGCTGGAACTAATTGATAGATCCAACCTTTTAGGGGATCAAATAGGGGAATTTCTCCAGACTAACAGGGGGACAGCGGCATCTGGAATGGTTTGGGATTCCCTAAAAGCCTTTCTTAGAGGAACACTCATACAGAATATTGCAATAACAAAACGGGAATCCCGAGACCAAGAAGGGAAAATTCGAAATGATGTTATTCAGGCTGAGAGAGAGTTTGTGGAGGATCCATCGCCGGGGAAACAACAGACTTGGGAGGATAACCAACAGATATATAAAATGGCACTTCTAAAAAGGGTAGAAAATCAACGTATTTTCCAACGCCAATATTATTTTGGCGAAGGGGAGAGGGTGGGTCGAGCTCTTTCTTTATTGACTCGAACCAATAGTCCCCCCACAGGAATACAGGCAATTAAAACACAGAAGGGTGACCTTGTCTTTAGGCCCTCCGAGGTTATGAAGGTACTGGGTGATTATTACAGAACCTTATATAAATCAACCACACAGGGTCGGGAGGGCCTGGCCACTAATTTTTTGCAGCAAACAGATATTCCCGTGCTTTCAGACCAGGATAAATTGAATCTAGATTTACCACTTACTTTGGAAGAACTAAAATGTGCAATGAACAGTATGCCCAATTGTAAATCTCCTGGTCCCGATGGCCTTCCAGTGGAAATTTATAAGCGATACAGCGAACAGCTGATGCCGGCACTACTGGAAACGTTAAACTATGCATTAGAGGCGGGGGAACTCCCCGCTTCAATGCGCAAGGCTAATATCACCTTAATTCTTAAAGAGGGGAAGGACCAACAAGAGGTCTCGTCATACCGGCCGATATCTCTGCTATGCTCAGATATAAAAATTCTAGCCAAGGCCCTAGCAACTCGGTTAAATAGCTGTATACATAAATTAATACATCCAGACCAGTCCGGGTTTATCCCGGGCAGAACAACTAATACTAATATTAGGAGGGTTTTTCTAAACTTACAAATACCTAGAGATAGTGACAACCCAGGTGCCATATTAGCTTTGGATGCTACTAAGGCTTTCGACAGCCTGGAGTGGGACTACCTCTGGGGCGTATTGGAACGTTTTGGCTTTGGCCCCCAATTTATCCAATGGGTAAAACTACTATACAGGGGACCCAGGGTCAAGATTAAAATGGGGACCCTATTTTCTGAAGTGTTCTACCTAGAAAGGGGTACGAGGCAGGGATGCCCGTTGTCTTCCCTCCTGTTCGTGCTAGCTATGGAACCCCTGGCTGTGATGGCGAGATCACGCTCAGACATCCGGGGATTCCGGCGCGGACTGGAGGAGGAGAAGCTGGCTTTGTTTGCAGACGACGTCTTGTTTTTTCTTGACGATGTGCGCTTCACCCTGAATAGGGTAGTACGGCTGATGGATGAATTTGGGCAGCAATCAGGCTTGGTCATCAATTGGAGTAAATCAGCCCTTATGCCACTATCAGAGTTTGAAGACCAAACATCGTCTATAGTCGAGGGACTAGAAGTGGTACCTAAGCTGAAATACTTGGGTGTCTGGATTCCCAGAGAGATAGACCGGTATGTTGAGAAGAATTTGGTACCATTACTGGCAAAGTTGAAGCAGAAGGTCAACAGCTGGTGTCGCCTTCCCCTGTCAGTGGCGGGGCGTTGTAACTTAGTAAAAATGATTTGGCAGCCACAGATCCTATATATCCTCCACAATTCCCCAGTCTGGATCAACCAGAAATGGTTTAACAGACTGGAGGGATTAATTCGAGAATTAATATGGAAAAAGAGACAGCCTCGGATTCGGCTGCGGACGCTGCAGCTCCCTGTGGAAAAGGGAGGAGTAGCGATGCCACATTTAAGAACATACTTTCTATCAGCCCAGCTCCAGCATTTGACTGGGGCTGGACTGGAAGAGGGTGGCTGCCCAAACCACAAATTGATGATTAACAATGCATATCATAGAACTCTAGCTGAAGTCCTGGAGGCTAACTCATTTGCTTGTAAATGCCCCACCAATGCTTTGGCGAGGAAAGTATGGCAGATAGCTAAGCAACTCTTGGCCTATGGGGGGGTAACTGAGTATACCCCCCTATGGAACAACGGAGAACTGGCCGAATTAAATAGTATAGCCCGGTCCCTGGAGTGGGAGAGGAGGGGGATTAGAAGACTGGTGCATCTCTATCAGGGGAACACTATAAAATCTTTTGAAGACCTTCGACAGGAATTCGGCATCTCCAATAAAACATTTTATATATATTTGCAAGTGAGGCATGGGATACATTCACAGTATGGCACACTTATTATTGAGAGGACAAAGAATCCCTTGTTACAGAGATTCCTCGAGCAAGGACAAACAAAGGGCCAGATCTCTAGCCTATATACAAAATTCAGGGATAACGTTTTGAATGGAGAGGGACCGGATAAGAGTAGGAGGGGATGGGAGGAAGACCTGGGACCAATTGAGCAGGAACAATGGGACGAGATCCTAGCACAGGGGAACCTGGTGTCTATCTCCCCATCGCAGCGTATGTCCCACAAGCTCTTTCTATATAGGGCATACTACACCCCCAAAAAAAATGCAAATCCAGCGAAAGCACATACAACAGGGTGGACAACGGGCATCTCTGCCTTGTCCCGTTGTGTATGGAGAAGGCGTCCGACAGGTGGTTATTTACTTTGACCCGTGCCCTGAGGTTGGAATATAAGGCCATAATGCTGGCTTTCATGATTGGACCAACCCTGATTGAGTCCAGGACTGATGCCATATAGTCCCATGCCACCCTGTCGAATGCCTTCTCCGCATCTAGTGCCAGGAAAAAACCCTCCTGCCGCGAGGACCTAAGCCAGTGGTGCAGGTTGATCGCTTTAATAGTGTTGTCCCTGGCTTCGCGTCCAGGGACAAACCCCACCTGATCCAGGCCAACCCAACTCGGGACTAGGTGTGCTAGACGGGAGGCCAAAATTTTAGCGTAGAGCTTGACGTCTACGTTCAGTAGGGAGATTGGGCAGTAGCTGGCTACCTCAGCCGGGTTTTTGCCCTCTTTGGGGATTACAACAACGTACGCTTCCAATAGCCTGGCTGAGTCGCAGGGACTGGCGGAGAGCGAGTTAAATGCTCTGGTAAATTTCGGGGCAAGGTAGTCCGCAAACGATTTATAATAGAGAGCTGTAAAGCCGTACGGGCCTGGTGTTTTGCCCGGTTTAGTAGATTTCAATGCTTCTAGGAATTCTACGCTCATAATGGGTTCTTCCAAGGCTTTGCGATCCACGACTGCAAGTGCTTTTGGGCTATACATGCGTAAGAATTCCCTAATGGAGCCCTCCCACACCTCTGGTTGCAACTCAGGTTGGCCAGAAGGCTGTAGATTATATAGATCACTGTAGCACAATTGGAATTGTCTAGCGATATCCTCACTTTTCGCATGGGATATACCTGCTCTATCTGTGATGTGGTGTACCGTATACATTGCTTTGCGTTGTTGGGTGGCCCTAGCTAGAAGTTTCCAAGGTTTATTGTCTTGTTCGTAAAACAGCTTTTGGGTTAGACTATTCCGCCGTGATAGCACTCTGTTTAACTCCTCTAGTAAGGCCGCTCCTGTTTCCGCCAGTTCCTGCGCAACCTCTACTGCCAAGGAGCGCTTGTGCTTGGTTTCAAGTTTATGAATTTTGGAGGACAAGTTCTGAATTAAGGCTTGATGGGCTTTCTTTTTCCTGGCCGCGATAGCCAGCAACCGCCCCCGGATCACACATTTGTGTGCTTCCCACTGTATCATGGGGGACATCTCTGGAGTAAGGGAGTTTAACAAGACACACGGCCACTCATTAAAATTAGAAGAAAAGTGGTTTAACCTTAAACTACTGTAATGTTCGGGTGATTAAGCACAATTGGTAGATGCACGTTTTAGTCTACATCAGGCAGGCGTTTTATGGTTAAGGGCCTGGTAGCCCACGTTTATTATAAGAAAACAAAATATTAGTTCATCCAGTAATCCCACGCAGGGGTTTAAATTCATTCAGCACACAAATGAACATACCAAGCCACCTGGCTCTCAATTGTCAACAGTTCCTCTGCTTGCTCCCAACAGATTTGTCAACTCTTTCCAGCCCCCTGGACTCACCGGCTTCCTTAGTCTTCCTGACTCTCAAGGTTGTCAGCCTTTCCCAGTCCCTTACACGGACTACAGTCTCCCACAGGGCAAACCACTCTTCAACCAGCAGCAAGCTGCTCACACTCCACCACACCCCCTCTACAACTTCCTGTCTTGCTTTTTAAAGACACTGCCTTAACAGGTGGGTTAATCAATTTTATTCCCTTAAAGAGAGCACAACCCAAACAGAGGGGAAATATAGTGTCCTTCCAGGACCCAGCCACGGCGTCCATTACACTACGTAGCGCAGTGGTCATCAACCCTGTCCTCAGGGCCCACTAACAGGCCAGGTTTGCAGGATAACTGAAATACATCACAGGTGAAATAATTTTCTGCTTAGTGATTGCAGCATTCTTGTCTGCATCTCCCCAAGGTAATACATAAAACCTGGCCTGTTAGTGGGCCCTGAGGACAGGGTTGATGACCACTGACGTAGAGGGTTCTTTACTTTTAGTGCAGCAAGGATGTGGAATTCCCTTCCACAGGCAGTGCTCTCAGTGGGGGGCATTGACAGTTTCAAAAAACTATTAGATAAGCACCTGAACGACCACAACATACAGGGATATAAAAGTATAAAATATTTGTTTTTTTAAAAGGCCCCTTTAAAAAAAAAAAAAATAATAAAAAAAGTTCTTTAAGTGCACTGTGTTTGGGTGCCAGACACAGTGCACTATGAGAAGCGCCACGTCAATGCGATCATGAGATTGCAGACGAGGCACTTTATTTGCAGGCTTTTGACCTGGTTTGCGGCACATTCCAAAGCGCAGAACAGCTTCCACCCATAGTATTACTACAGGCGGGAGCTTTGTTGTTTAAGAGGATACTTTCGGGTTTCCCTGTTCCACAGGGAAACTGGAAGTGACGTCAGCAGCTCCGTGGAATGCAGAGACGGAGTGTAGCTGCCTGTAAGGTAAGTGAGGCTGCATTTGATGGGCACAGTGAAGCTGCATATGATGGGGCAGAGGCTGTGTTTGATATGGCACAGTGGCTGAATTTGATGGGCACAGAGGCTGTGTTTCATGACACAGTGGCCACATTTGATGGTACAGTGGCTGCGTTTGATGGTACAGTGGCGGAAATTGATGGGCATAGTGGTGGCAATTGATGAGCACAGTGGCTACAACTGATGGGCACAGTGGCAGCAATTGATGGGCACAGTGGCTGCATTTGATATGGCACAGTGGCTGCATTTGATATGGCACAGTGGCTGCATTTGATATGGCACAGTGGTGGCAATTGATGGGCACAGTGGCTACGCTTGATGGGCACAGTGGCAACAATTGATGGTACAGTGGCTGCATTTGATGGGCCCAGCGGCGGCAATTGATGTTTTCTTTCCCCCCAAATTTTTCAGTTTGTTTGCGCACCCCCCCAAAATTTTGAGCACCAGCCACCACTGGGTTGGACTTTTTTTAACCTCACTTACTATGCAACTATGACATTATGGATGCGGTGCCTTATCCTGCAAAGAACCTATTTAGAAATATTGGTTAGAGCTTCAGTACAAAACATAAGGCCCACAGGCCCTCTCTATGAAGCACGTGAGCTATTGCCAACCAGTATGGGAGTGAAGTGCTGGACCCTGTAACGCTGTCTGTTTCCCCAACACCAAGTACTGAAAGAGGCATCTCCTCCTACAGTACAAGTAAAGCCAATTTTTTTTTTTTATATAATAAATGTTATACTCGCCTGCTTTGTGCAATGGTTTTGTACAGAACACCCCCGCCAGTGTTCCTGGCTCCTCCTCTTCAGCGAGTGCCCCCATAGGAAGATGTTTCCTATGGTGACACCATCACAGGCTCGACCCAGCACCGCAGTGCCTGCACCTATAGACACAGAAATCGCAGCTTGGCCCCAACCTCACCACAGGTTTTGATTGACAGCAGTGAAAGCCAGCTGCTCCCTCTGCCATCAACTTGCCCTGTGAGGAGGGAGGGAGTTGCTTATCTGGGACACGGCCCTGGGTCAAGATTGGGCTCAGGTAAGTATAAGATGGGCTGGCGGGATCCTGGTCACAGGTGACTTTTTTTTTTTTTTTACCATAATGCAGAGAATGCATGAGAGTAAAAAAAAAAGAAAAAAAAAGAAGTTAAGGCTTTAGAACTGCTTTAACATTCACTGCAATGACCAACTGTCATTGCAGTGAATGGTCCAAAAAACGCCAATGTGGGGGGAGTTAGAGAGAGAAGGTGGAAGGGATGGTCACCAGTATCAAAGGCTGCAGAGAGGTCAAGCGGTATGAGTATGGAGTAGTGGCCATTGGTTATAGCAGTTAGTAGGTTATTACCGTCTTTCCCCGAAAGCAAGACACCCCCCCAAAATAAGACCTACTTCCAGTTTTGCCTCTCGCTGTAATATAAGGCCCCTGAAGCTACCGTAAGGCGTCTGACTCCACTGGACCATAGCGGTGGGCACCACCACGTAGCTCAGAGCTGTTCAGGCAGGTGCGAGGTCTCTTTAAATCAACTCTCTGGATGACGAGTGACATCACCCGTCATAAGAGAGCCCGCCCCGCTGCCAGGACAAGCTACCACCTTCTGCCACCTGCTGCTTGCTCTGCCCTGACGGAGCCTGGCTGACTCACAATTAGACAGTGAGTGGGTCGCGTGAGGCAGGAATCGGGCCCATTGTGTGGAATCTGGCTGCCACAGACACACAGGGGTAACTTATGTGGGGAGGAAATGTCTGATAAAGGTGGAGGATGTCTGGTGAAGATGGGGAGAAGACTAAATAATCCACTGGCACAGGGGTAGGAGGACTCACTTAAAATGACACAGGGTGGATTGGGGGGTGGGGGGTATCAAAATGGCACAGGAAGATGGGGGGGGGGGGGGGGGGGGAAATCAATAAATGTGCACCATATTCATCTTCATGGAAAAATAAGACACCCCCTGAAAATAAGACCTAGCGCATCTTTGGGAGCAAAAATGAATATAAGAAACTGTCTTATTTTCGGGGAAACAGGGTAGCGAGTGTCAGTGGAGTGTAGCAAGTGGAAGCCAGACTGTAAGGGGTCAAGAAGGTTGTCAGTGAGGTAGGAGCTAAGAAGGTTGTAAACTAAGGCCCCTTTTACATGGGCGGATAGAATTCAGCTTTTAGCTGCAGACAGATCAAGTTATCTACCTGAGCTAAAAACTCAGACAATGCTTTCCTATGGCCCCATTCACACAGTGCATTTAGCAACGGTTTCTTTACATGGGTTTTGGTGCTGTTAGAAAAAATAAATTTGACTGTGTCCAGGACCGATTTATAGCAGCTATCTGCACAGAGCAGCAGGTGATCGCAGCGTACCATTTCATCTGCAGATAGCAGCGACAACAAGGTAATGACAACAGGAAGCACATCAGAAATGGCAAGAATGTTCCAATGCAGCTAAACACAGTCACATGTAAACGCGGCTAATCGCAACGTACAACTGCAAGTGAACACAGTGCCAGGATTCTCTGAATTTTAAAATAACAAAACATGGTTTTAACAGTGGCAGAACAGCCGCCTTTGTGAAAGGAGCCTAAGCGTTCTAAAAGTTTTCCCTGAAACAGGTCCCGTCTCTCATAGCATGGACATTGGCACCCCTCAATGCTTCACCAGCTGGCCCCACAGATGGTGTTAACGATACCACTGTGAATTCACATTGAAGGGTTATCTTACTTTAGTTTTAATTGTTTATCTATCACTTTGGTTATTGATGGAATGAAACCTTGCCTTTATTCATGGCTTAATTGATTTTTATATCTTTTTTCCCACCACCTTAGTCTATCCATAGAGCGCTGTCCACCAGTATCCTTCACATAAAACTTTCTATGCTCTGTAATCACTGCATTAAACATAATTGGAGTCTGGCAAAAAGAAGGTCTACGGAATAGGTGTAGTTATATCTTTAATCCATTCTCTGTGCACCACAGTAGCAGAATTCTGCTTCACTAAAGTGAATGAATAAGCATAGCCACATATTAAATGCATATATATTTTACAGGTTGTGCTTGGATAGTAAGGGGGGTGTGTGTGTGTGTGTGTGTGTGTGTGTGTGTGTGTGTGTGTTCTATCTCACTGGTATTTTTTCCTTCTAATGCTAAACAATGGACAAATGCTATAAATTGGTATTTGTCTCCCTCTCGTGGTATAAACTTAAAATGGACTTTGTTTATTTCTCATTTCAAGAGCATAGGGAAAGCCTAACAAGAAGTGACTTAATCTTTTTTTTTTCTTGAGAAAAGAACGCACCTACCCAGAATGCCCACTCTTCTTATGTATGAACACCGAGTGGCTGAACTGCATGGTAGGTAATAAAAGGCCCTGTCCAGCCATTTTCTGTCTCTTCTTGCTGGGACTTGTGGCCTTCCCACAGGGGTCTGTGGGTGTGCGTCTGAAGAGCACTGTGAAGCAACATTTGAAGCCACCGGAGACAGTCTACACTACAGCCTGCTGGAGCAGCGCATCGTGACGGCGCTGACTGCGACAGGACTGGAAACCCAAGGAGCGGAGGCATCCATCTGTCCGGACCTAGTGTGGTGAGAGGGCTGATGCCTAGAAGTCTAATACTGCACCTCACATAATTAGACTAACTTTATAGTGTTTCTGAGACCGGTAGTCCCACAGAACAGTTCAGTTCACTAGAGTTACACGTACATAGGCCTCAAGCCTGATTTCATTGCTGACAGCCGCTGGAAGTACATTCCCAGGGAAGGAGTTTGCCAATACTTTGCACAATTGAAGTTATTGCTTTATATTATTCTACACTGCTTTACTGGTGGAAACTCCTGCAGTATAAACAGATACCTGAAGAAAAGAAGACAATAGACTATATTCCTTACTGTAAGGCTTTACAGTATTGCTATTACCTACTAGAGACTGTAGAGGGAATATTGAGTAATTACACTGTCTTATCATTCTGTTCAAATACTGTGTAGCACATTACAGATCTAATAGTGTCTGCACAGTGTACTGGAAGTGGGAAGGTGCTCAGTGCTGAGGTTGTTGCCTGAGCATTAGTCCCACTTGGAGACAAGCCTGCAGGAGCGATACAGGTAGTTCCTCATGTCATAGCCATTCACAACAATTTGCTTCAGTATTGTATACCAATCACGGTTCTTGTGTTTCATCCTGTTCTAGTAAACTTATCTTTTGGTTTAATACAATCTGTTGTGAGGCTTATTCATTCTCCAAACAGGTGTAGCAGTGTATGCCCAGGTGACAACACAGGTAAAGTGCATGTAATCTGTGACTATTCAATTGTCTTTTATTATTGGGTTTCACAACACTGTGACACAGCTGTGTCAAGCGGGTTAAGCCAAATCCTTGGGGGGGTGGAAATACAGTACAGGGCCAATTAAATATCAGCTGCTCCTTCGGGGGTAAATGCCTGCCACACACACATTTTATATATTAAAAAAAAAAAAAAAATGGATGTAAGAGAAACTCAACACTCTCCAGAAAACATAAGGAAATACATTATATTGGTCCAATATGGCCATATACTTCCCAGAGCTTGTAAAGAAAGCCTTTGACGTCTTCGTTGGTTTCCATTCATAGCAGTGAGGTTCTGCATTAGGCATAGCGATCCATTCTACTTACAGAACAAGGCTCTCTTGCCTCAAGCCTGGAAAGGCTAGCCATCTAAATCTATATAGATCCAATACAGTTTATCTATATGCTATACATAGCTGATTTAATTAAAAAAAAAAAAAAAGTATACCTATAGATGAGGGAAGACTATGGCGTCAATTTACTAAGGGAGTAGAGGCTCATTACATGGCAAAATCAATGATAGTAAGTAGAACGTGTTCATTTTTAAAGATGTGTTTTCTCCCCTTATGCATTTGCGTATTCCATGTGAATTCAGAGAGTTACCTTTTTCATCAATATCTGCATTGTTAATGAAGCAGCATTTTAGTCCTTTAAATAAACCTCAATGCCTCAAACAGACAAATATATTGTTTTAATTCAATATGGGAAATCTGTCTAGTTCTTATTAGCAATAAGAACAGATCTTTTTTTTCAGATACATAGACGAATAGGCCCCAACACATGTCTATCCGCTGAACTTCTGTCAGTAAAGTGAACCTATGAGAATGCCAATACAGATTTCTCCCTCGCTGATATTACATTGGCTCCTGGTGCTGTGAGTAAAAACCAAACCGCATGGGGTGGGGGATAAGCTGCACTGAGAGTCTGAATAGACACACAGCCCGGCCCAGGATCAAGTTCACACAAGTGCTCCCATAGCAAGCAGCTTGCTATGGGGGCGCTAGGAAGGGAAAGGGGCCCACAGTGCCAGTGACCTCTCTGTGAAAATAATTGCACAGAGCAAGCAAGTATACAATGGGGGTTATTTACAAAAGGTACATCTTCTTTGCACTAAAAGTACAAACTAGACTTGAAATTGCACTTGGAAGTTCAGTCGCTGTAAATCTGAGGGGTAGATCTGAAATAAGGGGAAGCTCTGCTTATTTTATCATCCAATCATGTGCAAGCTAAAATGCTGTTTTTATTTTTATTTTCCCTGCATGTCTCCCTCAGATCTACAGCGACTTAACTTCCAAGTGCACTTTGCACTTGTAGTGAAAAGTGGGTCTGCCTTTCGTAAATAACCCCCAATGTTGGAGAAAATATATCTAGCTATATATTTTTATAGAATTACACTTCCTGTTTTTGAGGGTGTCCAAGCACCGTATTTATCAGCATATAACACACACCCCAAGTTTAGGAGGGAATTTTAAGGAAAAAATACTTACATTTAAATGCCCATCAATGCAACCTTATCAGTGTCATTTGCAGTCTTGCCATTTAAAAATGGCGCTGCCGAGATACAGAGCAGGATGTCCTGCTTTTGGCCACCGAGAATGGCCGAAAGCCGCCCACAGGCTCACAATCGGTGTATAACAGGCACCCACGATTTTCCCCTGATTTTAAGGGGTAAAGGGTACGTGTTATACGCTGATAAATACGGTACTTATGTGCCTACAGCCTCATAGCTGTATATCTGCCGTGTCAGATCTAAGGGCACTATGGTCTAGTTTTAGGAGATTTAGAGTGAGAATTTGTGATGTCATTAGTTAGCTGATCTTAATAATACTCTACTGAAAGATCTGAAATAAAGAACCAAAACTGTGCCTCTACCAAGATCAAGGCCAACTCAGCAGCTCCAAGACAGTGCAGAAAAGGGTATAGCGCTATTATTGGGGAAAGGTGGAAATCCTTTGTCCTATGCCTGGCTGTTTGTTTTGTTTTTTATACATCATTAAAAAGACAAAACTTCCACATGTCATAATGCTGCACAGGCGCATGAACTCCTAATTTACTCTATATTGTCAAAAGTATTGGGACGGCTGCTTTTACATGCCCATGAACTTTAATGGTATCCCAGTCATAGTCTGTAGGGTTCAATATTGAGTTGGCCCACCCAATGAATTAGAGCAGAGAATGTAAGCCAGCCCTTCTCGTTCATCAGGGCTTGTTCACACAAATGCACTTCTTGAACAATTGTCACATTCCCATAGACACTCCTAAACCTTGTGGACAGCCTTCCCTAGAAGAATTTAAGCCGATATAGCTGTAAAAGGATGGGCCAACTCAATATTGCACCCTACAGACTAAGACTGGGATGCCATTAAAGTTCATTTGCGTTTAAAGGCAGGTGTCCCAATACTTTTGACAACATTTAGTGTAAATCTACAAATAATCTTTACATTTTTCAAAAGGACCCAACACGCAGGGCCCTACCACCAAGTTATTCAAACATTTTAAAGCAAAGACTTCAGTTTACCAAGAAATAGTTTATAAAAGCTTTGTTAAAAAAACAAAAAATTCATTTATATTACAGAAATATGTGATAAAAAATGAAGTATGGGTGAAAAGGCACGGGTTGGTGTTTAGATGTACATTTTGTAAATATAGATTAACTGCTTTCTTACAAATGAACACAATTACTCTATAAAAAAAATATTTTGTACCATGTATTGAACAGCAGATTATTACACTTCAATTGTTTTGGAAGCGCTGTAAGAAAACTAAGCTCAGCACTGTTTAATACTGACATTATGGTGGAATGAGAGAAACAAGCAGCTGGATTGATACGCCAGAAATCACCAAGTTAATATGTTCATTACCAATGACAGCTCACAAATCAAGCTGGTGGGAAGAATTTGATGAGGATAATGTTAGCAAAAAGACATTTCTTGGCATTAAATACAGAGTGTTAAACTTCTTAGCGACTGCACAATTTTGTTGGGCAAGACAACCACAATAAAATAGGAGGCCCCGATTAAAGTGTATTTCCACCCAAACAAATGTTGTGTTTGTTTAGTATGGAATAAAGTGGGGTTGGTTCAGAACCAGGCAGGCTTATAATGCTATCCAGGGCTCCATTAGAGAGAGATTTCCACTCACTAGCCCATTGCCTGTTTGATCCAAGAGGAATTGAGCAAAAAACCTGTAAAAACAAACAAAAATCTTTTTGTAAGTATAGGAGAAGATTAGAACCTCTTTAACTATTTTATTTCCATTTGTGTTGTAGATTATCCGTCACTTTGAGGAAACCACTGTCATTGTGACAGAAAGGGAAGGGAAATTCCTCTGTCAGAGGCCTGGATAGCAGTAAAAACATCTGTGTGCTTCCCCATACTATCTTAAGTGAACCTACACTTTAAATACATACAAGTAAACATATTATCAAGGACTGCAGCGTCCATTTGGCAAGTTCAAATGTATCCTTGGTAGCCTTTTTCCGTATCCAGAGAGGCAGTAAGATACTGCTTGCCAATGCACGCTATGGAGGTTCATAAAATAGTTGCAGAAAGCTGTAGAACATATAGAGAGGACACCTGTTTAATCGAAATCTAGGCATGTAGAGTGGCTCAAAGCATAGCTTGTGCTCCATTAAAAATGGTTGACCTTTTTTCAAAACACAAAATACCTAAGAGAGAAGGTGTAATTAAACGCCATTTCACAGGCTGCTAAACAAATCTAACAAATGAATTTCACTGCTTACACATGACTCAGTTTCTTCAAAACCCAGTCCTGTTTAATTTATTTTATTAAAGCTGTGTTAGATTATACTTAAGTCCCAGACTTCCCTTCCCAATACTGGAGTTCTTTGTGAGGGAAGCGTTCAAGAAGATACGTGTGGAAGACTGTAGGAGAGGAGAACGTAAAAAAGGCAGAACAGTGTTTATTCCCCTCTACGTTTTGAAGGTGGAACTAAATGTGAAGGTAGCTCAGCTGGTAATTCATGCCCTTCTAGCTTTACTTTTATTAAGTGATTTGCTAAGGCAAATTCTTCATCATCAAGAAGCCCATCATGGTCCACATCTGCCAACTTCCAGATTTTACCTAGCACTGTGTTGGGGAGTTTGGACTTCACCATTTCCTTCTTGGCACTAGCTCCGGTGATCTTGCCATTGACAGGTGAAAGAGTGTAGAAGATTTCATCATAGGTTGGTTTATCTTTGGCTACTACCCACTCTAGGTCATCGATACCTTCTCCAGCTCCCTCACCATAGCCATGACCAAATGGACCATTCATGGTTCCTTCAAATGCACCACCTTTAACGATCTGGTTTGTCATTTGGGATTCTTCCTGCCGAACCATGACCATAAGCCGTGCAATGTCATTGGCCAACATGTCATCTACTGTGTCCAGCAATTTAGGCTTTAAGGACTGGAACTTGGTGAAATCCTGTGTCATTAGAACTTCCTAAAAAAAAAAAAAAAAAAAAAGAATATAAACACAAGAGTTTTTTTCTGCAATTTAAAAAGGAAGTTGATCATGTATTTCAATTGAGCACATGTTGCAAAGTTTTACCAGATTTAAATTTGTACCCAATAGTATGGATAGAAACTTTCTCTTACACCTTTTTACTTTGATAAAAAAAAAAAAAAAAAAAAAAAAGGACCCACCCTTTTCGGATAGAAAAATATCTATGCTATTAAATCAATTTATGCGTAAAGCAGTATTAAATTTTTTTTTTTTTTATCCAGGTCCCCGGCAGCTTTATGCCATAGTGTGCTAGTATTAATTGCATACTAGCATATTATGACATGCTTACCTGTCAAAGGAAGATATCCAGTGCTGCGCCATCAGAGTGGTGGTACTTCCACCTTCACCTGGTCTTCCTTCAGGGATCGCTCCATTCAGTTGCTTTAATGGCCAGGCCATGACGACATCACCATGGCACAGAGTGTGTGCTGTAATGTACTCAGGGCTGTGCATGTGCAGTTCAGTGTACATTACCACTGAGTATTTATTTATGGCAGAAGAGTCTTTTCTGCCACAAAAAAACAAAAACGCTGCCAGTCAGCTTTTTTTATTTTGAAGTTTAATACCACTTAGATCTATTCTATTTGTGAATAAAAGTGCCATAATACAAAATGCTTATCCAAATTATATTTTAAATGAGATTAAAAAAAAAAAAACAGGAATTTCTATCAAGAATAAAAAAACAAGATTGTCAAGAACAGGCTTCTAGCAAAGATCACTGAGGAGTTTGAAAAGGTAATACAATACTGCTCTAATAAATGGGTCAAGAGGCAGCATTCAAAGCCAACCTGCATCTGACATGACAGAGAGAAGTCATTTTCGAACATTCTAATACACATGAACTACATAATGGCAAAAGGGAAATATGTGCCAAAAACATTTTTTTTTTAGCCTGCTAAGATTACAATACACAGCTTCTGGTGAGCTCTTGTTAAAAAAAAAAAAAAAAATTGTGCTTTTTTTTCACTTTACATAGTGCAAAGAGAAGCACAGAGATCCAAATTAAGCAGATTAAATGTTTGATTTTAGGTAATTAATATACCGGTACTACATATAACTGTATTCCTTGTCAGACGCCTCAACCATCTACACTGAAGCTTTCTTTGTGCAGTAAACCGCTAACCATTTAAACTGCTGTGATAAGAATGCAAACGAATTTCTGAAACATACAAAGTGTATCTGTACAGAGAATATCTTTTCATAATTTCTGATAAGGAAGTCCTTGATCTACATGACTGAGGATTTCATGCAGGGATGCATTTTTGATCTCGGTTCTCACCTGCATTTTCTTAATATTTGGAAAATCTCCGGGAGAAATTTGATGTTCCTTTTCAATTTTCATGTAGATTTCAGCCAGGTTGTTAATAAGTTCCTTCTTTTTATTGTCTTTCCCAAATACATTTGGCATTTCTTTTTTTAATGAGCTAATAATATAGGCATGAACCTGAAACAAGCAAAATTAACAATTAAAGTCATTGTTTTCATAAAATAAAAAAAAAAAAAAAAAAAAAATAGTTTACAAAACATGTCATACAGGTATTAAGTACGGTTTTGCACAAAGCAGCCCTGAAACTCCTTTTCTTGGGTCCCCTGCCCATGCTCCTGGTTTCTCCCCTTCCCCCCCACAAGTACCCCAATAGCAGTCCACCTGTGTGTGTGTGATTGCTCCAAAGCCCCCCACTGTCTGTCCACTGACACACGAGAATGGCTCAGCCCAGCCCCCCTCCTTACTAGTTGTGATTGACTGCAGCAGGAGCCATTGAGTCCCGCTGTGGAGTCCGAACCAATAAGGAGGGAGAGAGCTGATAGAATCTCTCATGCACATTACTTGATTGAGAACGGATTTGGTAAGTGCAAAGGGGGAGCTGCATGCAGAAGGTTTTTTTCTACCATAATACATACAGTACAGACCAAAAGTTTGGACACCTTCTCGTTCAAAAAGAGTTTTCTTTATTTTCATGACTATGAAAATTGTAGATTCACACTGAAGGCATCAAAACTATGAACACACACATGTGGAATTATATACTTAACAAAAAAAAGTGTGAAACAACTGAAAATATGTTTTATATTCTAGGGCAGTGATGGCGAACCTTGGCACCCCAGATGTTTTGGAACTACATTTCCCACGATACTCATGCACTCTGCAGTGTAGTAAAGCATCATGGGAAATGTAGTTCCAAAACATCTGGGGTGCCAAGGTTCACCATCACTGTTCTAGGGTCTTCAAAGTAGCCACCTTTTGCTTCGATTACTGCATCACATACTCTTGGCATTCTATTGATGAGCTTCAAGAGGTATTCACCTGAAATGGTTTTCACTTCACAGGTGTGCCCTGTCAGGTTTAAGAAGTGGGATTTCAAGCCTTATAAATGGGGTTGGGACCATCAGTTGTGTTGTGCAGGAGGTGGATACAGTACACAGCTGATAGTCCTACTGAATAGACTGTTAGAATTTGTATTATGACAAGAAAAAAGCAGCTAAGTAAAGAAAAACGAGTGGCCATCATTACTTTAAGAAATGAAGGTCAGTCAGTCCGAACAATTGGGAAAACTTTGAAAGTGTCCCCAAGTGCAGTGGCAAAAACCATCAAGCACTACAAAGAAACTGTCTCACATGAGGACCGCCCCAGGAAAGGAAGACCAAGAGTCACCTCTGCTGCGGACGGCAAGTTCATCCGAGTCACCAGCCTCAGAAATCGCAGGTTAACAGCAGCTCAGATTAGAGAACAGGTCACAGAGTTCTAGCAGCAGACACATCTCTAGAACAACTGTTAAGAGGAGACTGTGTGAATCAGGCCTTCATGGTAAAATAACTGCTAGGAAACCACTGCGGAGGACAGACAACAAGCAGAAGAGACTTGTTTTGGCTAAAGAACACAAGGAATGGATATTAAACCAGTGGAAATCTGTGCTTTGGTCTGATGAGTCCAAGTTTGAGATCTTTGGTTCCAACCACCGTGTCTTTGTGTGACACAGAAGAGGTGAACGGATGGACTCTACATGCCTGGTTCCCACCGTGAAGCATGGAGGAGGAGGTGTGATGGTGTGGGGGTGCTTTGCTGGTAACACCGTTGGGGATTTATTCAAAATCGAAGGCATACTGAACCAGCATGGCTACCACAGCATCTTGCAGCGGCATGCTATTCCATCCAGTTTGCATTTAGTTGGACCGTCATTTATTTTTCAACAGGACAATGACCCCAAACACACCTCCAGACTGTAAGGGCTATTTGACCAAGAAGGAGAGCGATGGGGTGCTGCGCCAGATAACCTGGCCTCCACAGTCACTGGACCTGAACACAATCAAGATGGTTTGGGGTGTGCTGGACAGCAGAGTGAAGGCAAAAGGGCCAACAAGTGCCAAGCATCTCTGGGAACTCCTTCAAGACTGTTGGAAAGCCATTTCAGGTGACTACCTCTTGAAGCTCATCAACAGAATACCAAGAGTGTGCGGAGCAGTAATCAAAGCAAAAGGTGGCTACTTTGAAGAACCTAGAATATAAGACATATTTTCAGTTGTTTCACACTTTTTTGTTCAGTATATAATTCCACATGTGTGTTAATTCATAGTTTTGATGCCTTCAGTGTGAATCTACAATTTTCATAGTCATGAAAATAAAGAAAACTCTTTGAATGAGAAGGTGTCAAAACTTTTGGTCTGTCCTGTACATTTTGCCTTTAGAATCACTGTAAGCAAACCTTTGCTAGAGCAAGCTGCAAAGACAACCGGAAGGAAAAGTGCTAATTAGGGCTGCAACTAATGATCATTTTCATAATCTATTAGTTGGCTGGTTGTTTTGATTGATCGAATAACCTAAAAAATTTTTTTTTTAAAGTGTAGTGTATGGTTTAGTTAAAGAGGAAGTAAACCCTAATGGGTTTACTTCTTTGTCTCCCTGCAAAGGTAAAGCATAATGGGCTACTATGCTAGTAGCCCATTGTGTGTCACTTACCTGACACAGGAGCCAGAGATGCCACTGCTGTCCCCTGCGCCCATCTTCTTCTGGGCATCGCTGCTCCGGCCACTCACAGCGCCAAAGCAGTGATGACGTTACTCCCGCGCATGCGCACAGGAGCTGCCACTAACGGCATGCTGCTAACGGCGATAGTGCGCCTGCGCGCCACAGACAGCTGTGCCTCTCTTTTTGTAAATATCTCCTAGACCGTGTAGGTTTAGGAGATATTTCTTGGACCTACAGGTAAGCCTTAATCTAGGCTTACATGTAAGTCAAAGTGGTTTGTAAGGGTTTAAAACCACTAATATGAAAAGTGTAAAAAAAAAAAAAAAAAAAAATAAGCAATTTATTCTTAAATATCTCTATGCAGTGGTAAATATAAAATAACCAATTATATGGTTAGGGAACAAAATCTCTAATCCACTCTGAGAAGAACAGAGGAGATATACTGTATATACTATTAGAGGTTGAATCTGGTAAATAGGCTCAGATCACATTTTTTTATTTAACCACTTCCCGACCAGCGCACGACGATATACGTCGACAGAATGGCACGGCAGGCATATTGGCGTACATGTACGTCCAATCTTCAATGCCGCCCTGCCATCGGGAGCGCGCCGCCGCCGGCATGCTCCCGCGCTGGTCGGGACCCCCGTGAGTCCGGTCGCGGGACCCGCGGACTCGATCGCCGCAGGCATCCCCGTGATCGTCTCACGGGACGGCTGAATGGAGGAAATGCCGTGTAAACAGCATTTCTCCATTCTGCCTAGCAACTAGTGACGCTGATCTCTGCTCCATTTAATTGGAGCAGAGATCAGTGTTCACTAAATGAAAGCCCAACCCCCCCCCACAGTTAGTAACACACCCCTAGGAACACTTAACCCCTACACTGCCACCCACTGGTTAACCCTTTCACTGCCAGTGTCATTTACACAGGAATCACTGCATTTATATAGCAGTGATTAGTGTATAAATGACAACGGTCCCAAAAATGTGTCAAAAATGTCCGATGGGTCCCCCACAATGTCGCAGTCACAATAAAAAAATAAATAAAAAATTGCTGATCGCCGCCATTACTAGTAAAAAAAAAAAAATAAAAAAAAAAAATTATTAATAAAAATGCTATAAAACTATCCCTATTTTGTAAACGCTATAACTTTTGCGCAAACCAATCAATCGCTTATTGCGATTTTTTTTACCAAAAATATGTAGAAGAATACGTATCGGCCTAAACTGAGGGAAAAAATGTTTTTTTTATATATTTTTGGGGGATATTTATTATAACAAAAAGTAAAAAATAATGTGTTTTTTTTCAAAATTGTCGCTCTATTTTTGTTTATAGCGCAAAAAATAAAAACCGCAGGGGTGATCAAATACCACCAAAAGAAAGCTCTATTTGTGGGAAAAAAAGGACGTCAATTTTGTTTGGGAGCCACGTCGCACGACCGCGCAATTGTCAGTTAAAATGACGCAGTGCTAAATCGCAAAAAGTGGTCTGGCCTTTGACCAGCAAAATGGTCCGGTCTGAAAGTGGTTAAAGGAAAAAAAATAAAAAAAATTTTTTGCATGAATATTCTCATCCTAAAATCGATACGTGTATGGCCAGCAGAAGGCTCGGTTCACACCTATGCAGTTTGCTTTTTATAATAATAAATACACCCAGAAGTAGGATATATGGGCATTATAACTAGGAGTCAGACATGAAGCTATATGAAGGGGGGGAGTGAACTATAAATGTTTTATATTAAAGTAGTACTAAAAGCTGAGACTTATCCCATGGATAAGATTTTAAATTATAATGCACAATACTAGTAAAAGTTTACTTTAAAAGCTGTGTTCCAGCCAGTTTTTTTTTTTTAAAGTCAGCAACAAACACAAACAAATACTGTAGCCACTGACTTTTAATAAGGGCATTTACCTGTCCAGCGAGCCTGCGATGTCGGCCGCCCGAGGCCGATCCATCCATGCAGGTGCCGGCGCCGCCATTGCAACTAAGGGAAACCGGCAGTGGAGCCTTGCAGCTTCACTGCCCGTTTCCTACTGCACATGCGCGAGTCGCGTGGCACTTTGTGAATGGCCCCGCCATCTTCCAGGACACACACAGGTCTCAGAAGACAACGGGGGAGCTTGTCGAAGAGGAGGAAGAGACTGAACAGCTCCGTGGACTAGGAAGACGCAGATTAGGAAGTCTGCCTAGCAAAAAGGGGTTTCTGTTAAGTAAAAAACGTTTTTTTTTACGGTGGACCTCCGCTTTAAATGTAATTGTAATGCCTTCTAATACCTCCAGTATATCAGCCTCCACCTTCTCTGGGTTCAGATGCTGATCTTCCCCACACAGTCTTTAACCACTTGCCGACCGGCTCACGCCGATATACGTCGGTAAACTGGCACGGGTGCGCAAGACATACTCGTGTGTTGCGGTGTCATCCGCAGCTAGCAGGCGCGCACACCCGCCGCAGGAGTTTGCATGTTATACTTGCCTGCTCTGTGTAATGGTTTTGCACAGAGCAGCCTTTAGAACCACTCACTTCCTGCCCAGGACTACATGTTCCATGAGGCATTGCTCCTCACACATTCACAAGTTCTCAATCACTTATTGACATGTATGGATGGTGTACTGAGCTGTGTGTGTGCTGCACTGTATTTCCTGATATGTAAACAAATGCATTCAGTATGCAGGCCAACTAATCTGCTGGCCAATTAATTAATTGATTATGATAATAGTTGGGAACTATTTTCATATTCTATTCATTGTTTCGGTCCTACTGCTAAACTTTTGCAGCCAAATTGAGAGAATGCCCACTTTAGATTTGTTACATGCTCTCTTGCACATAGCAGAACTTAAATGTAAAAAAATCGCTGTGTACATTTTTCGTGCTCCATTCTGAATACTCAAACCGAAGCTTTCCTCTACTTGCAGAGATGGCTGGGGGGCTGGAAGCGAATGCTTACTATAATTAACCCCGTCTTTACTTTGTTAGCGGATCACAGCATCAATTGCAAACTAGATCTGAACAGTCTGTCCCAAGAAAAAGGTTAAAGCGGAGGTCCACCCTAAAGTGGACCTTCCGCTCATTGGAATCCTCCCCCCCTCCGGTGCCACAATTGGCACCTTTCAGGGGGGAGGGGGGTGCAGGTACCTGTACAGTACAGGTATCTGCACCCACTTCCGGGATAGCTCTCTGCGGAAAGGGGCGTAGATCTACGCCCCTTTCCGAAAGTCCCCTGCTGCCTGCTGGGAAACACAGATCCCAGAGACAGCGGCTCCATCCTTATAGCGCAGCGCGACTCGCGCATGCGCAGTAGGGAACCGGGAAATGAAGCCGAAAGGCTCCACTTCCTGATTCCCATACCCAAGATGGTAGCGGCAGCACCCGAGAGACGATCGAGAGATCGGCTTCGGGTGGAGACATCGCGGGCGTGCTGGGCGGGTAAGTGTCATTATTTTAAAAGTCAGCAGCTGTTGTATTTTTAGCTGCTGGCTTTAAAAAAAAAAAAAAAAAAAACGGCGGAACTTCGGGCGGACTCCCGCTTTGTATGTTAATGAGGGGAACCCAAAGATGGCCATAGATGGATGGAAACTTGGCTGGTTCAATCTATCGAACTTAGGGTTGCACCGATACCACTTTAAGACCATGTACAAGTACTGATACAGATTACTGGATACTTTATTTTGAATGCCATGTGACAGTGGCACTAATATGCATGCAGCACCGATGAGGAGTGGGCCGTGTCAGTAGTTTAATTTTTTTTTTACAATTTATTTCCTTTCATAATTTTTTACAATCTATATATTGTTTTGCAATGCTTGTGTTTTTTTGGGGGTGGGGGAGTGGACAGTGTCAGTGTTTTTTTTTTTTCCCTTCAATTTAACCTTTACAATTTTTTCACAATTTAACCGATTCAGCCTCGGAAGATTTGGCTGCTGAATGACTAGGCCATTTTTTGAGATTCGGCACTGCCTCTCTTTAACTGACAATTGCGCGGTCGTGCGGCGCGGAACCCAAACAAAATAGACGTCCTTTTTTCTTCAAAAATAGAGCTCTCTTTTGGTGGTATTTGTTCACCTCTGCAGTTTTTATCTTTTGCGATATAAACAAAAAAAACAAAAATAAATAAAAATAAAGCGTCAATTTTGAAAAAAAAAATCTCAGTTTAGACCGATTCGTATTCTATTTTTGGTAATATAAAAAAAAAAAAAAAAAATTAGCAATAAGCGTATATTGATTGGTTTGCACAAAAGTTATAGCGTCTACAAAATAGGGTATAGGTTTATAGCATTTTTGCGTTTTTTTTTTTTAATCGGGACTGCGACATTATGGTGGACACTTGACACATTTTTGGGACCATTGGCATTTATACAGCGATCAGTGCTATAAAAATGCAGTTGACTGTAAAAATGTCACTGGCAGAGAAGGGGTTAACACTAGGGGGCAATCAAGGGGTTAACTGTGTTCCCCTCTGCGTTCTAACTGAAGGGGGAGGGGACTGTCTAGGGTAGATGACAGATCACTTTGTTCACTTTGATCAGTCTCTTCTCCTCTCAGAGAACTGGGATCTGTGTGTTTATACACAGACCCCAGTTCTCGTGTGTCACCAGCGATCGCGGGAGCCCGGCGGTGACCGCGACTGATGGGCACTCGCATTGGCTCTAGGGGGTGAGCAGCAGGCGTGCGCGCCCCTAGTGGTCACAGGGCGAAGCAACGTTACACAACGTCATTTCGCCCAGCCGTACCATTCTGACACAATAAAACTGCGGCGGCTGGTTGGCAAGTGGTTAACCTTTACATTTTTTTTATTATTAAATCAGCCCTGTTGGGGGGCTTTAGTGAGAGATCCGGGGTCTAAACAGACCCCTGACATCTCCCCTTTGAGACGGGAAAGGTACCGAGGACACCAGTTCCTTCTCTGCAGCCTCAGCTGCACTTAAAATGCATGGGCAGAAGACAGAACACAGCTTACGACGTTCAGTTGTGAATGGACGAAGTCAGTGATCACCAACTGTGCATTTAGAAAAGGAGGAAGCCGGGAAACTACATATTTACCGGCTCCTTCCTCTGCTCTACATCCTAAAAGATCTGGGATGAGGGGGTATGGGACCGGAGGAGGACACTGGAAGGACACTGGAAGCCAGAGGAGGACCAGGGGACCTGGAGGACAACACCAAAAGCCAGGAGGATCTGGGGAGCCATAGAAGCACACAGGGGGCAGGCAGGGGTGAACTAGTGTAGTGTAGCAGGGGGGGGACCAGGCAGCCACACGGGTGAACAGTGCAGGCATTTACAAGCACCAATCTCCCTGTATAGCCTTTCAATAAAGCAGCCGACAGCCACTGGAGGAAGCCGAAGTAGAAGTCAGCTACTTTATTGAAAGGCTATATAGGGAGATCCAGTGCTTTTAACTGCCTGCACTGATCACTCGCAAGGCTGCCCACCCCCGCTACACTGAGGACGCGTGGACCGATACAACGGGTATTGGATTATGCATCGGAGCATTTTGCACGAGTACCAATACGTATGCAAGTGCTTGGTATGCTGTCTAAGAACACAAACATTGTGAGGTTTTCTATAATTCGGCTGTAGGAGTGTAAATATTACCTTAATATTTAAAGGATAACTTCCAAAAATACAGCAAATAAAATAAAATTAACCTTTTCGTAATTTAACGTCAAAGAAATATATCTTTCCTTTTCAAACTGCAATGTACATTGATTACCTAGATAGAAATATTTTTTTTCTCAACAAAAGGGGAGTTAATCTTTAAAACAAAAAAGATAATCTGAATACCTTTACTGTTGCTCAAGCATTAAATATATAGATCTTAAAACATAAAAAAGGACAATGGAGTTACATAAATATACAAATGTTACACCCCTTTCTCACCTTGGCCAGCCTAGCTCTTTTAATGAGGTCATTTAGCTTGCGAAGAGCAGCATTCCTTGGTAGTGATTGAATGTCCTTGAACAAGTCTTGTTCCTCTGCTTCAAACAGTTTACGATTGTCTGGTATGAGCAGTGGATGGGACCAGAATGAACCAATGTACACACGCACCACCTCTGGAGTGTTGATGATCTTGCCCAATGACCACATGAGGGCTCCATATACTCTCATAAGCTGCTGGGTTTCAATTTGATCTGCCTTGTTAAGCACGACACGGATTTTATCTTCATGGTTTTTAAGCGCTTTGATAACTTCAGAAAACTCATCTGATATATCCAGCTTGTGGGCATCAAAGAGCAGAATGATACGATCGACGCGCTCTGCGAACCACTCCAGGACTGCAGCAAAGTCATAGCCTGTCAGAACAGAAAGAGGTTTCAGGTTACATGAAAATTATATAAAATACATACATACACACACACACACACACGCAGATCAGTCCTAACAATTAGGTCGCTGACAGGTAAAGTGAATAACTCTGAAAGTGGGTGGGATATTTAGGCAGCAAATGAACACATGTTTAACCACTTTCAGACCGGACCATTTTGCTGGTCAATGACCAGAGGTCTTTTTACAATTTGGCACTGCGCTGCTTTAACTGGTAATTGCGCGGTCATGCAATGTTGTACCCAAACAAAATTTGCGTCCTTTTCTTCCCACAAATAGAGCTTTCTTTTGATGGTATTTGATTGCCTCTGCGATTTTTATTTTTTGCGATATAAACGTAAAAAGACCGCAAATTTTGAAAAAAAATGATATTTTCTACTTTTTGTTATTAGAAAAATCCAATAAACTCAATTTTAGTCATACATTTAGGCCAAAATGTATTCAGCCACATGTCTTTGGTAAAAAAAAAGTCAAAAACTGTATATTTATTGGTTTGCGCAAAAGTTGTCACATCTACAAACTAAGGTACGTTTTCTGGAATTTACGCAGCTTTTAGTTTACGACTGCCTATCTCATTTCTTGAGGTGCTAAAATGGCAGGGCAGTACAACCCCCCCAAATGACCCCATTTTGGAAAGTAGACCCCCTAAGGAAATTGATAAGTGGCATGTTGAGCCCATTGAATATTTTATTTTTTTGCCTCAAGCGAGTTGTCACTAAATGATATATTGCTCACACATGCTATGGGCATATGTGAAATGACACCCCAAAATAAATTCTGCTGCTTCTCCTGAGTACGGGGATACCACATATGTGGGACTTTTTGGGAGCCTAGCCGCGTACGGGGCCCCGAAAACCAAGCACCGCCTTCAGGCTTTCTAAGGGCGTAAATTTTTGATTTCACTTCTCACTACCTATTACAGGTTTTGAAGGCCATAGAATGCCAAGATGGCACAAAACCCCCACAAATGACCCCATTTTAGAAAGTAGACACCCCAAGCTATTTGCTGAGAGGCATGTTGAGTCCATGGAATATTTTATATTTTGCCACAAGTTGCGGGAAAATTACAAACTTTTTTTTTTTTTCACAAAGTTGTCACTAAATGATATATTGCTCACGCATGCCATGGGCATATGTGAAATGACACCCCAAAATAAATTCTGCTGCTTCTCCTGAGTACGGGGATACCACATATGTGGGACTTTTTGGGAGCCTAGCCGCGTACGGGGCCCCGAAAACCAAGCACCGCCTTCAGGCTTTCTAAGGACGTTACAGTTTTGAAGGCCATAAAATGCCAAGATGGCACAAACCCCCCCCCCCCCAAATGACCCCATTTTGGAAAGTAGACACCCCTAAATTTAGGGGTACACTAGTGAGACTAGGTAATAAATGGCGGGTGCCCTGAAACTATAAAAAAATAACTAACCAACCAGCGTCACCTGTAACAGTTATATGGTGATCACTGGTGAAAGGGTTAACTAGGGGGCAATCAGGGGGCTTTATGCGGTAGTATATGGGGGTCCCTGGCGCTATAAAAAGCTGCGGCGAACCTAAATACCTACCTGCCTAACTAGCGTCACCTGTGACACTAATACAGCGATCAGAAAAACGATCGCTTATTAGGCTGGGTTCACACTGGAGCGATGCGGGAACGCCACGAATCCGCGGCGGGTTCCCGCATCGCATGCCTCCCGGCGGCAGTTCACACTGCCCTATGCGAACTGCTGGGAGTGTCAGTGAAATGTTAATGACACCCCCAGATCAGTTCGCATATCGCAGTGCGATCTGCAAACTCGGATCGCATGGTGTGAACACCCATGCGATCCGATTCTGCTGCGGACCAAAAAAAGGGTCCCGTGCGAATTTGCGGCGGGTGCGACGCAAATTCAGCCATACTATCTGTATGGCTGAACTCGAATCGCACAGAGATCGGATGTGATTGGCCCCCCACCCGCGGGAAGGCAGGGACGTACAGGTACGCCCATATGCCTGCCCGTGCCATTCTGTCGACGTACATCGTCGTGCGGCGGTCGGCAAGTGGTTAAAGAAAGCATAAAAAAAAAAAATTAAAAAAAAACCCTTTGACAAGGGCCAGATTGTAATGGCTAGATGACTGGGTTGGAGCAACAAACTGCTGCTCTTGGGATTTTCCCTGTCTGCAGGGGTCAGGACCTACAAATGTGGACCAAGAAAATACAATTGGGGAACAGTCATGGGCAGCCAAGGGTCACCGATGCATGTGGAAAGTGAAGGACTAGCCGTGTAGTCCAACCCAATAGAAGAGCTACTGTAGCTCAGCTTGCTGAAAAAGTTAATGCTGGTTTCCAATATTAAAAAAAAAGTGTCAGAACACACAGTACATTGCAGTTTATGGTGTATAGGGCTGTGTAGCCATGCACTGATCAAGAATGCCCATAACGACCTGTGTCCACAGTCAACAGCCTCTAAAAGGGGCATGTGGGCATCAAAATGGACCACAGAGCAATGAAAAAAAAGTAGCTTAATGTCATGAATTCTAGAATGGTTTGAGAAATTAGTTTGAGGTGTTGTCCATGCCTTGATGCTTTATGGTGGGTGGTCATAATGTTATGGCTGATCGATATATAGATTTCCTCATCAGAATTTAGTTTATTTTAGTCAAACTACTAAAAGATGAATTCCGATTGTAGATTTAATGTCCTAAATTAAAGATATCTACATTTCTTCCTAAACTGTGTGGCCATAGTAAAATGGAATTGCTAACTATAAGATATAGAATAGAACAACAACATTATTGTGGGGATCCTTGCAGAGCCTGGACCAGCTCTGTGATGTCAGCCAACAGCGGACTTTAGTCTGCCAGCTGAATCTGGGTCACAGAAGTAGAACTTAGTGCATTTCAGTAACACACAGAAATAGTATGGCTAAATAAGCTATGGCCATGCTTCTCAAGGAAAAAAAAAAAAAAAAAAAAAGGATTTTCTTCATCATACTTACCTGTAAAATCCTTTTGAGTACATCATGGGACAGTTAGGCCAATATTCATTAGCCGCTGGGTTATACTTCCTCTCAAGGTGAATGGACACTGGTAGACCAAAAAGTCTTTAAAAAACAGGAAGTGATCGCTTATATAACCCCTCCAATACAGGAAGTACTTCAGTTTTGTAGCAAGCACTGAATCCTCAAAAAGAGGGGAGGGACCTCTGTGTCCCATGATGTACTCAAAGAAACCTTGACTGCCCAGGCAATGTCCAAAGAATGCAGTTGTCTCTCTTCCGCTGAACGAGGCTGAGAGAAAAAAAAAAAAAAGGCGGCAAAATAATGTCCTGATTTAAATGAAAGTCTGACACCACTTTTGGCAAGAAGAATGGAACAGGTAACACGGCCCTGTCATGGTGGAGTACCAAGTACGGTTCCCTGCCTGAAAGGGCTGCCAACTCTTCTAGCTGAGGCAATAGCCATCAGGAAGGGTATCTTGCGTGACAGCAAGTCTAATGGAATTTCCTTGATAGGTTCAAATGGTTGTTTCTGTAATACAGACAGTACTAAGCTCAAGTCCCAAGTAGGTGACCTAATGGGGGGAAGCAAGCGAGTTGCCCCCTGTATAAAAGGTTCAGAGCAGTGAATGGGAGGCTGAAGGCCTTTGGAATTAGACTGATATGGCCGAAACGTGACCTCTGTACTCAAAGCCAATTTGATTTCCACAGCTGACTGTAGAGGAAAAAAAAAAAAAAAAAAAAGAATTCTCCCAATCACATACAGTGCCTTGCAAAAGTATCCCCCCTCCCCCCGGCTTTTTACACATTTAGTTTCGTTACATTATAGCCTTTCATTCAAGGATTTTTTTTTTATTTTTTAACTGAATTATATGTGATGGATCAGAACACAATAGTCAAAAAGTCGGTGAAGTAAAATTTTAAATATATACATAAAACTATTTTTCAGAAATAAACTGATAAATCGGTATGTGTTTATGTATTCACCCCCTTTGTTATGAAGCCAATTACCTTCAGAAGTTACGTAATTAGTGCAATGATGTCCACCTGTGTGCAATCCAATTGTCACATGATCTGTCATTACATATACACACCTTTTTGAAAGGCCCCAGAGGCTGCAACACCTAAGCAAGAGGCACCACTAACCAAACACTGCCATGAAGACCAAGGAACTCTCCAAACAAGTAAGGGACAATGTTGTTGAGAAGTACAAGTCAGTGTTAGGTTAAAAAAAAAACCATCAAATCTATCATATCCAAAATGGAAACAAGATGGCACAACAGCAAACCTGCCAAGAGATTGCCGCACACCAACATTTCCAAAACTCAGAGAGCGGACAAGGAGGGAATTAACCACTTAAGGAACGCCGCATGCCAATGTACGTCATCAGACTGGCATGTACAGGCACAAGCACGTACATGTACGTGCTTGCCTTCCAGTGGGTGGGGGGTCCGATCGGACCCCCTCCCGCTGGATGCGGCGGTCCGTTTCACTTCAGGAGCGATCCTGCATGAGGGGATGGCCGTTGGTTTCTGGCCACCCCCTCTCGATCGCTCCTGGCGAATGAGAAGCTTCCTCCCACTGTGTATAGTAAACACAGGCAGGGAGGAAGTGATGTCATTCTCCTCGGGGCGGTCTTTTTGACCGGACTACGAGGAGAACACTGAAAGTAAGTGCACCAAACACTATACTGACATGTAGGCACACAAACCCCCCGATCCTCCCCTCCCAGTCACAGTGTCACCGATTGCAGTGATCATTTATTTACTGATCACTGCATTTAGTGTCAGTTGTGACAGTAAAAAGTGTCAGGGCAGTTAGTGTTAGGTCCAGGGTAGCCCCCTACCACCCCCCAATAAAGGTTTAACCCCCTGATTGCCCTTTTCTGATTGCTGCATTAGTGTCACTGGTGCTGCTAAGTAGCTAGTTATTTTTTTAGGTTCACCGCCAGGTTTTTATAGCGCTGGGTACCCCCATATACTACCCAATAATGGTTTTAACCCCCTGATTGCCCCTAGTTAACCCTTTCACCAGGGATCACCGTATAAGTGTCACTGGTTAGCCAGTTAGTTATTTAGGTTCCCCGTCAGGTTTTTATATAGCGCCAGGGACCGCCATATAATACCTAATAAAAATTTGAACCCCCTGATTGCCCCTAGTTAACCCTTTCACCAGTGATCACCGTATAAGTGTTATGGGTGACTCTGGTTAGTTAGTTTGCTTTTTATAGCATCAGGGCACCCACCATTTATTACCCAATAAAGGTTTAACCCCCTGATCACCAGGCGGGTGATATCAATTAGGTTTTAGGGTCAGGGTCTGCGTCGCCCCAGGCAGCGCTAGGTTAGTGCCAGTACCGCTAACACCCACGCGCAAAGCATAAACCTCCCGTAGTGGTATAGAATCTGAACAGATCAATATCTGATCTATACTAGCGTCCCCAGCAGTTTAGGGTTCCAAAAAAACGCATCGTTAGCAGGATCAGCCCAGATACCTGCTAGCACCTGCGTTTTGCCCCTCCGCCCAGCCCACCCAAGTGCAGTATCGATCGATCACTGTCACTTACAAAACACTAAACACATAACTGCAGCGATC
This sequence comes from Lithobates pipiens, assembly GCF_037356315.1. Classification (NCBI taxonomy): domain Eukaryota; kingdom Metazoa; phylum Chordata; class Amphibia; order Anura; family Ranidae; genus Lithobates; species Lithobates pipiens. Next base: position 365,810 of record NW_027507695.1, on the reverse strand, counting down.
GCAGTCAGGCCTGATCCCTGCGATCGCTAACAGTTTTTTTTGGTAGCGTTTTATATTTAAATCCGGAAGGCAGTGCTTGGTTTTTGGGGTCCCGTACGTGGCTAGGCTCCCAAAAAGTCCCCCACATGTGGTATCCCCGTACTCGGGAGAAGCAGCAGAATTTATTTTGGGGTGTAATTTGACTTATGCCCATAGCATGTGTGAGCAATATATCATTTAGTGACAACTTTGTGCAAAAAAAAAAAAAAAAAATTGTAATATTCCTGCAACTTGTGGCAAAATATAAAATATTTCATGGACTCAACATGCCTCTCAGTAAATAGCTTGGGGTGTCTATTTTCCAAAATGGGGTCATTTGGGGGGGGGGTTTTGTGTTATTTTGGCATTTTATGGCCTTCGAAACTGTGATAGGTAGTGAGGAGTGAAATCAAACATTTGCACCCTTAGAAATCCTGAAGGCAGTGATTCGATTTCGGGGTGTCATACGCGGCCAGACTCCCAAAAAGTCCCACATATGTGGTATCCCCGTACTCAGGAGAAGCAGCAGAATATATTTTGGGGTGCAATTCCACATATAACTATGGCATGTGTGAGCAATATATCATTTAGTGACAACTTTTTGTAAACCTTTTTTTTGTCATTATTCAATCACTTGGGACAAAAAAAAAAAAAAATATTCAATGGGCTCAACATGCCCCTCAGCAATTTCCTTGGGGTGTCTACTTTCCAAAATGGGGTCATTTGGGGGGGGGGGGGGTTTGTACTGCCCTGCCATTTTAGCACCTCAAGAAATGATAGGCAGTCATAAATTAAAAGCTGTGTAAATTCCAGAAAATGTACTCTAGTTTGTAGACGCTATAACTTTTGCGCAAACCAATAAATATACACTTAGACATTTTTTTTTACTAAAGACATGTGGCTGAATAAATTTTGCCCTAAATGTATGACTAAAATTGAGTTTATTCGATTTTTCTTATAACAAAAAGTAGAAAATATATTTTTTTCTCAAAATTTTCGGTCTTTTTCTATTTATATCGCAAAAAATAAAAAAAATCGCAGAGGCAATCAAATACCATCAAAAGAAAGCTCCATTTGTGGGAAGAAAAGGACGCAAATTTATTTTGGGTACAACATTGCATGAGTGCGCAATTACCAGTTAAAGCAGTGCAGTGCGAAATTGTAAAAAGACCTCTGGACCTTAGGATGACAATTGGTCCGGGGCTGAAGTGGTTAATAAGAGAGGTAGCACAGAGACCTAAGGTAACCTGGAGGAGCTGCAGAGTTCCATAGCAGAGACTGGAGTAACTGTACATAGGACGATAAGCTGTACTCTCCATAGAGTTGGGCTTTATGACAGAGTAGCCAGAAGAAAGCCATTACTTTCAGCAAAAACACCAGCGTTTGTCTGCGGAAAAAAAAAAAAGTGCTTTCCCAGCATTATACAAGAGAGCTATGATTGTGCTTAATAGCACATGGAATTATTTGCTTATAGGAGAAGCTTAAAATGTAAACCCTTTATAAAATGGAGCAGTGGCATCTTTAAAGGCTAGTAATCTTGTTACACACATCAAAAGTATTTATGTTACATATCTTGGGAATCAGTCTCATGCTATTTAAGGGTGATGTCACAGGCAGTGGACATGAAAGCATTTATCTCCAAAATCTTTGGATGAGCATGAGCCCAATTCTCCAATATGTCATCCACCTTTCAGCTAGAAGGGGGCACCAAGCAGAACTGGAAAGGAAATGTTCGATTGGGGACACCTCTGGTGACCCTCATGACACCCGGGGATTCCCTTACTTGGAGGGGTTTCCTTTCACTTACTATTTTGGCTAAGACAAGAAGTGAAGTGGAAGCTCCCAATTGGAAAACAGATGGAGAAAAAAATAAAATCTGTCAGAATATACCCTTACCGCCATCCTTTTTAGTGTGGGATGGGAGGAAATATGTGGTCCCAGCGGCACCAGCTAAACTCCTTAACACAGCGACTAGTGTTGTGGGATGACCGGACATATGCAGAAAGGAGGGTGAATTTTCAAGGGTGGATATTTTTGAAACAGAAGATCACTTCTCCTGATGTTACTTTTAGCCAAGTCTGATGATTCACTCAGCTAGGTATGCAACTTTCACTTTTCACTGTGTACTGCGGAGGGGCTGGGAATGGTGGGGCGGGGCAAACTGCCAGCTAATGCCAAAACGTTTCTGTACATGAAAACCATTTCTAGCATAGTTCTAGCTACTGATGGAGATTGACATTTCATTTATTTCATTTATTTTGGGTAATTGTATAGAATACTCAATATATGAAATTGCATTGAGTGGAACTTTAGTGAAAAAAAAAAAAAAAAAACACAACAGGTCCTGCTGGATCACTTCAGGCTGGCCCATTTTACAGGTATGGCTATGTAAAACATTACAAATAAGTGCCTATATGGTTTAAAATACAGTAATACAGTAATACACTGTCACCCTGCTCTGCACATGCTCAGTTTCCTTTCAATTTTCAGCACTGTGGCTAACTAAAATCAGAGCCACTAGAGGCCTACAGATGACAACTTTAAGATTTACTGTTGCTGAACAGGGAAGAAAGCAACAGGAATGACACAGAACTGTGCAATGTGCATAGGGAACATAGATTAGGGAGGGAGAAAAGAAAAGCCAGAGAGGTGACACACTCTGCTGCCAGGGAGACACAAGTGTTAGCTCTGGTTCACACTAGCGCGGCTTTGAAATTGAGCTGAGATCGTGTGATTTGCGCCGATTTCATTGCGGCTTCATTTAACAGAGGTTTTTGCAAGTCACAATGAAATCCCTAAAAAAGTAGTGCAAGAACCTTTTTCAGTCGCAATGATTTGAACGGTTCCATTGCCGGCATTCAAATTGTCAAATCACATGACAAAATCTTAACTTATCTCCCTGATATTCTCCACTTTAGCCATCTAGATTCAAACCATCTATGGGCAGGCTGATTTTACCAAAGTTGATCCCATTGTGGGTACAACCAGCATGTCAGATTTTTAAATGGGATTATTGCCAGCGGGTATAGCCGCTGGCAATAATCACTGTGTTCTCCTGGCAGAGATGGCTATCCAGAATGACTGGGCTATGAGATCAGCAGTGGTTGCTCAGCCCATATAAAGGAATGGTGGTCTACTTTTCCATGTAGCCGCACACAAGGCCGAGAGCGGTCAACTGTGTCTAGGCTTGGACATCTGGCCCTAACTGCAGCTAACTGCTCTGTGTGTGGCTACATGTGAACAGCTGCTGATCACATAACCCGGTCATTCCAGCAGAAAGAATTCACTAATCCTTGCAGCAGGAATCCGGTGGCTACAGCTACCCAGCCATGTGAAAGAGGGCTAAAGTTTCTTTTATCCTTCCTCTTGAACGGTAATATACCATCAAGGTCGGAAATGTACATATTTTAATTGAAGAAAGTGACATACAGTTTTTGAGACCAAGGAGAGGGGGAGAGTTCTCAGTAAGGAAGTGACTGCACTAGGCTTCAAGAAAATGTCAGCCTCCAGCAAGAAGAAACAAACAATGCTGAAGGCAGTTTACCGTTATGGGTAAAATTCTATTTTAATAAAAAAAAAAAAAAATAGCAAAAAAGTAAATAAATGTAAAAACATTTTTTGGGATCATTTCAATGTTGCAATGGCACTAATTTGTCATAAGAATGCAATTTAGGCATAATGAATTTAGGCTTACGTTCTTTGCAGAACTGCCTACTTCTTACCCAAAATGAAAATTTGAACGTTCAGCCATGACACAACTAACAGAAAACAAGCATGTGACCTTAGAGAGGGCTTCCCAGTCTCCTGCAGATGAAGGAATGCTCTCCAACTGCATTTTTTTTTTTTTAAATGTAACTACTAGACTCCTATGGGATGAGAAAAGTGGCAGAGGTCGATGGTCAAATTCAGTTTCCCTTATAAGGCTGCAAACAAAACAGTCACTATTTATAAACAGAAACCGGCCTTGTAAATGCACTGCAAGTAGTAGTCTTAAGAGTCCACTGAGGCTCTAAATTCTGCACAATTTAAAAGTCTGTAGGGCATGTGCTATACAAAACACACACACTCTAGCTGCCTCGCCCTATTTCAATTTTTTTTTTGCCTCGCCCAATTTTTCCATGCAAAAATCATTTCTAAATGGAACACATTATTTAGACAGTTGATCAGACCCTCTGTCTACTGTGTGTACTTACATCCACCTTAGACCTACCTGCAAGGCAGCCCATTGAAGTAGATGAACACACAGCAGCTGCACAGACAAAAAAAAAAAATCGCATTTCTAATTTTGACACGTGGGCGGGGGGGGGGGGGGGGGGGTGCATGGATCCAAATGTTGACCCAAAATTTGACATGCGATTGTGTCTGTGCAGCCGCTGCCTGTGCATTCACTTCTATGGGCTGCCTGCATGCAGGTCCGAGGTGAATTCACATGCAGCAGAAAGCAGCCTAGATTGGAATGACAGATCCAATCACCCCTCTGAAGGAACCCTTAAACTATATTATGGGTAAATAAGTCTGAATGAATTTGAAGCCCAACTCTGGAATCAATTTGACAAACAAAAAAACAATCCTATAGCTGGGCAGAGATGGGCAATTTTTTGCATTCAGTTGTCAGGCTGAACGAAAACGAACAAAAGGATTCCTCCATCCACACAAGCGTGGTAGATAGAGGTATTCCCCCATCAGGACACTGTATTCTGACAGCAGGACCCAGTGCTGATCAAAATTTTTTTGCAACTGGTAAGTTCAACAGAAGTTGATCGAACGGGACAGCCGTACACCGATCGAATTTGGTCCCTGCTAAAGCCACCAATTTCAATTCATCTGTGGCCAGCTTAAAGGTCTTCCAATAAGAAATGTGAACACACTGTATTCATCCAAGTGCCAAAGCCTGGAGGAAAAAAACAGATGTATTGATAACCATACAAATCTCTGTCTTATCTCCCCAGTGTATGTGGGTGGGCAGAATTTAGTGCTGCATGTAATTCCCCCCTCTCCCGCCCCATGAAACTATATATCCCAGAATGCATCGGGATGTTCATTTCCTAGTTGAGCGTTACTTGGGCATGGTCAGTAGAGTAATCCCATCCAGTTCACTAATACCACCACCAGGACACTAATTGGGTAGTGCAGACTCTTCTACTTGTACACATTTGCTTGACAATCTTTTCTGGTTTGAATCCCATATGCTATTCTTCACTCCACATAACAGAGCAACTGCAGAATGCTGTTTAGCAGAGAAGAGCTGTATGTCCTGCCTCTGCTTATGTTCTTCTCTGTGCCATTCTCCACTATACATCAACTGCAAAATACCATTCAGCACAGAATAGCTGCTGTTCTCTGGATGTTCTGCCCATTGCATGCCATTACTCACCACACAATGTACACAGTGCTCAGCTGTCCTCCACTAAACCAAACACTACTAGGTGCACATGCCATTCAGCAGCTGCTAGTTCAGTGTACATCAATTGTACAGTGGCTGCTTTGCACATATTTACTAAATTGTGTGTGGACTGGCGTGGTATTTTTTGTTTTTTATTTGTTCATGTGTACTGGTAATGGTGCAGTGGGACACAGACAGAGGCAGAACATGAAGAGAACAGCAGCTATTCTGTGCTGAACAGCATTTTGTAGCTGCAGTTTTCTGTACAGTGGAGAAAAGTCCAGGAGGAAGTAGAGAGGCAGTTAGTAGGAGTCCTATGTGCCATTAAGGACACTCAACACTGGGGAAGGTGTAGCTGAGTGAGTGCCGAAACACTGAGGCAGAGCTACGTAGAGAGGCTTGGAGGTTCGCAGTAGGTGGAACAGCCAGAAGCTGCCTAACCCACCCAAAAGCTTTGTTAGTACTGACTTAGTTACATAAGGCCTAGAGGAGATGGAACTACAAGGGGGCAGTGAGAGGACCAGTCCTTCTAAAGCACATACAGCAGGCAAGAGCATCCAGGCCCCTGGACAGGAAACACAAGATGAAGGGTGACTTTTCTGGAAGAACAGATGAATATGCAGCAGTTAAGAGTTAAATGGAGCCGATCATTAGATGGTATACATCGGTCTAACAGTCTACTTCATACAGACTTTGCCCAGAATGGGGCTTTAATAACTTCTATCTTGGCAAAACCGTAAAAAAAAAAAAAAAAAAAAAAAATCACAGGTAAGCAAAACCATAAATGATTTACAATACAAAAAAAAAAAAATGCTGCTTTTTAGATTAGTATTATAGTAAAATAATGATCCCAAAATGACTCCTAAATGCGTAAAGCATGTGGAGAGATACAAAGTATACAGAGTAACAGTGGTCTACAACTCTACATCACACTGATGGCTCAGTCCTGTAGAGTACACAACTCTACTTTGTAGCTCCATGGAAGCCTTTCACCGTCTATCAGGAGCACACAGCAGTCCGATACAGAGCAGGCTACCCAGTGATTGGTAAACTTCCTATGTAATCTGGTCTTGCACCATGAAAGACAGGCAGGTGAGGTTGAGTCAGGAGAGGTCTTGCACAGCAGGGCAACGAAGCAATGCCGCTTTTGCCTCCATCTGGCCCAATGCAGTTTTACTGCAATTCTCAAAACCAGCTTACCACGCCTATTTTGTACTGCTTTGGACTATGAGTTTTTGAAAAGCTCATAAAATGCCCCTGTATCTGAACATGTGTGAAGTTTCTACACAAAACTGAATGAGAGGAAGAAAATAGCTCATTCCAGTGTTGCCAACCATCAGTATTTTTACTTGCAGCCAGTAAAAAATGGGCACTTTTCTCCTGCCAGTAAATGGCAATGACAGGAAAAGGTTGCCAGTAAAAAATATGGCTGTGATGTTCAGTTCAGAACTGCGCATGCTGAGATCGACCAAGTGCCTGCACAGTGTGTTTGGGCGTCAGGTCTGGTGGAGCAAATGCCTGGTGTCATGGTCAAGGGAGCCCGGCAGAGCAGTCTGAGCCTCGTGTGCAGGTCTGCGGGACGGGAGCATGGCAAGTCGGGAGCAGGAATGTCAGTGCTGTTTGAACTGGAATGTACTGGAGGGACCACCTGGAGTGGAGAGAGCCTGTCACTGCGACCCCGGAGATGTGTCATCTGTGCTGCTGTCAGTGACACAGAGTCAATGCTTGTGTGTTTTACACCCATTCCATTGTCTTGCTCTCCCGCGTCCTGTCCCTGAGCTATATACTTACTAGATTGAAAATAAAACACTTTTTTTTGCCTTAATATCTACATTAAATCACATTGCTAATTGCATATTGTACTTGTTTGTAGCCCAAATACTGAAATTTGCCCTTAAAACCATATTTTGTAACTTTTGGAAATGCCAGTAAATTTCAATCTGGCAGGTTGGCAACACTGGCTCATTCCAGTATTAAGCTTTTGCAGAGTGGACAAGCACACAGCCCACTCTGCCCAATGGGCAGTTAGATGTAAAACGGACCAGTTGTATGTTTACACCCGACTGCCATCCAATCTGGCCAGATGGAGGGGAATGGATCTCCTTCCATTTGTTTTTAGCAGATTGGAGGTAGCCGGGTGTAAACATAATGAATGGCAGGTCCAATCTAGTCTGCCTGACAAAAGACAGGCAGACCCAATCGGACCCCTTGTGTGAAAGGGGTCTTAAAAAAAAAATGCAACCTGATAGGTTTCCTATTAAAAAGACATACTATGGGGGCTGAAGTAGCCAGAATGTGGAGCAGCGGTGCATCTTCAGCTTGTTCAGCTCTGAAAATGAAAGCAAGAAGCTGACAGATATTCTGACCTTTTTCTACAAAAGTAAATAGAAAAAAAGCCGAAATATCAAAGTAGTAAATAATTCCTTTTGGAGAAGCTCTCCTTTCTAACAGGTCAGTAAATTAGATCTATTTTGGGATCAAGAGACGCTGCTTTGGTGCCTGCACCACCACTCACAGCAATGGCATGACAACACGGTGAAAAAAAGAAGGAATACCCATACGCAGTGCTTTTCTTTGGAATTTGTTGACATGTGTATGACCTTAAGGCTATGTTCAGACATGGAAGAACATTCAGCACTAGTGGGTGTGGAAGCTCTTTTGACAGGGCTCCCAATTTTAATGTTCGCTTTCAGATGAGACATTTTATTGGCGAGTTTAATATTGCTTTAATACTCCTCCCCCCCCCCCCCCCCCCTTCAGCTGCCCATACCAACTATCTCTCCTCACTGATCCTTTCACATAGAAAAATGCTTATTTGTAGAATAAAGAGATGAGGAAAAAAAAAATAAAAAAAATTATATATATTTATTAATTTTCATTTTGCAAATGGTAAGGGGGGGTTATAATTTTATGTAGGCATGGATTTAAGTGCATTTGATAGTATTACATCTAATTATGTGAATTTTTTTTTTATTATTAGATATAAGCTGCTCCCCTCAAAGTGTAGACAATACTAGCTTTGTGATAGTGGTAGGGGGCACTAGTGATTTGTTGTCCGACAGTTGTTTAAGTAACTCACTGGCGCCCCCTACCACTATTCACAAAGGGAGGGTTTAATCCCTCAGCCTTCCAACACCATGGATACCCTCTAGTCCTGGAAGGACGTGCTGTTTGGATGTGTGCAGATCGATGCACCAAACATTAAGCAATTTTAAAATATAAATTCTGCAAGTGTGATTTTATGCATGAATAAAAACTTTTAAAGATTTACACACTATGTTGAGCTTTTCTGTACTTTGGTGAAAATGGGCCTACTCTCTCTTACTGGGCAAGGAGTCCGCAGAGGATAGGAGAGCTCCAGGAACCGGTAAAGGCCTTGGCTGGGCTATAGTGTGTATTAACTCTTGTAGCGAGAGGTCATTTGGAGCTGGTAAGCAGCCATTTTTGCCTTTGGTGGTGGCTTTGTTGCATGGATCACTTTCCATGGTGTTGGATGGCTGAGTTGTACATGAAGAATACCAACACTTGCAAATAGGATTTAATTTTACTTCACTTGTGGACACTTATGAGGCTTTCAATATAAAATTATTATATTTATTGTTTGTATATTAGCACAATTCTATACGTTTAACAATTTCTTGAGCTGTACCCATGTCTTGCAGGAGAGTTGCTGCTTATAGTTTTTATAATATTGATTTAGCGCAGTTTTATTTTGCCATCTGTGTGCCGTTGAGAAGCCAAACAGGAAGTGAGAAGAAATCCTTGCAAATTAATGGAATTCCTTGGGGACCCCCAGGTCACCAGATATAGTGTTCCCATTGGAAAATTTCCCCTCTATTACTTTTATGTTCATCGATATTGGTAAACAAGACAAATAGAGAGGGTGAATCTCCTTAACATAGGCACAGACAGTAATAAAAATCAGACAGGCGTTCTAATCCTTCAAGCTAGTCAAAAACTATTTTTTAAAAAGGTGCCTTTAGATATGCTTTAAAGTAAAAAAAATAAAAAAAAATAAAAAAATTGCCCTAAAGCAATTTGAGTGTCCCTTTAAAAAGACATTACAGATGGATGATGTAAGCTGGTCGGTCGAGGACTTCCCAACAACTGTTGTCAGTTTATAGAAACCCATTAACCTAGAAGAAAAATTAAGAAATGCTGTGTTGCAAATAAAGGACAGGAGTCAGCACTCATTCTCATCATTAGTTAGTCCAAATAGATTTTCATCACATAAGACATAACCACTTGACGACCAGAAATGTACAGATACGTCGCTGGACTTCAAGTGGTTATACTGGGATAAGACCAGTGTGAAAGGGGCCTTTGCTTTAGCAATAGCCAAGACAAAGTCTCTGCAATATACAATGTAGAATACAATACAGCAACAGAGGGAATGTATTACACAGACAATTGGGAAGTTATCAAATTGAATCGATGGCTCCATGTATGGCCAAGCTTTACTTTTGAATACAATTTTATATTCAACACCAAGATAATAACTGTTGAATTCACTAACAATGTATGCTATAACTGCCTTAAGAAAAATAAGAGAAATTTTGAGACAAATACAATGCAGACCTAGTATAGGTCTGCATTGCATTTGTCTCAAAATTTCTCTTTTTTTTTTCCTTTTTCTATTCATGGCAGTTATAGCATACATACATTATATTGCTAATCTAGTCCATGTTACAACAGGCAGGACACTTTTCCTTGCTCTCATAACTCTGGCATTACATAAACCTCCTCCCCACAATGAATCTTCCATACAGTGAAGTGGAAGAAGTTTGTATATCAAGTAGAGATGTCCCAGGGTGCAATCGACACAATAGCTTGCATATTCCCGCTGACTTCAGTTTCCTGTTCAAATACCAATGCAATGGAGAAATGTTTGATAACGGTTTTATTACCTATCGCCGACATCTGGCCCATTGATGCTTTTATTACAGGCTAAACAAAGTTTCCTCTCATTTTAATCTCGGAAATTGTTGGCACATTAACTTGTTTATAGTTAGCATAGCAACATTATAAAAACACAGATTATCATGAAATGAATATGATTAAAGTAAAGCTTGCATCAAAGTCCACTTATTAAGACTCCCTCCCCCACCCTTGTAAAAATGTGGCATTAAAAGGAAAAACACCACACACAGAAAAATTTTATAAAATTAAATAAAAAAATGTACACGCTGGCTTCTGCTTGCAGCACCTAGGTGAGAGTGTTGTCAGGAGCAAGATAATGGAAAAGCAGAGAATTCTTTGAGAAGATACACACATGCTATAGGGTGTCTTCTCACTAGATTTGGGATTCTCAGCTTTCCCACGATCTTAAAAGGAGTTGTAAAGTCTTGTGTTTTTTCACCCTAATGCATTAAGGTGAAAAAACTCCTGTGATGAAGCAGCCCCAGAGCCCCACTTTTACTAACCTGAACCCAATCTTTCCAGCGATGAGAACAGTCGCTCCAGCCACTGTCTTGGGTCCTCATTGGATAGATTGATAGCAGCATTGTCAATCAAATCCAGTGACACAAGAGCCGGGGGGCGGGGCTGAGTCCTGCTGTCTGTGTCAAAGGACGCAGCAGCAAGACTCGGCAGCGCACTGGCATGAGTGCCCCCATGGAATGTGGTTCTCTGTGGGGGCACTCGATGTGGAGGAGCCAGGAGTGCTGCCAGGGGACCCCAGAAAAGAAGGATTGGGGCCGCTCTGTGCAAAACCCTTGCACAGAGAAGGCAAGTATGACAGGTTTGTTATTTAAAAAAAGCCGTATCCGAGATATATGAATTGGCTCCATAGCGAGCCGGTCACAATCTCCTGCTATTGCATCTGAATCGCAATAGTGTGAACCCAGCCTGAAGGTCTGCAAGATCACCCTTCCCTAAGCTTCATGGGCAGAAGCTGTAGTAAGAAACAAAATATTTTTTTTCTTTTATTTACTCCTAAAAATGGCGGGAGGATCAAGAATAAGTGGAGATTGTATTTCAGGGACACTAAATATTAAAGTGATACTAAAAGATTTTTTTTGGACATATTTTATTTTTTGGCTTAAAAATAAAAAAAAAAGTTATTCTTACCTGCTCTGTGCAACAACATTGCACAGAGTGGTCCCTTACCACCTCTTCTGTAGTCTTCCTGTGGCACTGTCTGTGACTCCTTCCTTCAAGATGCTCCCTTAGCACAGGTTTGCTATGGTAAGTTGGGCTGCGAGTGCTCAGACCATACGCTGCACACTGCATCAAATTGGTCTGCATGGCTGTCATCTTCTAAAGATGATGCACAAGAAAGCCTGTAAACAATTTGTGAAAGACAAGCAGCCAAAAGGACATGGATTACTGGAACCATGTGCTGTGATTTATTTTTGTTTAGATGGTGTAATGCGTGTGTGGCAGCAACCAGGTAAAGAGTACAAAGACAAGTGTGACTTGCCTACAGTCAAGCATAGTGGTGGGAGTGTCATGGTCTGGGGCTGCACAAGTACAGCCGGCACTGAGGAGCTACAGTTCATTGAGGGAATCATGAATGGCAACATGAACTGTGACATACTGAAGAAGAGCATGATCCCCCTCCCTTTGAAAACTGTGCCACAGGGGGGTATTCAAACATAATAATAACCCCAAACACACCTCCAAGATGACCACTGCCCTGCTAAATCAGCTGAGGGTAAAGGTGATGGACTGGCCAAGCATGTCCCCAGACCTAAACCCTATTGAGCATCTATGGGGCATCCTCAAATGGAAGGTGGAGGAGCACAGAGGATTCCAGTGGCAACCTGTGAAGCTCTGGTGAACTCCATTGCCAAGAGGGTTAAAGAAGTGGTGGAAATTAATGGTGGCCACACAAAATATTGACATTCGCCTTTAGCCACGTTTTGTTTGCAAGCCTTATTAATTTTTGGCTATCATTTTTTGGCTGCCTCTGAACGTCCATTTAGCAGCAGCAGTGTACGTGAGGCCTTAGGCTTTATGTACACAGGACATTTTAAAACCTCTCCAGAACAATTTAACTTGAAAGATAGTAACAGACGATTAAAAACGTCAGTTTTGCCCCGTTTAGGTACGTAATTTCTACTCATTTAGTTCTATTTGTCAACGTACTTAAAAAGGACTGGGGGGGGGGGGGGGCGGCGTGGAGAAAGAAAAAAAAAAAATTAAAAAAAAAAAAAAAAGCAGAAACGTGCCAAAGAGAAAATCCAAACACAAAATCACAAAAAAAAAAAAAAAAAAAAAAAAAATTCTATCTAGGCGATTTTATTCTCAAAAGAAAGCCAAGGAGAATCACCACAGTAAACATATGTGTCATGTAAAATGCAAATAAAAGAAATCAGTGTTCACCCTTCATAGGGGATTGCTGCATTGTTTCAGGAAACCTGCTTGGTTTAGCTTACTAGATGGGCTAGTGGTCCCTTATCTACCCCCCACACAATGCTTCCTGTACGCTGCATGAAGGGGCTAATGAGGCAGGCAGGGAAGAGTGAAACAAATACAGGAACAACCAATAGAGATGTGGTTAGTTTGTGGAAAGTTAATGTGGGTAACAATTGTGAAGAGCCAGCTGCCAAAGTCATCACAGTGGCTGTGTACAAAGGAGGAAAATGCCTTAACCTCCCCTTCCCCCACAAAAGATCCTTTCTGACACAAAGCATCCAAGCTGATCTCGTGTAATGACTGTCTAGGCCAGAGCGTCTCAACTTTTTTTAGTGAAGGCAATTCTGAGGCACTCCATTCTAAAATGCTGAAAATTAATCGAAACGTTTTACATAATGCAGCAACATCCAGACATGTAGAACACCCAACCCAATGCTAGAGGGGATTGTATTCTAAGCATACACACCTTTACATAATGGTAGTAATATTCCACTGTTTCACTTCGGTTTCTCTATCTTATGCAGTTAATGTGACCCCAGAGCTGACGGAGAGGGGCAGGGGAGAGGCAAACAAGGATGCTGTGCACCTTCCCAAGGTCCTCCTTATCAACTGTTGAGGCCATGGATTGTTAGAATGCCGGTGTTCTATCGTAAAGTGCATCCAATCGGATAATGCCTCAGACAATGTGTGCATGCGCAGGATATGTCCCTCAAGCTGATATGTTGATCAGCCGGTGTGACATCAACATTGCACATACGCAGATAGTCTGCGGCATTATCCATCGATCTGCAAAGGGAGAATGTAATCGTGCAACACACCGAAATCCGCCTGTCACGCCACTGATCAATTCTCCCGCATGAGCAGAATCTGACAATTACATTCTCCCTTTGTAGATGGTCAGATAATGCGCAGTGTTGACGCCACACCAGCTGATCAATATAGCTGGAGTGACGTTGTGCGCAGATTGTTCGGGAGGCATTACCTGATGGGGAAGGTTGTAATGGTGCACAACGAGGCAACCTGAAGCTTTGTGTAACTAAAAGGTAGGCATCATCCACCTGTCAACTTGTACCCCCAAGTCCAAGGGGTCAGGGTGTACAGCAGCCTTCGACAGAATCAAAAGTGACATGCTGGAAAACCAGCATCTAATTAGTGGGAGTCCCCCTGTCAAAATACAACAGCACCGCAGGGGAGATTGTGGCACCGACATTGCTTGTGTTGGTATGTCAAATTGGTCCATTTTTTTTTTTTTTTTCTTTGAACCTGCGGGGTTGAATGAATGAAAAAAAATAAAATAAAAATTGCAGCATGTTGGGGACTGTTAAGCTGAAATCTAATGAGTGCTCAACCTATCTGCCAATCATAAATTTAGTTTGCAAAACAAGGGTTCTGCATATGCTCAGAACAATGGTACTTCAGCTCTGAAAACACTTAGGGGTCTAGTTCTAAAACATTTGTTGCACAAATGTCACAAGCATTTGTCCAGGTTGCATACATTTCTAATTTTTTTCCCCCCCCTCACTTTGACTTCCCATGATCGTCAGCGTCATCATCTAGAGGCCACAATGTGGTATATTTTCAGATTGAAGTATTTAGCGCTGCACAGTGGTTAACATGTCCACCTAGCAGCACTAGAGTCATCCATTTGAATCCTAACCATGACACTACCTGCCTGGAGTTTGCATGGTTTCCCTGTGACAGTGTGGGTTTTCTTTTGGATACACTGGTTTAACTCCCACATTCCAAAGATGGTTAATTGGCTCCTATCTAATTTGGCCTCAGTATGTGTATACATGCAAGTTAGGCACTTTAGATTGTAAGCTCATTGGAGGGACTGATGTGAATGTTCAATATATATGTAAAAGCACTGTGTACATTGACAGTATTACAGAAAGATATTCTTCTAACTAGAATGCTCCAGAAGACGTCACTGACGAAACGCGAAGGGCGTGGCCATACTACGTGCACCATCTATACACAAGAGCAGCGGGCCGGCGGCTATTGTAAACAGCGTTTTTTATTCAGCTGAATGTGAGTAGGTTTTCTTCTTCAATAAAGCAACATATCATTATGTACTACACCATGGATATGTCCTTTCTCTCTACATACACATAAAACGTGGATATAACATTGGGAAAGCGAACATCTCCCGGGATAACGCCAACCAACACCAGAGAGCAGCACAGTGGCTCATACTGTGGAGGCTTATCCACCCCAACTGGGGTAAGATTTCTGGTGAGGGCAACTACATTATTAGGCACTGAGAAGCGCACTGGGAGAAGTTTTGTTGCACGGAGAAAAACAAACAAAGCATTCCTGCACCAGTCACTTTTCTTTATCTCTACGTGGGACTTTTTATACATTGTAATTTTCTGATTGTCACATCTTGCTCATTATTTTGCACTTGTTAATTTTATATAGACATTTATGTGTTTACTCAGGTTCTGCACTGGTATATATTTCATAAGGATTAATTTTATTATTTATTTATGTGTTTATTTAGGCAATTGTGCAGTTTTATTTAGTTTAGGTTTTTTTTTTTGCTACATGCCACATTAAGAATTATTTGTCACACATTTTCTCACTTATTTGACAAGGCATTTAATCACTATTAAGTTGGCACTTTATGCATAACTTACACCAATTTTAACACTAATTTACTAACCTTAATGCTATTACGTTCGCATAGTACTGCACATGTAAAGGAATTCACCTTTATTGGGTTATTTTGGGTGTTTCACCACATCATTGGTGACATTTAGGTATAGCGCCACCATCTACTCCCTTCTTCATTCCATCCAGGACACCCTCCCCCCAATTTGGGAGGAGGTATTAAGTAGAGGCAGCTCATAGACATTTCCCTTTTTCTGGCTTAGTCCATAGCGCAATCTCTCTTTTTTTTTAATTTTTTTTTATTTATTTTTTTTTTTTTACAGAAAGATAGATCACATTTTGGCCACTGTACGAAGCAGACGATCATAGGAAATCAGAGAAAATACAGGGAAACATCCATCCTACAGCCTGGCCAAAACACTTGTGATATTCTTCTAACTAATGTTTGATAGACCTCCACAGACTTTCTCAAAAAGTGGACCCTCCCAAACTGAAGGATGGTAAATAGTATACATGCTGGAGTTTTAAACTCCAGCATGTATACTATCCTTCAGTTTGGGAGGGTCCACTTTTTGAAACACAGTCTGTGGGGGTCTATCAAACATTAGTTAGAAGAATATCAGAAGTATTTGGCCAGGTTTTAAAATAAAGTTCACAAAACATAGTGAATTTATCAGTGAGCTCACACACACACACACACACACACACTATATTATATACAAGTTCAACTTGCATTGTAATTATATGTACAGGAGTGGCCATATTTGCTTACATGTGGAGATATTACATTGCACGGTTAGGTGCTGCACAGATGTGTTTTTACTGCTCCTGATCTGCCAACCCACTCAAACAATTCTCCATGTGAAAGATATCCTAACAATTAGGACTCATTCACATGGGTGCAGTGACTCATACAGCTTAAATGGTCTGTTTATGTGGGTGAAGCCAGTAAAATGCAACAGCTGTAGGGCAACAGCCACGCTTCCTAATTTGACAGGCATGCAGGGCTGGTGGGTGAGCAGGTCTGAAGCAGACAGTGTTCGTTTAAGGCTGCACAACTTCCCCTGCATGCCTGCCAAATTAGAATGAGTGGCTGAGTCTGTAAATCCGCTGCGTCCCGATAGAGTTGCATGCATGCATGAATGAGGCCTTAAAAGCAGAAATACTCAACCTGTGGCCCTTTGATGTGGTCCGCAACCTCAAACCAAGGGCGCGTATGTCCATGCCCTTAGATGGCGGGTCAGCAAGCCCAGATTACAAACTGGTTGCCGACCTGCCAACCCAGAACAGAGAGCAAGGAGCTGGTGGCAGAGGAAGCAGGCAGCCACATAAGCCGATGCTTCCTCTGTAGTGCCGGTGTTCTGTCAAAAAGTGTCCGGCCATCGAATAGTGTCCACCCCGTACAGCGCAGGCGCAGCGCTTGTGCAGTATGGAGGAGAAGGAGACTCCGAAAGTCTCAGGAGAATGGCGCCTGCTCACTGAGTCCAGGTTGAAGCCCCACCATCCAAGTGGACAGTACGGTTGCTCATAGTAACAGGGCCCCTCGCGGGCTCGCCACGCTTCAGGCACGGTCTCGCGTCGCACGGCTATTTTTTATTCTAACGCTAGGTCCACTTGGATGGTGGGGCTTGAACCTGGACTCACTGCACAGGCACCGTTTATCTTCGGAGATGTTCGGCTTCTCCTTGTACTGCCTCCAGAGCTTTTCTGATTGTAGATGCTATGCAGCATAAGTTCTACACATAGCAATGCAATGTATTGTTGCCAGCCATGTGATGAGAAGGTTGAGAAAGGCTGACTTGTACTGCAGAAGCCATGCCCAAAAAAAGGCAAACAGAGGGCAAATGGCTAGGACCCAGTATTGCCTGTACCCTTTTCTACAGCAGATCTTTTCTCCAAGACTGGCTTACCATTCATTGCTACATAAAGTATCTCTATGTGGAGATGGTCAAATCGGTAAAGGAGCAGAGCTTTGCTACCCGATGTCAAGTCAGCCTCCCTGATGACCGATTTGGGTAATGATCAAGAAAACAGCAAGAGAAGCTGAGAAAGGCACATGTACAGATCCACAAAATAAAAAAATGCAGGTCTACAGCTTCCTCTAGAGCAGTGATGGTGACCCTTTTTGAGCTTGAGTGCCCAAACTTCAACAGGTGTACAGAGCGGTGTGTCAGAGGTCATGTGCTTGTGTTCAGAGGACAGGTGTGTGTAGAACATCACTCCTGATATATTGGGGGTGGGGGATAATCCATGTCACTAAAGATCACTTCTACAATGGAAGAAAGCAACCTGATCTCCACTAATCACTACAACCAGACATCCCAAAACAGCCTGGAGGACAGAACTCTGCTCATCCCACCATATGTCCAATCCCAGGGAGAGTACACATGGTCTGCTACAGTAAAGGCCCCTTTAGGAGTCTCTGCCCTCGCCGGCAAGTGTAGCTCCCCCTTCCCTTTCAGCTGTGCTCCGTGTTCCGAACACAGACTCTGGAACACGGCATGGCTTGAGCGTGGCATCAGGCACAAGGACGTGCCTGGACCAGCTGCGACACCTTTCCGAGCACGCACACTGGTGATGGCCGGTCAGTGTGCGCTCCTTTCCGAGGTTCGGCTGCCGGGGTTAGTGAACAGCGACTTAGCTTGCGTGCCATAGGTTCAACATCACTGCTCTAGAGCCTCTAAACTGCAGCTCGGGGATGGATGAGTCCAGGGGCGAATTGAAAACTCATGGGCCCCCCAGGCAATAGGAGGAGATTATGGGGCCCCCCGGGCAATATATTATGGGCCCCCCGGGCATTATGGGGACCCCCCCGGGCAATATATTATGGGGACCCCCCCCGGGCAATATATTATGGGGACCCCCCCCCCGGGCAATATATTATGGGGACCCCCCCGGGCAATATATTATGGGGACCCCCCGGGCAATATATTATGGGGACCCCCCCCGGGCAATATATTATGGGGACCCCCCCGGGCAATATATTATGGGGACCCCCCCGGGCAATATATTATGGGGACCCCCCCGGGCAATATATTATGGGGACCCCCCCGGGCAATATATTATGGGGACCCCCCCGGGCAATATATTATGGGGCCCCCCCGGGCAATATATTATGGGGCCCCCCGGGCAATATATTATGGGGCCCCCCGGGCAATACATTATGGGGCCACAGTACACACACACACACAAGGTACCGGAGAGGTGGGGCAGTGCCCGATTGGTCAGTCCGCCCCTGGATGAGACTCTTTGCTTGCCTTTATCCAAGGCATTCTGGGTCACTATTCCTGCCACAGACATAAGCAATGGAGCATAATTCCTGCCACTGACAACAATGGGGTGCTAATAATTCCACGGGCACCACCTGGCACTATCCCTCCCATTGACACCAACTTTGGGGCACCGTTTAATTCTCACTGGCCAGTCTAGTCCTCTAAAATATAAAGGACAGTAACTGCCATTTGTTTAGGAAGTTTATAGGTCTCTGCTCTAGAGCAAGGAGAATAGGACACTGTTGTCAAATAACACAATTAGATTCATATATGAATATTGTCTTTTTGCAGACATTAAAAACATTTAAAAAGTAGAACTCTAAAAAGTTATTGATGCCTTTATTCCATTTCAGGAGATATTCTCTAAGAGATCTGCATAAAAATGGTTCCACATTATGCCACTATCTTCAGAAACATTTTAACAATGCAATTTGACAGCCCTACTACGAAGTCAGAAAAAATAAAGTAAAAGTCAAATAAATGATTATGCAAGACTGCAATGTTTAAATATCACAAGCAGGATTTTTAAAATGGTACTGCCTGGCACAGTACAGTTATCCCAGGCATTCCGGGGAAGGGAATGCTTTCTTGGAAAGCAAACCCCTTTGATTGAATAGTTGTCTTTATAACTTGGAATACCATCCTATACACAGCACGCCTTAACACCCTCAGCATAACGAAAAATGCCAAAGAGATTTTAGTGTTTACATGTATTCGAAAACCTGAAGGGCAGAAACAACAAACTTTGACAAAGATCAAAGCAAGGTCGTTCAGCTGCATTTTGCAGATCTGTCTCAGTTTTGTCTAAATGTTTATTATATACAAAAGAAAAGAATGCGTTCTTTGCAATATTTTAACTGTACATGGCCAGAACCATTAGTATTTTTCAAGCATAATAAATGGTCAAAAAAAGCCCCGTGTATACATGCAAACAGTCCTTGACATAACTACCCAATAGGCAGGTTGGTCAAGGCTAATGGGTTTAGATAAAACCTTTCCCTGCCGAGCATACACTGTGCCCTCCAGTGCCAGCCACCTCCTCTGACAAACTCTTGCACCTGTTCCAACAAGTACATGCAGGGGTGTAACAAAAAGGTTGTTAAGCTACTCTGAGTGATATCATCCGCTCTGTGTCCCCGTGTTTGTGTGAATATAATATAATATAATATAATATAATATAATATAATATAATATAATATAATATATATATATATATATATATATATATATATATATATATATATATATATATATATATATACATATATATACACACACACACACACACACACGCTAATACCACCTCATTTAAGAGAGCTGCTCACGTGACAGACCGGATATCTCTTCTCCCCATCTGACAGCTGCAGTGGGTCTGGCCGAGAATCCCCCCACTGCTGTCAGGCGGGACAAGAGGACAGGCGGAGAGAGCTGGCTGGTCACGTAAGCGCTGAGCACACAGAGCGGATGGTATGAAAATAACAGTAATTTCAGCTGCATGAGGGGCGGGCACTATCACGAGCTGATAGGGAGGGGAGGGGGAGAGCAGACGAGACAGCAGCTGACGGAAGCACCTAAACTGACCACGGTGTCAGAGCACAGCAGCCACGATATACCATGGTCAGTTTACAGAGGGGAGGGTAGAAACTGGCAGGATCAGCCAGGTATTTCAGGCGATAGAGAGGGCCAAACAACACAACACAAGCACTGTGCTATATAACATGCTTTAAAAGAGACAGGATACATTTTTAGTTTAAACACTTTAATTCTACAAAACTCTTTATGAATTCCATCATATATAGCTTATAAAAAGAAGGGAACCTGTAGAATAAGAGTTACATATTTTCATGTTGCACAATATTTGTGCAACTGTTTTTCAAACCTATATTTCCAGTAAAATATAAACCAAAAATGTATTTTTGGGCACAAAGACACAAAAGAAATCCCATTTTTTTGAACATTTTTAAAGGCAAGACTATGTTGAGTAAAGATGTATCAAATACAACACTTACAAGTCCTTACAGCTGATTAGATTACAGTTAACTGTAAGGGCTCATGCACACGGTGCAAAAAATAAAATAAAACCCCACTGCTTTTTACAGGCGTTTGACCTTTAGGTTTATGCCTCTGAATACCTTTTAGGTTAGTCTATGTGTCCATGCACACATAGGCATTTACAGGTACTTAGAGGCAACAGCATTTAAAAGCAAAAATCCCCCATCACTTGCACGTTCAGGAGAGAAGTGTTTTGGTGGAAAAAGATTAATGGGCCTAAACAGCAGGTTTGTTTAGCGGTGGAGCCATTCATGCCAATGGCCAGAATAAATGAATGGCCAATAAAAAGAATGCCCAAACGCTTGATGCCACTAAACACGTTTGTTTTCTCCCTAGGAGCAAGGCACCCAGGGGAATTTAAAAAACGCCTTTGTGCATGATGCCTAAATATCAGCCTTGGAATTATTCCACTCACTACAGTGTACATGGCAATACCCAATGCGAAGCATGATCAATGCTTACTTAGAAACAGACTTCCATATGGATTGTGCATTTGTGGGGAGTTGCGGTTCCTTTTTTTTTATTATTTAAAAACACTTTAAAATTTTTCACTTACATGAATTGCTATCACCAAAGATACCAACAAACCTCCCATGTGATAGCATTGAGAAAGTGCAAGGCTCTCTTTAATGGGATCACACACTGTTCTAGCAAATTCAGCAAAATCTGAGTTCAATTTGCTTGTTTTACCAGCCAGAGCCACTGGGGTTTGACAGCTCTGAACTTGGAAGTGTTCAGAGCAAAGCAGTTCCTGATTCACTCCACAGAGGGTAGAAGGTTAAAAAGGAGAAGTTCACTTAAAAAAAAAAAAAAAAAAAAAACCCACACACACACACAATAAATGCACATTTTTATAGCAGGCTAAAAAAATTCCATTTATTATATTTTGTTGCAGGAGCCAGTAAAGCATTGCATCAGCGATCAGAATATCACTGATGCCATGCAGGTCTCCTGCAGACCTGTCAGTGCATCTGCTTGCTTGTACGAGGTAGCCAATACATTCTGACAGGAGGAATCAATGAACTATCATAGCGTCGTGCTAGTTCATTTAAAACGACAAGCTGTCAGCTGCAAAGGATGTCGGGACTTGTAGTTCATACACAGAGCTCTGTGTATGAATGCTGCTACCATGTGGGTGGAACCCCACATGACCGCGCTGTTTTCAAAGTGACAACTAGTAAGGGGTACTGCTGCCATGGGGAAGAGGAGCAGTGGGCGGCAGCTGAAGCAGTGGGAACATGAATTTATCCCTTAACTATATTTGCATTTTGTGTCAGCTGTGAGCTAATTTTAAGCTTTTTAATCCCTTGACAAATGGAAAATATCAGGGAAAGGGTTAAGCCTGTAGACTGAGCACAATACTTGTCAGATTCAAAGTAACGAAAATATGGATCTTTCACATTTGGGCCCTTGTTTTTTTCAGGCTTGGCAGTTCAAAACAAAAAAATTGCTTACCCATACCAGAGCAAACCAGATCTGCTGGTATGTGCTCTGTCCACAATGGCCAATGTATTCATTAAAAGTGGTCAAATGAACCGATGCCCTGATATTTTAAAGTGGTTGTAAACCCTTACAAACCACTTTGACCTACAGGTAAGCCTAGATTAAGGCTTACCTGTAGGTCCAAGAAATATCTCCTAAACCTATACGGTTTAGGAGATATTTGCCCGAAGACAGGCACCGCTGTCTACGGCTGCCGCGCGTGTCGGCTCCCGTGCGCATGCGCGGGAGTGACGTCATCGCGGCTCCGCCGAATGACAGCGGTGGAGCTGCGAGACCCCACCGAAAAGATGGATGCGCCGGACTACAGGGGACAGCGGTGACATCGCTGGCTCCTGTGTCAGGTAAGTGACACATAATGGGCTACTATGCGATGCATAGTAGTGCATTATGCTTTGCCTGTGCAGGGAATGAAAGAGGAAGTAAACCCATCAGGGTTTACTTTCTCTTTAAGCGTTTCTAAAGCCAAAAACTTTTGGATAAAGTAGGGATGGGTAAAACCCCCTGTCAGGTTTTTATTGATGTGCGCGTTCCTGCTGGGATACTCCTGCTCTGTCTGAGACACAAAGGTAATAAATTTAAAAAATTTACAGTTGTCCCCAGAATAAAAAAAAAGTGAAAAGGAAATTTTCCAGTCAGGATATAGCTCTCAAAGAGAGAATTTGCCCTCTTTGAAAATATCCTGTCATATTGTGTACCCCTGATAAAGGAAATGAGAAGTCTCTCTAAAGCGTTACAAAACTTAAATAGCTAAAAAAAAAAAAAATGCCTTTATCTTATCTCATTCAGAATGGCCCCCGAACACACAAGTTCAATAGATGCCAAAGGCTCTAAACGTATACAACGCACACTGGAGAGTGTTAACAGAAAAGGTTCCGGTCCTGTTTTTTCTTCATTGCTGCGGGTTGTGTGCCCATTCTAATTTAATGGGCTGCGTTAACGTAAAGCACTCCAGCAATAATGGCAATTCATTCTAAGCAAGCTCAAGATATGCAGTGGAGGCAGCAAAACAAAACCAAAAAAAAATAGATTTCAGCAAAGTGGCAGACTTGACCTCATTTCATGCATAATGCTGACAGAATCCCCATAAAATCTGCAGTAACTTTGGAGGTAAACATTTTCTGTTCTAAAATCTGAGAAAGTAATGGTACTTGTAATCATGAAATCGGATCAAGTGAGTGGTGGCAAAGTTTAAAAATAATTAAACAGAAGAACTGTACACAAGTAAACCTCTGACAAAATATCTAAACTAAACATTGGGCATTAACACGTACCTCGGCTGATCCGCTGCTTCTCCCCAGACAATATGCCTGGCGTGTCTATAATGCTAATGCTCTCTAGGACAGGATTAGGCAGTTGTGCACACATGAACCTAGAAAAAGAAGAAACATTGAGTAACTACAAAATGCTATAAAAAATAAATAAAAAAAAGCATCGATCAAAAACGCTTAGCATACAGGGTACTGGGCAAGGCAAATTAGTAATCAAATCTACATACTGTATAAAGAAATATTTAGAAATGGATGGGAAGGTATAAACATGTAACTGTCTTATTGATGGTAGAACTAAAAGATAAAAAAATACTTTTTTTTTTTAACTTTGAATACAGTAAGGGAGGATTATAACCCATCAAATTTCTTTTTTGTCTTCAATTGCAGAGGTTTCCCTTCACTTTCTGTCCCATAGCCAAAACAGAAAGCAAGAGGAAATCCCTGCAAAAACCTACGTTAGAAATACCGTTAAATCTATGAACCTTCCAGAATGGCACACCCGAGAGATGAGGCCTCCTCCCTATAGGTAACACAATCCCATGACAGCTTATTACAAGTGCCCATCAGCCTTCCCCTTGATCCAGTTTGTAATAAAGTAATCCCAAATGGGTTCACAAGCTGAATCATTCCACATTAGGTACTCAGCACCTAGTGTTCAACCCAATTTTCCTACACCATGGGGTGGGAAGTAGGCCTGCCCTGCTGGAAGGTTAGAAGAAATACCGTTACCAGTAAGGGTCCTTTCTTTTAAGTGCTGATCCGCCCCGTGGATATCTGCTTGCTCAGCGGGGATCGCCGGAGCGATCTCCGCCGAGCAGGGAGATGACAGGTCTGTCTCTGCACACTGACAGACCTGTCACAGCGCCGCTCTCCCCTATGCGATCGGATTTTCAGCCAACTTTCACCAAATCATGTGGTTTTTCTGCTCTTTACCGCCACCTTTGGTCAACTTCTGTATTGTTGGCCGACCTTTTGCATTGGTTCTGAGCATGTGTGTTTGTAAAGTCCAACAGTTTTCTGTACACATGATCGGACTTTGCTCCATCGGACTTATGTTTTCGAAAAGTTTGTCTGTTCGCACAGCCAACATTTGTCTGATGAAAACTGAAAAAGTTTGTCTGATGGAGCATACTCATGGTCGGATGTTGCTTTAAAAACAGCTAATTTGCATGTTTGTTGTCAAAAAGTCATGAGACCTAGGGCTCCTCCTACCAGGGCAGGAAACCTATTAACCCCTACCAGATAAAAGGGTGGTCCTCCAGGCGCCGTGTCAGTATTCGAAAACCGTAGGACGTCCCTGTAAAACATTATGCATAATATACATAACTTCAAGACAAAACCAGGTGGGAATCCAGCTGTCCTGAAAGACTCTCAGAAAAGGAGTTACCGGTAAGTCTAACTCAGCTTTGCTCTAAGCGTCTTCCAGGACAGCCCATGAGACAATGAGCCAGAACTTACCAGTCAAGGGAGAGACAACTGCCTGAAGGACCTCACGACCAAACGCCTGCTCCTGAGCAGATAGGAGATCCAGGCAATAAAGGTTTAATGAAGGTTGAAAAAGTGGACCATGTGGCAGCCCTGCAAATTTGTTCCAGGGAGGCTCCAGCCTCACAGCCCAAGACGTAGAACAAGGCCCTTGTTGAGTATGCAGTGACAAGGTGGAGGAACAGCCCTAATTTTGTAAGTTTCAGAAATAGCTTGATTGATTTGCATTCTTTCCCTTGTGTGCTCATGAAAAGGACAAAAAAGGCATCAGTTTTTCTAAAGGTCTTGGTGACCTCAAGGTAGATGAGAAGAATTCTTCTCAAATATAAAAAACAGAAATTTTCTCTTTCTTGGTCGCCCTTTGGCGAACTACAAAAGGTTGGCAGTACAATGTCCTGGGATCTGTCGAACGTACTGGCCACTTTAGGCAGAAATCCTGGATCAGTTTTTAAAACCCGATCCTTAAAAATTGTGAGGAAAGGCTCCCTCACTGATAGGTCCTGTAACTCACTTACTCTGGGAGCTGAGGTAACTGCCACAAGAAAAATCCTTTTTAAAAAGTAACTTAACAGAAATATCCTCTAGGGGCTCAAAGGCTAATTATACCAGAGTTTGAAGCACCAGGGACAATTGATTTGATTTGAAGAATCTAGCTATAGTGGGATTTTCCAAGAGAGAAAATTAGAGAAAAAACACTGATAGCTGCTGCTTGTACCTTAAGGTACTAACTGAAAGACCTTTGTCGACATCCTCTTGAAAAAAAAAAAAAATCCAAAATTGAAGGTACATCATAAAGTTAATCTTTGATTTTCAAATAACCAAGAGTTAAAATTTCTTCCAAACCTTGGAATATATGACTCTAGTGACTGGTTTTCTGCAATTTATCAGGGTCTTGACTACTTTGTCAGGAGAACCCCTGGGGGTGCTTCGTATCTTTTCTTCAGATAAAAGGCTGTCAAGCTTAAGGATACCACCTGTGTGTGCTACACTGGACTCTGCGATAAGTCTTCTCTCTTCCAAAGGCTCAGTGGAGGCTCTGAGACCAGAGTCTGTAACAGGGAAAACCATGGCCTCTTGGGCTAGAAAGGGGCCATTAGGATAAGCTCTGTTTCTTCTAGAAGAAGCTTCCAGAGAAGTTCCAGAATTAGCCTGATCAGCGGGAAGGCATAACAGAGGCTGAATGGCCACGTATTGGCAAAAGCATTGATCCCCAATGATTGATCCACTGGGGTCCTGAGAAAAAAAAAAAAAAAAAAAAAAACACACACCTTCTCTGTCTTGTGATTATTCTGATCTGCAAACAGGTCTGCTTCGGACATTCCCATCTGTCGGAGAGACCGGCAAAGATTTTGGGATGAAGGAACAAATTGTCTCGACATATCTGGTAGCGGCTGAGATAATCTGCCAGACAGTTTTGTGTCCCCTTCAGGTGCACTGCTGTAACTGAGGCTAGATTCCCTTCTGGCCATGATAAAATCTCCTGGGCAACAGACTGAAGTATCCGACTCCTCGTACCTCCCCATTTGTTAAGGTACGCAAACATAGCGATATTGTCGGATAGAATCTGAAGATGGTGACCCCCGATTTCCATCTGAAATGCCTGCAAGGCTCTCTGAACCGCTAGAAGTGCTCTCTGATACGATGAAGCTCCTGCTTCCCTTGAGGATTATTCTCCCCATGCCACTGTGTTGCTGAGGTGGGCTCCCCATCCCCAGAAACGTGCACCCATTGTGATCCTCTGGGATATAGGAATGGACCATGGTAGACCTCTTGTTAGGTGCAGGTGTGTCCTGGAGGGTAACAAGATCCTTGATTCCAGGGAATTTGCATCTCCATCCCAGTTCCTTAGTAGAAACAGCTGTAATGGGCGTTGTTGAAATCTTGCCCATGGCACTGCGGGAAAGCAAGAGGTCTTTAGACCCAATGCTCTTGAAACCACTCAGCGAGACCGACTGGTCTGTAAGGCTGACATGGTTTGCATAATTTGAGACCTTTTACTGCAGTCTAAGCAAAGATATGTCACTTTCTGGGACGGAATTGAGGAAGACTTCTCTTTGTTTATTAACCAGCCTAGAGATTGAAGTCTGTCCTGTACAGTCGGGAGATCCGCTAATAACTTTTGGTATGACTTTGCCACCACTAGGAGGTCGTCTAGGTAAGGGATAATAGTTATTGCCTGTAACCTTAGCAGAGCCCGTGCCTCCCCCAACACCTTTGTAAAAAAGCGTGAGGCTGAGGACAGACCGAAGGGAAGAAATTTAAAGTGACGAATCTCTGTTCCCATCTTGACCGCTAGTCTCAAGAATCTTTGGAAGGCTGGATGGACAGGGATGTGCAGATAAGCATTCCTCAAATCCAAAGTGTCCATGAAGCTGTTTGGGCAAAGCAGGTTTTTGATTGCGACATCGTCTCCATATGAAAGTGCTTGCACCTAATCGAACATATTAAAGACCGGAGGTTCAGGATAAGCTGATATTTTCCTGACGGCTTTCTGATGACAAATATATGGGAGTAAAATCCCTTGCCCTGATCCGACCGGGGAACCAGGATCAGGACCTTTTGATATAGCAAGTCTCCAATTTAGAGACCCAGGGCCCTTGCTTTTACCTGATCTTGGAGAGGGAAGGTGACCAATAATCACTCTGGTGGCTGGCAAGAAGATTTCAGCCTGTACCCATTGGTCATTAGGTTCAGGATGAATGGACTTGAGGTGACTTCTGCCCACTGTGGGAGAAAAAACCTCAATCTTCCTCCCACTGGGAGCTGTGTATGGAAAAAGGGTTGGCAGCGATTTATTCTTAACTTTAGAGTATGCTGGCAGTGCTGTCCCAGAAGACTGGAGGGGGGGGGGGGGCTATGTGTTGTGTACTGTGCAGAGAGTGGGGGGCTGTGTATTGTGTACATTCAATTTTAGTGAAGTAAAAATTATTTTATTCAACTAAAATGTACTGGAGATTTTAGTCGACTAAAATGGGACCAAAACTAAAATGGCATTTTAGTCCTAAGACTAAATAAAAATTTGTTGCCAAAATTAACACCGACGCCCGCATGAGTGCCCCCGTGGAATGTGACTCTCCATGGAGGGCACTCGAAAAAAAAAGAGGAGGAGGAGCCAGGAGCGCCACTGAGGGACCCCAGAAGAGGAAGATCGGGGCCACTCTGCAAAACAGCTCATACTCACTGATCACCAGCTGGCTGCAGTGTTCTGCTCTCCTCTCCGACAACTTCTGCGTGTTTTTTTTTTTTTTTTTTTTAACATCTTGCAATACATGGGGGATGGTACAATATAGTATTTAGGTGCTGTGGACTGCAGGGTCCAATTTAAAGAAAATCAAGAAAATGTTCCATAGAATATGGGATCCATGGATTGTCTAACTAATGATCCCAGGACACGCGCTGCTTAACGCTATTATGGTAGCAAGGATTTGAGGATCCAGGACTACGGCTCCCTCCCCCCCCCCCTCTCCCAGCTCTCCCCCATTCTCCTTTTTCTCCACCTTTTCCTGTTCTCTAATCTTCTCTCTTCCCCTGCTATTGGGTCTTTCCTCTCTTTACTGTTTTTTGTTTTCTTTAAATCACTCATTTAGCGGTGCTAACTGCACGATTGGATATCTATACAACTCCAGAGGTAACAGCATCGGCAGTTGGGATCCAGTGGATCCAGGGTTTTTTAGTTATGGAACCTACTTTGCCGCTGCCAACATGTCTTAGGAATTGACCGGTGTATTACTCGATTGTGCATTGTGCTAGATGCCATACTTTGCCGCATTGATGAGACCTTTGTTTGTATTGTACTGAAAACCTTTAATAAAAATATTGAAACATAAAGAAAATCAATATTCTTTGGAAAGAAATATCTGCAATTTGGTCTTCAAGATAGGGCGTGCTAAAAACAGTCATTATTGGCCCTGGTCCCTACTGGTGATTCACACATGTTTCTCTAGGGTGGGAGCAGCAAAGGAAAATCATCTGAGCGCAAGGGAAATGTAGAGGCCAATGCATAGGGTAATGTGGAAGAAACAAACCATACATTTGCTTTTGAAAAAGTATGTTCCAACTTTCCATTTTCACAACATTCAGCAAACTAAAAATAACAGAATTTAAGATGTCACTGTAAGCAGATAAAACTGTTGCAATATGCCTTATCTATGTATAGGAACAGCAGTCTGTTTTACAAGAGGATGATTTGAATGTAATTACTACAATAGGAATGTCAGTCGGGAGAGGGGTGTTGTATTTATAATTTCAGACATTTAAGTAACATGACATTTCAAGGCTAAATTTGCACGGGAAAGTTGCACCAGAGCGAATGGAAGAAGCTGGAATCTACAAATTCCTGCAAATGTTTCAGCCACATTTGAGCAGATACTACTGCCACTAAGTCATGTAGACTTCAATGACAGTTCGGCGATAGCCATAGCCATCCGTGGCTGTCCTCTCTGCCAGAGATCACTGCTGGAAGCACACAATAGACCAGCACCAATAAGGTTCTACTCGCTCAACTCCTGTATATTAACTTGCATGCTCAATGACCAACTACTGCGTATGTCACCTGTGGTTAAAATTCTCAGTTTGGAAACCTCAGACAGACAATCCTGTATGATTGTTACCATTCCCCCAAGATAAACAGACTCTGGACTGTCTGTGGGGAGCACACCTGTCCCTCTCCACTGGGCAAACAGGAACGCTTGGGTTCCCATTAGTAATTAGTTTACAGTTTAGAGGGGGGCAGATTACACAGCATAAGCACTGTGCTGTTTAATCTGCTTTTAGGGACCAGGATATCTTTTTTTTTTGGGTTAACAAACACTTTAAGTCCAGCTTACCACTGGTTTTATATTCCATGAACAATGGCTCCTTCAAGCACACATTGTAAAGAATGTAAGGGCATTCCCAGAAAAAAAACCCCATGAGTCAGAGCAGAACACAGTGTAGTAGCAACGCTGGAGATCCCCCAAATTATGCTTTCTCAAAATACTTCAGACTGTAATCTGTGGGTACAGTCAGTGAAACAAGAACAAGGGAACTATACTTTAGCTTGTTTATGCCGGGACTCTGTCTTCATATATCAGCAATAACTGCTTTATTTTGTCCAGTAAAACAAGAAAGAGAACAAACCAAATAAAGTAACTGATGACAATTGCAAAATTTATATATATCTCTCTATCTCTATAGCTAATCTCAATATAGCAGTAAAGTAAAAAAAAATTCAAGATTTATAGAGTCAACAAGAACTACTTCATGGGTTGAGGAGCCTCCTTTTTTTCCCCCCATTCGCCATATTAGAGTGGACATTAGCAAGAAGAGAAGACATAATATGCATTACAGAAAGTAGATCCCCTCGCCATGCATTTGCCAAGGCCTTGATCACAGGTTTACTGTGCGCACTAACTGAACGTTCCCTGGCTTTTGAAGCGAGAAAAGTTGGGATAAATGGCTTGTGAAAAAAAAAAAAAAAAAAACTCACACCAAGAGGGTGCGGTTATAGCGGTAACTCAGGGAATGCCGTGGCTGTCAGAGGATATGGGTGTGTATTATCCAATATCATTGATTAGGAGTGTGCTATAATTCACTTTGTTTTAAACTAAAATGCTTCATTCTTGTACATGGCTGTTTTGCACAATGGGGCTGTACTAGAAAAAAAATCTGAGTAAGCAATAGTTTAAGTATGACATACCACTGTTCCCCTTCCAAAAAAAAAAAAAAAAAAAGCTTTTTTTTTTTTTTTTTTACACTGACAACGAAAAATGTGTCCATACAGTTCCTGCTTTATTCATGTAAGGATATCCTGAAGACAGGTTTGAATGATAAAATAACATCCTTCAGCTGGACAAGCAATGATAATACAAATAGTTCAAACAGACAAAATAGGGAAGCTTTTGACAGACTGCCCAATAAAAATTAATGGGCAAAGCAATAAGCGATGCGTTTCAAAAAACAGAAATAAATAATGGTCCAAGTGATATTCTGGTCAAATAAAAAAGGATTTCTTTCAAGCAGTTAAAGTGATATTAAAAAAAAATAAAAATAAAAAAAAAAGGTCTTAAACATGTCATACTTACTTGCTCTGTGCAATGGCCCAGTGTTTACCTAGATTTATTTTTGCACATTTTGTGTGTTTAAAAGCGGAGTTACAGGCTTTTTTTGTTTATTAAAAGTCAGCAGCTACAAAAATGTTAGCTGCTGACTTAAAGTGGTTCTGCACCTTTAAAAAAAAAAAATATTAAAAACCAGCAGCTACTAATATTGCAGCTGCTGACTTTTAATAAATTCACACTTACCTGTCCCAGGGTCCAGCGATGTCGGCGGCAGATGACGAGCAACCGCTCGTCTCTCTGCTGCCCCTGCCGCCATCCTGTGTCAGGGAATCGGGAAGTGAAGCATTGCAGCTTCACTGCCCAGTTCCCTGCTGTGCATGCGTGAGTCGCTCTGCGCGTCTCTGCTGGTCCCCGCTGTGTCCCGGGAACTGTGTGTTTCCCAGAACACAACGGGGGGGGGGGGGGTCCATCTGCAGGGGTCTTGTCCCGGAAGTAGGTGCAGATACCTGGATTATCCATTTAACTGCACTCCCCTCCCCCCTGAAAGGCGCCGATTGTGGCACCGTGGGGGGGGGGGGGGGGGGGGGGAAGTGATCAGATGAGCAGAACTTCCACTTCAGGGTGGAGGGCCGCTTTAAGAAATAGCCACTTACCTGTCCCAGGGTCCAGCGATGTCGGCGGCAGATGACGAGCAATCGCTCCTCTCTTTGCTGCCCCCGCCGCCATCCCCTGTCAGGGAATCGGGAAGTGAAGCATTGCAGCTTCACTGCCCGGTTCCCTGCTGCGCACGCGTGAGTCGCGCTGCGCGTCTCTGCTGGTCCCCGCTGTGTCCCGGGAACTGCATGTTTCCCAGAACACAACGGAGGGGGGTCCATCTGCAGGGGTCTTGTTCCGGAAGTAGGTGCAGATACTTGGATTATCCAAGTAACTGCACCCCCCCCCCCCCCCGAAAGGCCCTGATTGTGGCACCGGAGGGGGGGGGGATCAGATGAGCAGAACTTCCACTTTAGGGTGGAGGGCCACTTTAAGAAATAGCCACTTACCTGTCCCATGGTCCAGCGATGCGACCGCATGGAAACTTGCTCCTCTCCCCCTCAGCCGGGTGCCCACAGTTTCAATGGAGGCACCAGAGAGCAGTGACAACTTGTGGCTTCATGGCCGGGCACACACTGCACAAGTCGCACTGAGCTCTCCGATTGGACAGGCATTCATCTGGGACCTGTGACGTGTCCCAGAAGATTGCCAACAGGGAGAGGCCGCCTAGGGGGAGAGGAGTCGCATAGGCAACCCGCACTCGGAAGCGGGACAGGAAGTCCCTCTCAAAATCAGGCACCTCCAAAAAAAAATTATGCCAAATGTGGCATATAAGGGGGTGAGGAGTGCTTAAAAGGGACACTAAAGGTTCATGTTTTTAACCTTAAATGCATCCTATGCTTTAAGGAGTAATGTGCCATACAAGAGCATCTATCGGACAGAATCACACATTTTTATGCAATTTTCCAGAGCTCCCATTGAAATCTATGCCCAAAATAACCAAATCTCCTTAAAAAGAAGCTCAGCGTAAGCAACAGGCACCATCATTTAAAGCAATGGGATTTTCCAGGTTCAGCATTTTGTAGGTTTGAGCTACAAAATGCTCAGGTTCATGCGTTTGATCACTTAGTTCTCAGGGGAGAGCCAGCGGGGGACAGCTACAGCTGGCATCGGTGCTGCAGCCATTTAGGGGAAGGGGGCTGCCGTGTGCAAAACCATTGCACAGACCAGGCAAGTATGTTTTATTTTATTCCAATGTTTAGAACCACTTTAAAGCCTGCCTTCTACTGAATAGCTACATGCCCTTCATCTTGAGCTCATCCTCATAGCATTGCACATCCTCAATAGTTAAGAGTGACTGTACACAGTGTCCCCTGTGGAGAACTTTTGTTAAAAAGCTGGGAAATCTTTATGAGTGATCTGTGTTTACATTGCATACAGTGTGTCAAGAAACTGCCATGAATGCTTGAATTATATATGCACAAAGTCAGCTGCTGACATTACTGACAATGGCTTAACATGTGTCCCTCCAGCTGCTGCAGAATTACAATACTGTATATTTTATTTTATTTATTTATTTTATAGAATGCCACAGACAGGCCGATCGTATAAGTTGTGAGGAGACCTGCCCAATCTCATAGATTGTAGAGGAACCATTACTGACAAGTACAATATTCAGTACTTGTGTGTACCCAGATAAAGCATCACTGCCTTGACTGAGCACCACTCCACAGCGGTCTGCCCAACTCTATATTGTTCCAGGAATATGAAGGGTGGTCCCTTTCTCACTGCTGAAACAGAGTATAGTATGCTTGATGTCATACAGTTTACACAGCGGCCTCACTTATTAGTAAGCGTTCAATTGGGCCTATTTAATGTGATAGAAAGTTAGGCTTTCAAAAAAGTATGTTTTTTTTTTTTTAAGCTTCATACCTACCTAGGTGGATGCAACATTGGTCCAATGCTGAATCTGTCCCCTGGAGCCTCTACACTGAGAGCCGAGCAATGGAACACCGCCAGTTGCTCAGTTCTCACAGCTCCCTTAGCAGAGAGCTGGTGACTGTCAGTCATTGGCTCTCTGCTCTGCCCCTCCGCTGGGCTATGGAGGGGGCAGAAAAGGTTGGCTCAGGCTCTCAGCGGCCTGTTCAGGCATGTGGGCGGATGCCAACTTCAATGTCACGATCTTGTCCAAGCCTGGAGCGCCTCCGACAGTGGGCTGCAGCCTGCTGAAAACAGATCACAGGAGTGCAGAACAAACTGCACTCCCGTGGACCAAAGGAGAAAGACAGCCAAATGAGCTCAAGTTGTACTTCCCCTTTAAATAATATAACCATAGCAACTAGTAAACATTCACTCTGCTGCAGATGGAACCTGATTGCCCATTAGAAGTTGCTACATCTAAACCAGACCTGTCCACAAATTTCCTTCATGGTTTCTTGTGCTGGGAAAGTCCCATATTTTACTTTTATTGGGACAACTACTTCCAAGGGTTGTAAAACCTTGTGTTTTTTCACCTGAATGCATCCTATGCATTCAAGTGAAAAAACACCTTGTAGTCACCGGCCCCCTAGCCCCCCCCCCCCCCGTTTTACTTACTTACCGGAGTCCCTAATTTCCGTTGGCGCGTCCCCGCCATCCCTCTCTCAACGGGTTTCAGGCTCTTGATTGGATAGAGTAATAGAAAACACAGCCATTGGCTCCCACTGCTGTCAATCAAATCCAATGACGTGGGCGGCAGGGGACAAGTCCTGCATTTGGCCTCTATGGACACCAAATGCTGGACTCTGGAGCGTGCCTGCAAGGTAACCCCCTCAGCAGGGTGCTTCTCCAAGGGGGTTATCTAATGCAGGGAGGAGTCACAAAAGCCGCTGAGGGACCCCAGAAATGGATGTTCGGGGCCACTCTGTGCAAAACGAGCTGCACAGCAGAGGCAAGTATGATATGTATGTTATTTAAAAAAAAAAAATGGGTCCTTTAGTATCACTTTAAGGCGAATGCACACCCGGCAGTCACCGCCCGCCCCCCCCCCGTATCTCCTCAGCGGGGGATGTGCTGCTCCTCTCTCCACGGGGTTCCAGCCCATGATTGGATAGATTGATAGAAGTGCAGCCATTGGCTCCTGCTAATGTCAATCAAATCCAATGATGCAGGGGGCAGGGCCGAGTCCGACATTCGTGTCTGTGGAGGCAAATGCTGGAATCAGGAGCGCGCCTGCAAGGTAACCCCCTCAGGAGAGAGCTTCTCCTAGGGGGTTATCTGATGCGGGGAGGATTTGCGAGAGCCGGCGGGGACCCCATGATGTTTGGGGCCACTCTGTGCAAAAGGAGCTGCACAGTGGAAGTATAACATCTTTGTTATTAAAAAATAAATAAATAAATAAAAAAAAAATAAATAAAAAAGCACGATCCTTCACAATTACTTTAAATCATTATCCTAGGACTGGAGTGAATAAAGTGCAGCAGGGTTCCCAGCATAAGACAGCAAGATAACTTCGATTTCACTCCATTCCCCAAACAATTTGGGCACAGTGGAGAGGGATTAGTATTCTTGTCAGGTTCCGGTACTGCCGGAGTCCATTAGGGAGATTAATCAGCAGCCACAGATTTGACAGCACAGACCAGGTCAAGTGAGACAGATCCTGGCTGGAGATTGCCTGCATATACTTTGAGGACTGGAACACTCGCACAGCCTCAGTACAGACAAAACATAAGGACAGCAAGATATAAAAGTCATGTGTAAATTGAATTAAGTTGCACTACATACATAACCTATCCTATAGTTGGCTGTCATGTGCGGAGATGTGATCTAAGCATGAGTGATGCCACACAAGCGATTCATCATGGATTAAATAAACAAACACATACGGTATCAAGTTGAAAACACAACCAATTAGAATGATCTATGAAAAAAAGATTATTTCATCAATCTGTGTTACGATTGGCTGTCTGACACACACATATTCATCTGATCCGTCAGAAATTATACAATTCTGCCACTGCCAGTCAACTTATCGTCAAAATTGTTTGAACCATCACCGATATTGATCAGATGGAGGTTTGTGACTTGTAGTAATTCTTCAATGTGATTGTCTGTGAGGCACTCATACCTGAGAGGTCACCTTCATTGTGGGAGGTCAGGCAGGGGCCTCTCTAATACAAAACACAGTTATACACAAAGGTACAAATCATAACCTAGGAGGAAGTCTGCACTCAAAGACCGTGGTTAGGAGAGATTTCCGACACTCCCCCACTTGTGGAGGTCAGACATGGGGGAACGCCGGGACCTGTAGTCCTCCAGATGGGGGGAACGCCGGGACCTGTAGTCCTCCAGATGGGGGGGGGGGGCGCTGGGACCTGTAGTCCCTCAGGTGGGGGGGGGAGCGCTGGGACCTGTAGTCCCTCAGGTGGGGGGGGGGGAGCGCTGGGACCTGTAGTCCCTCAGGTGGGGGGGGGGGGAGCGCTGGGACCTGTAGTCCCTCAGGTGGGGGGGGGGAGCGCTGGGACCTGTAGTCCCTCAGGTGGGGGGGGGGGAGCGCTGGGACCTGTAGTCCCTCAGGTGGGGGGGGGGGAGCGCTGGGACCTGTAGTCCCTCAGGTGGGGGGGGGGGAGCGCTGGGACCTGTAGTCCCTCAGGTGGGGGGGGGGGGGGAGCGCTGGGACCTGTAGTCCCTCAGGTGGGGGGGGGGGGGGGGAGCGCTGGGACCTGTAGTCCCTCAGGTGGGGGGGGGGGGGGGGGGAGCGCTGGGACCTGTAGTCCCTCAGGTGGGGGGGGGGGGAGCGCTGGGACCTGTAGTCCCTCAGGTGGGGGGGGGGGGAGCGCTGGGACCTGTAGTCCCTCAGGTGGGGGGGGGGGGAGCGCTGGGACCTGTAGTCCCTCAGGTGGGGGGGGGGGGGGGAGCGCTGGGACCTGTAGTCCCTCAGGTGGGGGGGGGGGGGGGAGCGCTGGGACCTGTAGTCCCTCAGGTGGGGGGGGGGGGGGAGCGCTGGGACCTGTAGTCCCTCAGGTGGGGGGGGGGGAGCGCTGGGACCTGTAGTCCCTCAGGTGGGGGGGGGGAGCGCTGGGACCTGTAGTCCCTCAGGTGGGGGGGGAGCGCTGGGACCTGTAGTCCCTCAGGTGGGGGGGGGAGCGCTGGGACCTGTAGTCCCTCAGGTGGGGGGGGGGAGCGCTGGGACCTGTAGTCCCTCAGGTGGGGGGGGGGGAGCGCTGGGACCTGTAGCCCCCCCAGATGGGGAATGCTGGGACCTGTAGCCCCCCAGGATGGGGGAATGCTGGGACCTGTAGTCCCTCGGATGGGGAATGCTGGGACCTGTAGCCCCCCAGATGGGGGAATGCTGGGACTTGTAGTCCCCCAACACTGACCTGTTGAGGAAGGCGTTCCCGAAGGCGCTGAGCTTCCTGAAGGGTTTCTTGGGGTCCACCACGAGCGCGTTCCCGGGTAGGACCCCCTCCACG
This sequence comes from Lithobates pipiens, assembly GCF_037356315.1. NCBI lineage: Eukaryota > Metazoa > Chordata > Amphibia > Anura > Ranidae > Lithobates > Lithobates pipiens. Next base: position 328,835 of record NW_027507695.1, on the reverse strand, counting down.
GGGCCGTGCATGACGGCGATGAAGGAGTCTGTGGTGGGCTCGGGGCCGATCCTCATCCCGGGGAAGTCTTGCTCCATGAGGTGTCGGATGAAGGTGGTCTTCCCCGTACTGTATTGGCCCACCAGAAGTACCATGGGCTTGTTGTGGAAGTCGGCATCCTCCAGGGCCGGTGAGTGGAAGTCATGGAAGCGGTAAGTCTCCTCCAGAGGGAATAGCTTCTGCTGGTAGAGTTTGCAGAGCCCGCCGGCCACCGTCTGGAAGAGTTCGGGCTCCTTTTTCCTGCGAGCGTCTTTACTGACCCAGCTGAACATGGCTGCGCACACCGGGCGGACGGGCAGACGGACGGAAGAACTAACGACTCTCTCTAACGGACCCGGCTCTGGGCTCAGGGGGAGGGGCGGGGTACAGGCTGGGCGTGGTGCGGGGCGCGCGGGGACACCTCGGGAGCGCGCCTTGGTATGAAGAGAATAGAGAGCGGCGCGCACACCGGCCGGGTTCCTTCAGAGTCCAGTCAGTCTGAGTCAGTGATTAGAGATGAGCCACGGAACGTCAGAGGGAGGAGAGGGGACCACACAATACCTTCCTCAGCCATGACATCATCAGGAGGATTCCCCCTCCCCACCCCGCCCCTGACTCATGGTGACACGTGGGGGGAGAAGTCAGAGCCCTCAGTTCACAGGATGTGTGACGTCACTCCTAATCTGTGTCATTATATGTGATGACTGGAACCTTCTACAGAACACAACTCTCATCATCATGTCTACTCCCAGACACTGGCCAGGGATTTTATATCCCTAACACTAGTTCTGAAACTACTAGTCCATGGAGTCCAACATTGTCTTCAGGGGCATTTTCTGAAAGCAGCGGACCTGTGTGTAAGACCAGAAGTTGGGACCTCCTACCCCAGAAAAACAAAAACGGAGTTCAGGGGTCAGTAGTAAGTGTAGTGAGTTCAGGGGTCAGTAGTAAGTGTAGTGAGTTCAGGGGTCAGTAGTAAGTGAAGCGAGTTCAGGGGTCAGTAGTAAGTGAAGTGAGTTCAGGGGTCAGTAGTAAGTGAAGTGAGTTCAGGGGTCAGTAGTAAGTGAAGTGAGTTCAGGGGTCAGTAGTAAGTGAAGCGAGTTCAGGAGTCAGTAGTAAGTGAAGCGAGTTCAGGGGTCAGTAGTAAGTGAAGGGAGTTCAGGGGTCAGTAGTAAGTGAAGTGAGTTCAGGGGTCAGTAGTAAGTGAAGTGAGTTCAGGGGTCATTAGTAAGTGAAGTGAGTTCAGGGGCCATTAGTAAGTGAAGCGAGTTCAGGGGTCATTCGTAAGTGAAGCGAGTTCAGGGGTCATTCGTAAGTGAAGCGAGTTCAGGGGTCATTCGTAAGTGAAGCGAGTTCAGGGGTCATTCGTAAGTGAAGCGAGTTCAGGGGTCATTCGTAAGTGAAGCAAGTTCAGGGGTCAGTAGTAAGTGAAGCGAGTTCAGGGGTCAGTAGTAAGTGAAGTGAGTTCAGGGGTCAGTAGTAAGTGAAGTGAGTTCAGGGGTCAGTAGTAAGTGAAGCGAGTTCAGGGGTCAGTAGTAAGTGAAGCGAGTTCAGGGGTCAGTAGTAAGTGAAGGGAGTTCAGGGGTCAGTAGTAAGTGAAGCGAGTTCAGGGGTCAGTAGTAAGTGAAGCGAGTTCAGGGGTCAGTAGTAAGTGAAGCGAGTTCAGGGGTCAGTAGTAAGTGGAGCGAGTTCAGGGGTCAGTAGTAAGTGAAGCGAGTTCAGGGGTCAGTAGTAAGTGAAGCGAGTTCAGGGGTCAGTAGTAAGTGAAGTTAGTTCAGGGGTCAGTAGTAAGTGAAGCGAGTTCAGGGGTCAGTAGTAAGTGAAGCGAGTTCAGGGGTCAGTAGTAAGTGAAGCGAGTTCTTGGGTCAGTAGTAAGTGAAGTGAGTTCAGGGGTCAGTAGTAAGTGAAGTGAGTTCAGGGTTCAGTAGCAAGTGAAGTGAGTTCAGGGGTCAGTAGTAATTGAAGTGAGTTCAGGGGTCAGTAGTAAGTGAAGTGAGTTCAGGGGTCAGTAGTAAGTGAAGTGAGTTCAGAGGTCAGTAGTAAGTGAAGCGAGTTCAGGGGTCAGTAGTAAGTGAAGCGAGTTCAGGGGTCAGTAGTAATTGAAGCAAGTTCAGGGGTCAGTAGTAATTGAAGCGAGTTCAGGGGTCAGTAGTAAGTGAAGTAAGTTCAGGGGTCAGTAGTAAGTGAAGTGAGTTCAGGGGTCAGTAGTAATTGAAGTGAGTTCAGGGGTCAGTAGTAAGTGAAGTGAGTTCAGGGGTCAGTAGTAAGTGAAGTGAGTTCAGGGGTCAGTAGTAAGTGAAGTGAGTTCAGGGGTCAGTAGTAAGTGAAGCGAGTTCAGGGGTCATTAGTAAGTGAAGCGAGTTCAGGGGTCAGTAGTAAGTGAAGGGAGTTCAGGGGTCAGTAGTAAGTGAAGTGAGTTCAGGGGTCAGTAGTAAGTGAAGTGAGTTCAGGGGTCAGTAGTAAGTGAAGTGAGTTCAGGGGTCAGTAGTAAGTGAAGTGAGTTCAGGGGTCAGTAGTAAGTGAAGCGAGTTCAGGGGTCAGTAGTAATTGAAGCGAGTTCAGGGGTCAGTAGTAAGTGAAGCGAGTTCAGGGGTCAGTAGAAAGTGAAGCGAGTTCAGGGGTCAGTAGTAAGTGAAGTGAGTTCAGGGGTCAGTAGTAAGTGAAGCGAGTTCAGGGGTCAGTAGTAAGTGAAGCGAGTTCAGGGGTCAGTAGAAAGTGAAGCGAGTTCAGGGGTCAGTAGTAAGTGAAGTTAGTTCAGGGGTCATTAGTAAGTGAAGCGAGTTCAGGGGTCAGTAGTAAGTGAAGCGAGTTCAGGGGTCAGTAGAAAGTGAAGCGAGTTCAGGGGTCAGTAGTAAGTGAAGTTAGTTCAGGGGTCAGTAGTAAGTGAAGCGAGTTCAGGGGTCAGTAGTAAGTGAAGTGAGTTCAGGGGTCAGTAGTAATTGAAGTGAGTTCAGGGGTCAGTAGTAAGTGAAGTGAGTTCAGGGGTCAGTAGTAAGTGAAGTGAGTTCAGGGGTCAGTAGTAAGTGAAGTGAGTTCAGGGGTCAGTAGTAAGAGAAGCGAGTTCAAGGGTCAGTAGTAATTGAAGCGAGTTCAGGGGTCAGTAGTAATTGAAGCGAGTTCAGGGGTCAGTAGTAATTGAAGTGAGTTCAGGGGTCAGTAGTAAGTGAAGTGAGTTCAGGGGTCAGTAGTAAGTCAAGTGAGTTCAGGGGTCAGTAGTAATTGAAGTGAGTTCAGGGGTCAGTAGTAATTGAAGTGAGTTCAGGGGTCAGTAGTAATTGAAGTGAGTTCAGGGGTCAGTAGTAAGTGAAGTGAGTTCAGGGGTCAGTAGTAATTGAAGTGAGTTCAGGGGTCAGTAGTAAGTGAAGGGAGTTCAGGGGTCAGTAGTAATTGAAGTGAGTTCAGGGGTCAGTAGTAAGTGAAGTGAGTTCAGGGGTCAGTAGTAATTGAAGTGAGTTCAGGGGTCAGTAGTAAGTGAAGGGAGTTCAGGGGTCAGTAGTAATTGAAGTGAGTTCAGGGGTCAGTAGTAATTGAAGTGAGTTCAGGGGTCAGTAGTAAATGAAGTGAGTTCAGGGGTCAGTAGTAATTGAAGTGAGTTCAGGGGTTAGTAGTAAGTGAAGTGAGTTCAGGGGTCAGTAGTAATTGAAGTGAGTTCAGGGGTCAGTAGTAAGTGAAGTGAGTTCAGGGGTCAGTAGTAAGTGAAGTGAGTTCAGGGGTCAGTAGTAAGTGAAGTGAGTTCAGGGGTCAGTAGTAAGTGAAGTGAGTTCAGGGGTCAGTAGTAAATGACTCAGTAGTCAGAACCTGGAATCACTCTGTTCAAAGCTAAGATTCTAGCTGACAGTGGGCAGAAATGTTTAGTGGTCAGTAGTAACGCAGAGTTCGTGGGTCAGGAGTAAGCGATACTTCACCCCCCACTACTGACACCCAGACACCCCCAAATACTGACTTTCAAGACTGAGCAGTGTTTGTCCATGTCGTGCAATGTGTAAGGGCACAGTGGACCCCCCTGACCCCCCATATCTTGGGGTCTGTGTACACCACACACATTGCACCTATGGAAGAGAAGTCTCTGCTTGTTTTGCTTGTAGGCAAAGTTCTCCCTACATTGCTCTTCTCCAGTGCCGCCATCTTGAATTGAGACTTAGTACATGTGCTGACACACAGCGAGGGTCCACAGGAGCTCCTGAGGAAGTCCTTCCTAGGACGTAACGTGTAAAGCAGGGCAGCCTTAGGCCATGTCATTACGAGAGTGGAGCTGTTCAGGAAGACGTTGAGAAGGACGGAGCGATGTGCGGGGGATTCATCACTGTGAATGTCACTCACCATTATTATTATAATTATACAGGATTTATATAGCGCCAACAGTTTGCAATTGAACACAATTCTTTATCTATTTATTATTTTGAAGGATATATTGTGTGTGATTATATGGAGGATTCCCTGTGATATTTTGTCAAGTTTTCATTATATTTATGAAGCACAGATTCTATTAAATCAGAACTTCATCTGTAACAACTTGATAAAAAAAATAATGTTCTTTCGCAAGGAACATAAATTCCACATTAATAATAATGCCACCAAAATGAATGTGTGCTGTAATTTGTCTGCAGCATTCTTCCTGTTACTTCTTGCTGGAGGCTGACATTTTGTTGAAGCCCAGAGCCCATGAGCAGCAGTAAATCATAAAGCGGAACTCGGTTTAAAAAAAGTTACATTCCTGGAAAGCGAGGATTGCTAACTGTCACATTTACTTGTGTCCTCAACCAAACTGTCAAACCATCAAATGACTGGTGTCATAACTGATCACGAAAGGAAGGGTGACCCCTGGAAGTCGCACATCTATGGTGTCCTGCTGCAGTGCATGAATGGAGTGCCAACCTCAGCCTGGACTCTGACCAGGCCACGTGGAGTCCAGGCTGAAGTTGCCACTCCAATCATTCTCTGCAGCAGGACACCATAGGTGTGCGACTTCCAGGGGTCACCCTTCCTTTCTTGTACCTTTGCAGGAGCTAGAATGGGCTCCATCCCCTGTCAGCACTCTAGCAGCAGCTGTGGATGTACTGTCTACATACCCCCTCCCTATCGAGCCTGAGCAGCCCACATACTTTTTCCAGGTCACAGTCATAACTGATCCCATGCAGAACCATGGCACTTGCAGAACAAACAGAAGCAGCTTCCTTGGCTGTAAGGGATAGCTGTACCTGCAGATGGGGCTAGCCTGAAGTGATCCAGCAGGACTTAATTTTCGGAGTAAAGTTCCACTTTAAATATATACACTATATGATATATGCACATAATACACTGGAGAAAGGGTAATAATTAGGGGGAGCACTGTACATTGTTTTGCACCCCACAGGAATTGCTGCTCTGCCAGTTAACTGACCATGAATGATCCTGCAGCACTTGATATGTGTGAGATCCTGTGAGCTGCCTCCTGGTATACATAACTTAGATATCCCAGGAGACAGTTCACAGAATCTGTACGGAAGTGCCTTCTGAAGACTGCTCATCCTAACCTAGGTAAAGATTGATGATGTGAAGTGAAAAACAAAACACAAGGTATTTGCTTTCTTTAAAAAAAATAAAAATAATTATACAGTGCCTTGCGAAAGTATTCGGCTCCCTTGAACTTTTCAACCTTTTGCCACATTTCAGACTTCAAACATAAAGATATAACATTTTTATTTTTTGTGAAGAATCACCAACAAGTGGGACACAATTGTGAAGTGGAACGAAATCTATTGGATTTTTGAAACTTTTTTAACTAATAAAAAAATGAAAAGTGTGACGTGCAAAATTATTCGGCCCCCTTGCGTTAATACTTTGTAGAGCCACCTTTTGCTGCGATTACAGCTTCAAGTCGCTTGGGGTATGTCTCTATCAGTTTTGCACATCGAGAGACTGAAATTCTTGCCCATTCTTCCTTGCAAAACAGCTTGAGCTCAGTGAGGTTGGATGGAGAGTGTTTGTGAACAGCAGTTTTCAGCTCTTTCCACAGATTCTCGATTGGATTTTGACTTGGCCATTCTAACACCTGGATACGTTTATTTGTGAACCATTCCTTTGTAGATTTTGCTGTATGTTTGGGATCATTGTCTTGTTGGAAGATAAATCTCCGTCCCCGTTTCAGGTCTTTTGCAGACTCCAACAGGTTTTCATCCAGAATGGTCCTGTATTTGGCTGCATCCATCTTCCCCTCAATTTTAACCATCTTCCCTGTCCCTGCTGAAGAAAAGCAGGCCCAAACCATGATGCTGCCACCACCATGTTTGACAGTGGGGATGGTGTGTTGAGGGTGATGAGCTGTGTTGCTTTTACGCCAAACATATCGTTTTGCATTGTGGGCAAAAAGTTTGATTTTGGTTTCATCTGACCAGAGCACCTTCTTCCACATGTTTGGTGTGTCTCCCAGGTGGCTTGTGGCAAACTTTAGAAGAGACTTTTTATGGATATCTTTGAGAAATGGCTTTCTTCTTGCCACTCTTCCATAAAGACCAGATTTGTGCAGTGTACGACTGATTGTTGTCCTATGGACAGACTCTCCCACCTCCGCTGTAGTTCTCTGCAGTTCATCCAGAGTGATCATGGGCCTCTTGGCTGCATCTCTGATCAGTCTTCTCCTTGTCTGAGCTGAAAGTTTAGAGGGACGGCCAGGTCTTGGTAGATTTGCAGTGGTCCGATACTCCTTCCATTTCAAAATGATCGCTTGCACAGTGCTCCTTGGGATGTTTAAAGCTTTGGAAATCTTTTTGTATCCAAATCCGGCTTTAAACTTCTCCACAACAGTATTACGGACCTGCCTGGTGTGTTCCTTGGTCTTCATGATGCTCTCTGTGCTTTCAACAGAACCCTGAGACTATCACAGAGCAGGTGCATTTATACAGAGACTTGATTACACACAGGTGGATTCTATTTATCACCATCAGTCATTTAGGGCAACATTGGATCATTCAGAGATCCTCGCTGAACTTCTGGAGTGAGTTTGCTGCACTGAAAGTAAAGGGGCCGAATAATTTTGCACGCACCACTTTTCAGTTTTTTATTTGCTAAAAAAGTTTAAATTATCCAATAGATTTCGTTCCATTTCACAATTGTGTCCCACTTGTTGGTGATTCTTCACAAAAAATTAAAATTTTATATCTTTATGTTTGAAGCCTGAAATGTGGCAAAAGGTTGAAAGGTTCAAGGGGGCCGAATACTTTCGCAAGGCACTGTATATATATATATATATATATATCTATATATGAGAGTCCAAGATATATAAGCTATATATATATATATATATATATATATATATATATATCTTTGACTCCCCCCAGCTCCAACATCTGATTCAACAACAATTGAATCAGCAGTTACATAAGACGAGAGTGTCCAAAAACACCCATTTTTTTCATTAAAAAATCTCCAGGCCATGCCAGTAGGAACCCAAGTGAAACTGGCATAATTAGAAATAGCTACCACTGCTCCATTATGCCAACTGATGCTTCGTACACACGACCAGACTTTCCGTCGGAATAAACTCTGACAGTCTTTCCAACAGAGTTTCGTCAGAGTTCTGCTGAAACGGACTTGCCTACACACTATCACACCAAAGTCCGTTCGATTCGAACGCGGTGACTTATGACAGAACTAGAAAAGGAAGGTCGATAGCCAGTAGCCAATAGCTGCCCTTGCATTGTATTTGGTCCATCTGAATAGCATACCGACGAACGGTTTTCCCCATAGGAATTGATTCCGTCGGAAAGGTTTAAAACATGTTCTATTTCTAGGTCCATCAGAATTTTTGAAGAAAAAGTCAGATGAAGTGCACACACGATCGGAATATCCGATGAAATGATTCCATCGGACCTTGTCTGGTCCGGTCGTGTGTATGCGGCATGACTGTACTCTATGATTATTCTTGCAGGGAGTTTCATTATACTAGATCAGCTAATGCAATTTCCATTTGTTTAAGTAGAGTTATAGTGAAGAACAATAGGCCATTGTGGGTTCATTACATTTAGGAACAAAGCCTAATTAAGAACTTTCATTTTAAAAAGATAAAACCATTCAGGTGCTGTTACTGGACAATAGAAGGTACACAGTGTAACATCAGTTTTATTGTTTAATTAGCAGCTGGCCTAACATTGCAGGCCCCAAAGTGAACTGAAACTTATCTGTTTGGTAGGTTAAAGTGATTGGAAAGGCTTTTACCTTAAAGTGGTAGTAAGTCATAACTTCGAAAAACCAATGATAGGCAGGGATTTTATAAAAGAAGAGACCCTAGAGGTCTCTTCTGTAATAAATGTACCCCCTGCTTTACAGCGATTAATGTGACTGAGCTGCTTATGCACAGCTCAGACCACATTTACGGCCCGCTCTCTGTGTCCCGACAATGTGACTTCAGTACACATGCGTTAGAGTAACACCACCCTAGCCAGTCCATTCAAGCAGCTGAAGATAGAAAGCCTAGAAAGAAGTCCGGGCAAACATGAAAGTGTCGGGGAGCCGTGACAGCGCAGTGCTTGAGGGCTCTGTTGGCAAGTGTGTCATAATATACTAGTATGCAGTGCATACTAGTACAGTATGGCTAAAACCTGCAGGTGGGCCAATTTCTTTACTTTGTTCACTAGATTTACTACCGCTTTAATGCATTCTCTGCATTTAGATAAAAAATAAATCTTTAGTGCAGCTCCCCATAAATATTTCCCAGAGTCCTATCTGGATCTAGCACTTTACCCGGGAGCAGTGGCTTACTCTCTCCGTTCCTGCTCACTGGACTCAGTGAGAGCAGCGGGGTCCACTGGCTCCTGCTTATGTAAAAAAAAATCCATTGACGAAGGAGCGGGACAGGGCCAAGCCACACTGTGAGGTTGATTTACTAAAGGCAGATATACTATGCACTAGACTAGAAGTGCACTGCAAGCAGGTGCTCTAGATGTGAGGGGAAGCTCTGAAATGAGGGGAAGCGCCATCCAATCATGTACAAGCAAAAATGCCTTTTTTTAATTTTGTTTGCATGTTCCCCTCAGATCTAGAGCAGCTGCACTTGCAGTGCACAAACTATTTACCTTTAGTAAATCCACCCCTGTGTGTGTCAATAGACGCACGCAGTGCAGCTCAGGATTGAGCCCACAAGAGTGCTCCTATAGCAAGCAGCTTGCTATAGGGGTACTTGGAAGGCTGGAGGGGCCAGGAGCACTGGCAGGGAACCCCAGAAGAAGAGGATTGGGACTGCTCTGTGCAATGGTTTTGTAAGTATAAAATGTTTGTTATTTTTATAAAACAAAAAAGGAACCTTTATAATCACTTTAACGGCTTCCCGACCAACCAATGTGGCAGGTTGGCTCCCCTGCGCGAGCTGTCATACCTATATGTTGGCTTGGGGGGGTTGGGATAACCGGGGCGCAAGCTGCACAGCAGGGGTCCTGGTGCTCGCGGCCGACGGTTGAGATGACCGGCGGCCACGAGTGATTGTGACCAGGAGAGACAGAACAGGGACGAGTGTGTGTAAACACACACTTCCCTCTTCTGTTCTGACAGGAGTGACAGATCGTGTGTTCCTATTAGCAAGGAACCATGATCCGTCACTTCCTCCAGTCAGTCCCCTCCCCCTTCAGTTAGAATCACCTCCCAGGGAACCGAGTTAACCCCTCGAGCGCCCCCTAGCATTAACCCCTTCACTGTCAGTGACATTTTTACAGTAATCAATGCAATTTTATAGCATTGATCGCTGTATTAATGTCAATGGTTTCAAAAATGTGTCAAAATTGTTCGATGTGTCCGCCAAAATGTCGTAGTCACAATAAAAATTGCAGATCACCGCCATTACTAGTAAAACAAATAATAAAATTTTTTTTATAAATCGTTCCCCTATTTTGTAGACGCTGTAACTTTTGCGCAAACCAATCAATATATGCTTATTGCGAGTTTTTTTTTACCAAAAATATGTAGAAGAATACATATCGGCCTAAACTGAGGAAAAAATTTTTTTTTATATGTTTTTGGGGGATATTTATTATAGCAAAAAGTAAAAAATAATGCGTTTTTTTCAAAATTGACGCTCTTTTTTTGTTTATAGCACAAAAAATAAAAACCACAGAGGCAATCTAATACCACTAAAAGAAAGCTCTATTTGTGGGAAAAAAAGGACAACAATTTTGTTTGGGTACAACGTCGCACGACCGTACAATTGTCAGTTAAAATTACTCAGTGCCGAATCACAAAAAGTGCTCTGGTCAGGAAGGGGGTAAATCCTTCCGGGGCTAAAGTGGTTAAAGAGTGACAACAGGGTCTCTGCGTGGTCATGTCCAATACTGACATCCAATTCATATTGCTATTAGTAAAGTTACCTTTGGAATGATTGCTTGTATCTGTTACATTGTTGGGCCCCAATGTAAGTGAACATTCCTAGTGAACAAAAAATAAACTGGTACATTCAGACACAATTAGCAAGTGGAGAAAATTGAAATGTACTGATTTTGGTTTTTATTTTTAGATGTACGGTCTGGCAAAGTACCTTTTACATTTCAACAGAAGAAACTAAAACTTGCCTGCTACCAAATGGTAAATAATGTAAAACACACCTAATCATTGCCCATAAAGACATTTGATGCAGCAATAAACAAAACACGACTTTACTAATGCCTACAGACATGAAGGGAGCTCATTCATAACCACCGGCACAAACTCTCAATAGATAAACATTGTGGGCTCATTCACACTTCCGTATCCAAATAACGAATGCACACAATGCACACATTTTAGTGCCTTAAAGTTGAAGTCCACTTAAATATTAACTGTACTTAAAGTGGTTGTAAACCCTTACAAACCACTTTGACCTACAGGTAAGCCTAGATTAAGGCTTACCTGTAGGTCCAAGAAATATCTCCTAAACCTATACGGTTTAGGAGATATTTACCTGAAGACAGCCACCGCTGTCTACGGCGCACTGGGCAAGCCGCAGATCGCGGCGATATGCAGCGAGTGTCGGCTCCCGTGCGCATGCGCGGGAGTGACGTCATCGCTGCTCCGGCGAATCACAGCGCCGGAGCAGCGAGACCCACCAAGAAGATGGACGCTCGGAACTACAGGGGACAGCGGTGACTTCGCTTGCTCCTGTGTCAGGTAAGTGACACATAATGGACTACTATGCGATGCATAGTAGTCCATTATGCTTTACCTTTGCAGGGAGACAAAGAGGAAGTAAACCCATCAAGGTTTACTTCCTCTTTAAATCTGCTCCCACCCCCTATTCTAAGCCTTGTCTAACTATTCTGTACTTACCTATTCTGAGGGTGGTCTGGTCGAATGATCGTCCCAGCATCAAGCTTCAATATAGAGGAGAGATCACCAACAATGGCTGCAAAGCCTGTTCGGTGACGTCACCCCTAGGCTTACTATGGATCATCCATTGTCGGCTGTCCCTCCTCTACACTTAAGCCAACGCTGGGAGCCGACCATGTGACCAGACCAGAGCACCCTCAGAGTAGGTGAGTATAGGCATCTTTCCTCTACAAAAGGGGTCTGCAAGCTTTCTAAACAAAGGGCCAGTTTACTGTCCTTCAGAGTTTAGGGGGGCCGGACTGTACCCAGTGGTAGTAGAAAATGCCCCAGTGACAGTGGGAGTAAAAAAAAAATACATAGTGCCTGTGTTCAGTAGGGGAAGGTGAGAGGAATATTTCCCAATTGCTGGTGTCCGTTGGAGGTATTACGCCCCACTGTTGCTGTCGGTAAAGGGAATGGTGCCTCATCTGTGTCAGTGGGAGGAATAGTGCCTTGTATCAATGGGAGGAACAGTGCTCCAAGGGCCAGAAAAAGGCAAGCAAAGGGCTACAGTTTGGAGATCACTGGTCTACATGGAAGTTAGAATAGGGCTTGGAATGAGGGGTGGGAGTAGGTTTAAGTATAGTTATTATTATGCCGCATACACACGTAGCCGACTATCCGGCGGACTTAGTCCGGCGGACTTCCCATCGGACTGTCCGCCAGACTTTCCGAACGGGCTACTTGCCCACACACGCCACTTTTTCAGCGGACTAATACGGCGTACTAAGTCCGCCGGACTATCCGCCGTACTTTTGAAGTGAACGGACTCGCCCACACACGCGGAGGAAAGTCCGCTCATTTTGAGCGCGTCTCCAGGTAGGCAGGGCCCGCGAAGGAGACGTCGCTGGCCCCGCCACCTGGTATGGACTTAAAGGGGAACCCCAACGCCGAAAAAATTGGTGTGGGGGTTCCCCCCCAGGTCCACATCAGACCCTTGTCCTAGCATGCTACCCAGCCGGCCAGGAAAGGGGGGGACAAGTGAGCGCCCCCCCCGAGCCATACCAGGCCGCGTGCCCTCAACATGGGGGGTGCCTTGGGGAAGGGGGGCCGCGCGGCCCCCCCACCCCAAAGCACCTTGTCCCCATGTTGATGAGGACAAGGGCCTCTTCCCGACAACCCTGGCCGTTGGTTGTCGGGGTCTGCGGGCGGGGGGCTTATCAGAATCCGGGAGCCCCCTTTAATAAGGGGGCACCCGGATACCGGCCCCCCACCCTATGTGAATGAGTATGGGGTACAACATTCCCCTACCCATTCACCTGTGAAAAAAAGTACAAAAAAACACAACACAGGGTTAAAATAGTTTATTGCATAGCTCCGGGGGTCTTTCGTCTTCGGGGGTCTTCTCACCGGACTCCTCCGCTATCTTCTGCTAGCTCTTTTACTAGCGAAGGAGCCCGGCATTCTTCTTCGCCGCCGCTCTCTTCTTCCGACTTCGGGGGTCTTGTCCCCCTCTTCGGTTCTTCTTGCCGGCGGCAACAGCGGCGACAGAAGACCGGGCCACCGCCTGTAAAAGAGCTAGAAGAAGGCGCAGTGGCCCGGCAAGAAGAACCGAAGAGGGGGACAAGACCCCCGAAGTCGGAAGAAGAGGGCGGCGGCGAGGAAGAAAGCCGGGTGAGAAGACTCCCGAAGATGGAAGACCCCCGGAGCTGTGCAATAAACTATTTTAACTCTTGTGTGTTGTGTTTTTTTTTTACTTTTTTTTTACAGGTGAATGGGTAGGGGTACATTGTACCCCATACTCATTCACATAGGGTGGGGGGCCGGTATCCGGGGGCCCCCTTATTAAAGGGGGCTCCCGGATTCCGATAAGCCCCCCCCCCACAGACCCCCACAACCAATGGCCAGGGTTGTCGGGAAGAGGCCCTTGTCCTCATCAACATGGGGACAAGGTGCTTTGGGGTGGGGGGGCCGCGCGGCCCCCCTTTCCCAAGGCACCCCCCCATGTTGAGGCCTGGTACGGCTCAGGGGGGGGGGGGCGCTCGCTCGTCCCCCCCTTTCCTGGCCAGCCGGGTAGCGTGCTCGGACAAGGGTCTGATGTGGACCTGGGGGGGACCCCCACGCTGATTTTTTCGGCGTTGGGGTTCCCCTTTAAGTTCATACCAGGTGACGGGGCCAGCGACGCCTCCTTCGCTGGCCTCGTCTACCTGGAGACGCGCTCAAAATGAGCATACTTTTCCCCGGGCGGGAAAAGTGTTCATTTCAAAAGTATAGCGGGAAGATTGGAGTGCAAAAATACTTTCAAAGTCTGCCGGAGGCTACACACGGGGGGATTGTCCGGCGGACTTGAGTTTGCCGGACTTTTCCACCTGATTGTTTGATCGTGTGTACGCGGCATTAGGTGCACTGTGTTAAGGCATCCCTTTTCATTTTGAATGGGCTGGCAGTGGATTCGAATGCATGAAATAAAACACATCTGCAGCATTCATTGGCAGCTATTTCCTCTGTGTTTAAATGAATGGCAGTGCAATGGAAGTAGACAGCAAAGAAAAATCGCCACTCCAGGTGAGAGACTCCTCACATGGGTGCAAGCCCCGACTCACCTGCTGTAGAAGACTGAGTGAAGAAAGAAATTGGCTGCACACCGACATTATTGAAGTGCATTTATTGAATAGAAAGAAAAGGGGTGGTAGGTTGCGCTATGGGACTTATATGCAAGTGAATAGGTAAGAGCAGCCTCTATTAGTATCCACCTGGAGGGGTGGAAAACATTAAAATAGGGGGGTTGCTGTGAATAGATCTGGCGCTATACCTATATGTTATCAAGGAGTATATCACCAGGGGTTCTTTAGTGAGTGGTATTAGGAATGGGGTTGGTTGTGTTGGTGTGCTAATAAATTAATTGAAAATATTAAACCTGCCCAATTATTTAAAAAGTGACAGTGTATAATGTGCTGCCCTAGTGAAAAAAATGAAAGAATAAAAGTATTTTCCACAACAATAAATATTTACCAGCGTGCTGGCTATAAAAGTGCGAATCAAAAATGTATGTAAACAAAGACTTGTAATCCTCAAAAATTGTGACCGGTTACTAGTATATTAAATACATAAAGTGCTAGTACTTTTTATATATAGCTAATATATTAATGACAATAAAGTATAAAACCAGAACTGACTGTGCTGTTTTTTTAAAAGGTGCACTGATGTGACGGTGAAATAAATACATGCAACAAGTAAAAAATACAATAAATGAGTGATAAATATCAATGCATCAAGTGAAACATGCCAAAAATTTAAAATGGAAAAAAGAAAAAAAAAAAAAGAAAAAAAAGGAAAAAAAGAAAAATAAAAATTTAAAAAATGAATATAAAAATCAAAATAAAACAAAAGTCTCTAGTGAAATACAATTGATGGGGTTATCCCGTGAATGGGGAGAAGGGATGTGATAAAATCAAATCCTATTCTTCATGCATTGTGGACACTTCTAGGTTGTACTCTCACCGGAAAAAAGACCCCATCCGGGGTGGATCAGCCTTCACAATATAAGCTATTGTGTCGCTCTCTGGCTTGCTTCTGGTAAATTGTTGGGGATCCCTCGTTATTTCCAGGTGGAGTGTGCCACAGTATATATGTTAAAAAAGAGGACCATCCATAGTGTGATACCGTATGGGAAACAGTTTATTTGACAAAGATTAAAACTACTTACAATTTGTGAGTAGGAATAATAGCAGTATGGTTTGTTTATCTTTAATGTGGAAAAGCTGCTACGAGCGTTCCGTTCGGCTTCCCCGCCGTCTATAATGTGGAAAGGCTGCTACGAGCGTTCCGTTCGGCTTCCCCGCCGTCTATGTTGAAGGTGTATGTCGATATCGACATACACCTTCAACATAGACGGCGGGGAAGCCGAACAGAACGCTCGTAGCAGCCTTTCCACATTAAAGATAAACAAACCATACTGCTATTATTCCTACTCACAAATTGTAAGTAGTTTTAATCTTTGTCAAATAAACTGTTTCCCATACGGTATCACACTATGGATGGTCCTCTTTTTTAACATATATACTGTGGCACACTCCACCTGGAAATAACGAGGGATCCCCAACAATTTACCAGAAGCAAGCCAGAGAGCGACACAATAGCTTATATTGTGAAGGCTGATCCACCCCGGATGGGGTCTTTTTTCCGGTGAGAGTACAACCTAGAAGTGTCCACAATGCATGAAGAATAGGATTTGATTTTATCACATCCCTTCTCCCCATTCACGGGATAACCCCATCAATTGTATTTCACTAGAGACTTTTGTTTTATTTTGATTTTTATATTCATTTTTTAAATTTTTATTTTTATTTTTTTCCTTTTTTTTCTTTTTTTTTTCTTTTTTCCATTTTTAATTTTTGGCATGTTTCACTTGATGCATTGATATTTATCACTCATTTATTGTATTTTTTACTTGTTGCATGTATTTATTTCACCGTCACATCAGTGCACCTTTTTAAAAAACAGCACAGTCAGTTCTGGTTTTATACTTTATTGTCATTAATATATTAGCTATATATAAAAAGTACTAGCACTTTATGTATTTAATATACTAGTAACCGGTCACAATTTTTGAGGATTACAAGTCTTTGTTTACATACATTTTTGATTCGCACTTTTATAGCCAGCACGCTGGTAAATATTTATTGTTGTGGAAAATACTTTTATTCTTTCATTTTTTTCACTAGGGCAGCACATTATACACTGTCACTTTTTAAATAATTGGGCAGGTTTAATATTTTCAATTCATTTATTAGCACACCAACACAACCAACCCCATTTATTGAATAGTCCATGCAAACAATGACACACACCACGCTTGCAGAGGCTGGAACAGAGGTGGACTAGTTTCGCACAGCTGCACTGTGCAATACCCATACATAGCTCCATGTGTTGTAGTAATACTTGGTAAAATACATAGGTGTGGAGCCAGTGTAAAGTGTATGTTTGTAAAGGGTTCATCTGGATGTTTGGCATACATTCACCCACAATTAACTGGACAACATTGACCATATTAGGGTCCATGCATACTGGGCTTAAAAAATTAGGACTTTGACTCACTGTGGAAGCAGCTCACTGATACCCATGGCCGGTATTGAGTGTGCAGTGTAGCCCATGGGCGTGGCTGCACGGCAAATATTAGGAGCTTATAACGTTTGGATACCGGCCATTGAGTGTGCAGTGCATCTGAAGTGGAGAAAAGTGGAGTGGATAGGAGAGCGAGCGGAGTGGAGGGTAAGACTTACAAGTTATTTCTGGGTCCGCCGAGACCGCACTACATCGTGTTACCACTGCGAATTCCCCACTTTGGAAAGTTTATGTTGAAGTGCCTTTGTGTGATAAAAAGGATGTAAGTGCAAAAATTTAAGGTTTCGTGTTCGGTTTTAAATAAATGGTTTTACTATACTTCACTATTGGAAGCACTGTTTATCTTTACGTGTGGAGTGCGAATTGTTTAAAGAATACCTTTGGGATTATTTGATACCCTTGGGGGATATTAAGCGATACTGCCGAGCATGAGATTGCAAGGCATATCCAAATATTGCCTATGGAGTTCTAAACCCAAGCTTTAAAAACACGTTCAACATTTCTAGAATATTTTTTTAATACATTAAAACACATACAAAAACAGCCTGCTTTTTTTCTCCAGTTCACCAAGGAGGCAGTGACTCCATGCTGATGCTCTCTTCTGGACATTATTGTTTTGGGAGGGACACTCCTGTTTTGGAGAACCCATCTCAAATTGCCTCGAATGCTGAACAACATGTGGTCTGGTATCACCATAGCTGAGGGTTCTTACAGGCAGCCCTCTTGTCATGGGGATACCAGCCAGCGTGTCCTTCAGCTATTTAAGACGACATAGAGGAGCGCCACTCAGTAAAATTTCTTTTATCTATCCATCTTATATTTTCTCCTGCTTATGAGCTGACTTCACTCTGGAGAGGAGCCGCCGCCTGTGATCTTGCAGATGTCCCATCGGTCCATCCATCCCTACATCCAGCAAGTGACCTCAATTGGATCAGTCACAGTGCTTAAGTACTTTTTTAAAAACTTTGAATGAACTTTGAAACATTAGACTATTTTAATTATATTGTCAGACATCTGATCCTAGTGTTGTTTTTATCATGTCCTTCAGCTAGGCTGGCTATCTCCACATAATACAAAGCGATCTGTGATTGGCTAGGAGGATGGAAGGGACAAGCAGAGCGGCTGAATGCAAATCTGCAGCTTTTGGAGCTGGGACCATAGGGGCCAGCGTCAGAGCACAATAGTATAGCAATAGCTATGCTCCTGACACTTAGTAAAAATATCAATTGTAAATTACAGAGATGAGTCTTCAAGGTGTCATGCACCACGCTGGACATTCGCTGGAGTTCAGCTGTAGGGATCTGCTGTCCTCTAATGTCTGTATTTGTAAATAGCTGTTGCTTGTTAATTATCAGAGTTATAGACAGATCCTTCTTGTCCCTGCAAGTTGGGTTAGAAATCCCAGAGAGAGGAAATAAATAGAGATAGAGGGTCTGAGACCAAATGTCTTTCTAGGAAGGATCTACTACTAATGCAGGCCAGAACCAAAGATTGTAAGGCAAGTGTTTCTATGTGTAATAGTTTACTATTGTTGCCCGTAGCTTCTGGCTGTATATATATTTACTACTGTGCAAAGTTATGGTCAGGTGTGAAAAATCTCTGTAAATTAGGAATGCTTTAAGAAATAAAAGTGATGATAGTTTATTCTTATCAATGAACAAAATGGAAAGTGAATAGAAGTGAAATCCAAATCAAATCAATATCTTGCATGACCACCCTTTGCCTTCAAAGCAGCATGATTTCTTCTAGGTACACTTGCACACAGTTTTTGAAGGAACTCAGAAGATAGTTTGTCCCAAAAACTTGGAGAACTAACCACAGATCTTCTGTGGATGTAGGCTGCCTCAAATCCTTCTGTCTCTTCATGTAATCCCAAACAGACTAAATGGTGTTGAGATCAGTGCTCTATGGGGTCCAAACTCTAACTTCCAGTATTCCTCTGATTTACTCTGAAGATAGTTCTTAATGACATTGGCTGTATGTTTGTGGTATAATGGAAAATTATCTACCTGTATTTCTCAGCACAATGAGGACACCATTGATCCTGATCAAATCTCCAATGCCATTTGCAGCCACAAACTTGCAAGGAACTTCCACCATGCTTCAGTGTTGCATGCAGACGCTCATTATTATACCACTCTTTAGCCCTTCGGTAAACAAACTGCCTCTTGCTACAGCCAAATATTTCAAATTTTGACTCATCGGTCCAGAGCATCTGCTGCCATTTTTCTGTACCTTCCTTTCTATGTTTTCATGCATAGTTGAGTCGCTTAGCCTTGTTTCTACGTCGGAGGTATGGCTTTTTGGCTGCCATTTCTCCATGAAGATCACTTCTGGCCAATCTTCTCTGGAAAGTAGTTTACAGTACCTGGGTTCCACTGGTTTCTGACACTTCTAGCTCTTTCGTAGCTCACCGAGAGCTACAATCCGTCTGCCATGGTGAAAGGCAGGACTTTGTAGTTCATTGATTCATTCCCAGATCTCTGTAAATGAATGATGCAGCTGTGCAGGCGAAGTGGGCACAGCCACGCTGTTTAAAAATTTGACAGCGGGCATGGGGAGAGGATCCCCTGCCTGCTGTCACAGGAGCTGATTGGGGGGGGGGGGTACAGTGGACTGCACCAGAGTAACATGCAACACGCTAAATACTGGTAATACTTAAGATAAATACTTTTGTAACATGTTACAAAAGGTGAACTTACCTTTTAAGTTTAGAGGTCCTTAACTTTTTTTTCTCCCCCAAATTGGGCTTTATTTTGAATTTCACATTTATAAATCCTTTTTATATTATATTTTTGTTATTGTCTTAAGTAGAAAGATATGCAAACTAGCTCCTAGTGGAAGTTCTGTATTTCCTTATATTCACTCAGCCTTCCTGCTCAAAAAGGCACCGGTCTTGCACTGGGAGGATCAGAGGATTAGGTAACTATATCTCGGCTCTCCAATCCCTGATGCCGCGTACACACGATTGGAATTTTGGTCGGAAAAAGCTCAGATGGTTTTCCCAACGGAATTCCGACGGGATTTCGCTCAAGCTGTCTTTCATACACACGGTCACATCAAATTCCGACCGCCAAGAACACGGTGACGTTCAACACGTACAACAAAACTAGAAAAAGGAAGTTCAATAGCCAGTACCCAATAACTTCTGTCTCGTAGTTGAATCTGAGCATGTGTGAGTTTTTGCGCGTCGGAATTGCATACACACGATCAAAATTTCCGATTGAAACCTTTTCCGTCTGAAAAATTGAGAACCTGCTCTCAATATTTTGCTGGTGGAGAAAAATTCCAACGGAGCATACACACGGTCGCATTTTCCGAAAAAAAGCTGTCATCGATCTTTTGCTGGGCGAAATTCCGACTGTGTGTATGCAGCATTAGACAAAAACAGGCAGTTAACCCATCGGATGGGAGAAAAAAAAAGTGCCCGGAGCTAACAAACAATGCATTGTGGAGACCAGACCAAATTGTGTGATCTTGCAGTGTACACACGATCTGAATTTTGGTCGGACAAAGCTCTGATGGTTTTTCCGATGGGATTTCGCTCAACCTATCTTGCATACACACGGTCACGTACAACATGTACGATGGGACTAGAAAAAGGAAGTTCAATACCCAGTAGCCAATAACTTCTATCTCGTAGTTGAATCTGAGCATGATCACACGATCGGAATTTCCGATAAAAAGTTTTTCCATCAGAAAAATTGAGAACATGCTCTCAAATTTTTGCTGGCGGGAATTTGGCCAGCTAAATTCCGATGGAGCATAGACACGGTCGCATTTTCCGAAGAAAGGCTCTCATCGGTCTTTTGCTGGCCGAAATTCCAATGGTGTGTACGCAGCATTAATGTGTGTAAATTTGGTAGGGACTCTAGCCTTCAGACTCTTTTGAGGGGCTGATGTAAATAGCTCAGTGTGTGGTATACATTGCTAAAACTAATCAAGTGTGTCAAGAAGCATATGAGATATAAATATATATACAGACACATTCCATTGCTCTAGTTTGGAGCTACATCAAACAGGTGGAAATTCCAGACAGGACTGTCACTTATCAGCAAGAAGTCATGTCATTTCAGCTGTTGTCTAATAAATGCTACAATGTATAGACTTAGCACTAAGCATACATAGATTGGTTTATCTATGGTTTATGGGATACATAGCCCTTTTAGTAGAAAAAACAAACAAACTCACACAGCCATAGAAAAATACTGCATTTTCATCAGTTCAATGTTTTTTTTACAGATCTGAACACAAGTATATTATGTGCTATGGTCAATGCACTCGCTGCATTTATATCCATAAACTTGTGCTGTATTAAGATCGGTAGTATTAAAATAGCAAAAACCTGTGACTGTTATCATTATTTTAGGCATGTACACATAGAAATGTGTCCCTTTATCTGTAGCCCCTCCTGTAGTGATGTAGTAAGTAGAGTTAGTGCCACTTATAAGCCAGTTGTGGATGGGGCCCAGTGGAGAAGGGGTATCAAGCAGTATTCCAGGATTCCCCTGACCAGCATGATGTAGAGCTGTACTGAAGGAAAGAGAGAGGGTCCTCTGTGGGGCTGAACCACTGGAGTGTCCAGAGGAGGATACATTGGGGACAGAAAGAGAAATCTTGCCAGACCCTCTTCTAGCAGGTCCTGTGACTTGATTTAGGATGGCCTCAGGGCCTATGTGAGGATCTACAGTACCTTTGTGTGAGGGGAAGGTACATCTGGTGTGCGTGAATCATCTGTGAAAGGAGACGGTAACACCTGTTGAAGATGGTTAAGTTGACACACTGAGATGATTCAGAGTGTTCTGCACTAAAGGAACTACTGTCAGGAAGTCATGTAATGAGGTATGGTGTTCTGCAACAGAGACTGCTGTCAGGAAGTTGTCAACTGTTTATTGTCTTGTAAAGAAGAAGTTTCATGTGGACAGTGTGTAATACACAAATGGTGTAGTAAAGCCCCGAAAAGGCTTTTGGACTGTCACTGGACATTCTTTTTTATTCTGGGTAATAGGACTTATGCTGGGAATATGTAAGTGAGTGAGCTTCAAGCTAGGGAAATGTGAGTGACACAACATGGCAGAGTATCTCCAAACAACAGGTAGGTGACTATTCCTTTCAAGAAGAAGCGAGGTGGGTCCAGAGTCAGCTTGGTGCAAACAGCTGTCCAATCAGGGACCCTGTGACTTGGCCTAGTCAGCAGGATGGAATACTTCACCGCGTGTGGGCGTGTTTTGGTTGGAGTAGAGCCAGAAGGCAGAGCGAAACAAGGAGAGCAAGGGATTGGGAATGGTCTGCTGCATATGCTTGTGAGTGGCAGTGTGGATTGCTGTAAATATTCAGGCTTTGATGTGCCATGCTTCTTATCCTTGCTTATCAAGAACATTACAGCGGACCTTTGGCTGCGAGTGATGTTAGGCCAGGCCATGCTGTAAGTCAGTCAGGGACCAACATCTGTGCTGGCATCTTGGTCCCACTGCGGAGGATGCTGTGCATTCCTCTTTAAGGTTCTCCCTGCCAGTGACTCTCCATGTGAGCAATGGGTGCCATGGAAAGAATTCCATTTGGGACATCTTCGGAGACTCAAAGGACCCCATGCAGTAGCTGGAGGAGGTGCATCTGGGCTCTCCCAACCTGGTGCTATGGGAGGAGGGCCTTCCACACCAGAGCTCCCCAAAGGGCAGCGGGTTGAGCTGGTGCACTGAGAGCCTGGGAGGAGGAATATGAAACAGCTACTCTTTTGCCGCTGTTGACCACTTGACTCTCAGTGAAGAGAAGGGTAAATCAGCAGCTAAGACCTGCCCCACAGCTACATCAGCAGAGCAAGAGACAGAGCCACCGGCGTTGCTCCCTCTGGTTCCAAGGAAGGAGGACTTGTTCCATCTGCAGAGTGCAACAGAGCCTGAGGAATGGCTGAGAGCATTGTGGGACACCCCAAGGCATGCATTGGCAGCTGCAGAGCCTCAAAAGGAGTCGGCTTGTATGCCGTTAAGTGCCCCAGAATGTAAAGGCGTTGAAGGAAGCTCAAGGTACCGGACACTGCCCAAGCCTTGTGTGAATTGGTATTCCTCCACTTCGGGGGAGGTTGGTGAGGTGAATAGGGAGAAGCTGGGTGATTCAGAAACAGGAGCATGGTGACCTACTTCATGCTTGTCCTCCGGGCCTGGACAGCAGTTGTTGTGGTTGTCCTGGCTCCATAATGTTTTTATACAATAGGTTCCAGAAATTTTCTGGCTTGGAGTTCTCCTATATCCCTGAGGCTGTGTTGAAATACTTGGAAATTGAGCACCCTAAAATTTATATGACTACTTATGAGTCTCAGAGGACCAGGAAAAGGGATCTGCTATTTACTAAGAAGTTCCACTTTTTTTTTTTTTTTTTTGAGTTGTATTATGGGCACCTCATTCACATGGACAAGGTGGTGCTGTCTCAACCTTGGAGTGAGGACAACTATTACTATGTCTATAGCCAACATCCAGAAACAGGGGAATGGCAGGAGTACTTCAAAGTACAAGTAGACTTCAAATATTATATTTAATGCGGTTACATGCATACATTGGTGTGTAAATTTAAATATTTCTGCCAAGCTCTTACAAGACCCTGCGTGGATTTAATTTATTTAATTATGTTCAAGTGTATTAGCCCTTGCATGTTATTAATGTGGGTTGAAATTTGGCTAGTTCAGCAGGGACCGGCTGAATTTCGATCCATATATGGGCAGGCTGATTGTGCCCAAGTCGATTCATTGATTGACTTGGGTGCAACCAGCCTGTCTGATTTTTCAACAAGCGGTTATAGCCGCTAACAGTAATCATTGTATTCTGCTGGCTAGAAAGTTTCCCTGTGAACCGTCTGGCAGAATAAAATAGCGTTGTGGGAGGCACCCACCTGTGGTGGATAGAAAGAAAATCGATTTATATATGGCTTGCCTTATTCTCACCTGCATGATGTGCTTTTTACAGATATAGCAATGTGAAATCCCATCTTTATTTGAATGACCTGATATGCTAATTTGTAGCTGACGGAGAAAACATGGGGTGAACCTCCCGCTCCTTTGTGCGCGGTAGACATTTTTATTTGCACCCTATATTTAAATACATATTTAAGGTATTATCCAAAGTAACATGATCTATTTGGTATGTGCCAGTCTGGTGTCACGTCCTTTTTCCCTGTATTGTATAAACTCCATGCGGTTACTAATTTCTAGAAAACCACTTCCCATTTCTGGTATCAGGAATTGATGTGGTTACACCACTTGTTGCTTCCCCTTTTAATTCCTGATCCTGCTTCCTTTGGGCTTGAGCTCTGACACAGAAATGTCCTTCTCAAGCACAATTTTAGGTGTTTTCCTATGTCATTAGGAGAAAAGGAATGACCGCATGTGCAATAAACCAACCTGACTTGCTTACATGAAATGTTGTTAGCATACAGCTGACAATGAAATAGGGATTTGACCTATTTTAAGACTGCTAATAGTACTTAAAGTAGGCCTGAATCCAGTGACTAAAATCTCATATAATCTTTAACATGTTAATGCAATTTTAATAATAGTAATTTTACATTTCTATACATGTACAGATTTTACGAAAATAATACCTGGTAATCCTGTTGTAAATGTCCTTGTTCAGGCACTTCCAGTTCTAGGGTGAGGAAGCTCTGTTCCGGTCTCTCAATTACTCATATGTGTTGTCACCCTTTCACAGGCACTTCCAGCAGAGACAAGAAGTCTCTCTAATGATGCTTATGGTTGCAAAAAGGTTACAGGAGATTAGCAGTATTGAGGTGCAAAAAAGGATGAAAATACGCAATAAAAACGGAAAATTGTATACTCACCTTTCCGTAATTTTCCTTTCCTGACGCATCCCATGGCAGCACACACAGTGGGTTGTGACTCCGCCTCCACAACCTGATAGGACTGGTTAGCTATAAGGTTTGAAGAGGAGTCCACCGTTGCATTCTCAGTAACTATCACCTTAGAGGGGTGGGATCCTGTGTGCTGCCATGGGATGCGTCAGGAAAGGAAAATTACGGAAAGGTGAGTATACAATTTTCCGTTTTCCTGACGCATCATGGCAGCACACACAGTGGGAAATAACTCGCTACATGGGAGGGTGCGTTTTAGAAGTTTTCTTTATTTACTCAAGTACAGGATATAGATGAGTTTGATTGAATAATTGATCTCCCGAACTCAACCGTGGTTAATTGAGCCGGATCTATTCTATAGTGAGACATGAATGTGGTTTTTGATGACCAAGTTGCTGCCTTGCAAATAGTCTCTGGTGATACTCTGCTGTATGCTGCCCATGAGGTCGCCATCGCTCTCGTCGAATGCGCTTTCAGGCTTTCCGGTATTGGAAGATGTTGAACTAGATATGCTTTTTTGATGGCTTTAATCAACCATGAGGATATTGTTCTTGAGGAAGCCGCTTGACCTTTTTTGGCGCCATGCGGAATGACTAGGAGGTTTTCTGACTTCCTGAATGGAGCGGTAGCCTCCAGGTAGGCGGATATTGCAGACTTCACGTCCAGAGGGTGTGGGTTTCCATCTGTGTTGAGAAATACGGGAAGATTGATCTCCGGATTAAAGTGGAAGCTAGAAGCTACCTTTGGCACAAACCGTTCCGAAGGTCTGAGTACGACCCTGTCTGGGAAGAAAACTAGGTGTGGTTCTTTGATTAGTAGAGCTTGCAGCTCAGAGACCCTCTTGGCCGATGTGATTGCAACTAGAAACGATAGCTTTAGTGTCAAGTCCCATAGGGATATTGATCCCCCCGTCGAGAAAGGTTCTTTGGTTAAAGCTTCCAGGACAATCGATAGGTCCCAGGTCGGAAAAATTGGTTTTCTAGGAGGCCTTATTTTTAGGCATGCTTTCTGAAATTGGATGATGAGGGGATTTAAGGCCCACTTGATTCCTGTCATTGCGGATATGGCAGAGACATGAACTTTTAAAGTGCTTGATCTTAAGCCTTTCTCTAGGCCTAGTTGTAGGAATTCTAACACCTGAGAGACTGAAGGAGAAAGGGGATTCCAGGACTGTAGCTGGGCTATTGCAGAAAATCTTTTCCAAATCTTATTATATATGTCGTTTGTCGACTTCTTCCTTGCTTGTTGTAAGGTGGATATTACTCTTAATGAACAACCCTGATCTAGTAACCTTTCCCTTTCAGTTTCCAAGCCGTCAGGTGTAGTCGTTCTGGTGACGGGTGTAGAAATTTCCCCTGTGAGAGCAAGTCTGGGAACAGTGGAAGTGGGAGAGGCTCTTCTGTGCTCAATTGCAGGATGGCCGGAAACCACGGTCTTCTGGGCCAGAAGGGCAACACTGCTATTACCGTGGAAGACGAAGTCCTCAGTCTGGCCAGAAACCTGGCTATCAAGGGCACCGGAGGGAATATGTAACCAAGGCGAAACTCCCAAGGATGGTGGAGACAGTCGATCCCTGTTGCTGCTGGATAGGCGGTCCTTGCTAAGAAGCGAGTGCATTTGCGATTCGCTGGAGTCGCTGCCAGATCTATGTCGGGAACACCCCATTTGTGTGTCAGAAGAGTAAAGGCCTTGTGACTGAGAGACCACTCGTTGTTTGAAATAAATATTCGACTTAGATCGTCCGCGAGTTGGTTGTGAATTGCAGGTACGTATACTGCCTTCAGATCCGTCAGGTAGACTTGGGCCCACTCGATTATAGGTCGTACTTCCCGCATTAGGACTTTGCTTCTTGTGCCCCCTTGCCTGTGGACATAATTCACAGCCACTGTGTTGTCCATACGCAGGAGGACATTCTTCCCTGAAAGGAGAGGACTGAAAGTTAGAAGTGCTTGCCATGCAGCCCTGAGTTCCAGAACATTCGAGACTATCCCCTGTGGACAGAAGGGCCAGCGGCCCTGTGCTCCCCGATCTAGATGATACGCACCCCAACCAAGGTAACTGGCATCTGACGTTACTATTTCTGGGAGTGGATGAACGATAGGACGACGGCGAGTTAGATTGTTGGTTTGAGTCCACCAACGTACTGACTCCTTGACTGCTCTGGTGATTGTTATTTGTTGTGACATGGACACCTCGTTCCATTGTTTTAGGAACGAATTCTGAAATACCCTGGAGTTCCATTGAGACCACTGAACCATTAGAAAGGTTGATGACATTGAGCCCAGAATACTTAAGCATTTTCTTGCAGATAGGTGTTCTACTGATAGTAGCTTTCTCACTTTGCGGATAAGAGGACGAATTTTCTCCTGGGGAAGCCCTACCGTGTTGGATCTGGTGTCCAATTCGGCTCCTAGGAAGACCATCTTCTGCACTGGGACCAGGTTGCTCTTCCTCCAATTCACTATCCACCCGAATTGCTGGAGTGTGGAAATCAGAATTGAACGATGTCGTAGAAGTATTTCTCGGCTGTCTGCTAGAAGAAGAATATCGTCGAGGTAGTGTAGGACTCTTAGACCTCTTTCTCTCAGTAGTGCTATAACCGGAAGTAACACCTTTGTGAAGGTCCTGGGTGCCGTTGATATCCCAAATGGGAGGCTTTTGAATTGAAAGTGTTGTTTGCCTATCGCAAAGCGTAGATACTTTTGAAAGGTTTGATGCACTGGAATGTGTAGATAAGCGTCGGATAAATCGACCGAGAGCAACCAATCTTTCTCCCCTATTGCTAGTAATATTGATTGGAGACTCTCCATCTTGAATGATTCGACTAGAATCATTTGGTTTAACTTCTTTAAATCCAACACGGGCCTCAGGTCGCCTGTTTTCTTTGACACCAAGAAAAGGGGGGAGTAGAACCCCTCTCCTCTCTGCTCCTGTGGAACTTCTATAATTGCTTGCTTCTGGAGCAACTCCATAATGTATCTGACTAAAAGCTTTCGCTTCAGGCGCGAAAAGGGTAGCTTGGTAGATTTGTAGTGGTTTTTTGGCGGTTTTTGCTTGAATTTCCACCTGTGACCTTGCTGAATGGTGGATATCGCCCAGGGTTCTTCTATTTTGTCTACCCAAGTTTGGGCAAATAGCCTCAGCCTCGCACCAACTATTGCGGGCTGGGCATGCGTGGCATCAAAAAGATTTTTGTTGGTCTCCCGGCGCGGTTGTCTTCGATTTTTGGACTCTTACAAAAGAGGGTTGTGTGCTTCGCCAATTCCGTTTGAATTCTTTGCCGGGTCTATAGGACCTTACGTCCCGGTACCTTTCCGGAAGGTGACGTCTGAAAGGCGGATTTTTCTGCTGCTTGGATCTTCTGTCCGATGGTATTAGACCCGATTTTCCCCCCGTGACCTTTGATATTGCGGAATCTAATTTTGAGCCAAAAAGGTTAGTGCCATCATAAGGGATCTTACACCAGCTGGATTTGGAAGTCGCATCAGCAACCCAAGGTTTTAGCCAGAGAGCCCTTCTGGAAGTTACTGAGGCCAGCATTGCTCTTGCTGATGACCGAATAACGTCCACTGCCGCCTCCGCTACGAAATCACCCGCAAGGCTAAGTTCCTGCAGAGCTGAAATAATTTTGTCTTGGTCCGCCGCTTCTGCGATTAATTTTTCAACTCCAGATGTCCAGGAGGTGATGGCTCTACCGACCGCTGCTAGGGCGATTGCGGGCCTACAGGCCCCCCCCCGCTGCTGAGTAGGCTTTCTTAAGGTCGAGATCGATTTTGCGATCCATCACATCTCTAAAGGTTACGGCGTCCTCTATTGGTAGGGTTACATGGCGCGCTAAGCGCATCAGTGATGAGTCTACCACGGGAGCAGAGATAAGAAGATTCACTGCTGGCTCTTTTAGGGGATAGAGCTTCGCTAATCTGTTATTTAAGCCGGATTTCTTTTCTGGTTTTTGCCATTCATCTCTTATGAGCTCCTCTAGCTCTTCGATAAAGGGGAAGACCTCAGGGTCTTTTTTTAGGTTAGGGAAGTATTTCCTTAACTTAGGCGGAACGTCTCTCTCTTCCTCCCAACCGATCGCCTCCTTAACCGATTTCGCAAAGGGGTTTATTAACGCAAAGTCAAAAACTGTAGGAGTCAGAGGATCCTCATCCTCTGGGGAGTCATCTGGATCCTGAGGAGAATGAGAGGTTGAGGCTGAGTTAGATGACCTGATTGGTTCATAAGCTGTCACCTGCAGGATCGTTTCCTTAACTGAGTCTCTTATAATATTGGAGGCTTCTCTAGCGTCCGCTTCCTTGTCCCGGGTTGCTTCCTCCAGACAGACTTGGCAGACAAGCTTACTAGGTAATGCTTGCGCTCCGCAGACCCAGCAGGTATTAACCGCAGGACGGGTATGGTGTTCCTCTCGATGTGAGGATGGCGATTCTCTGCGATGACGGGAAGACCTTGACCGACTTCGCCGAGAGTGAGAGTGTCTTGAGGGGGAACGTTCCTTTCTTTTAGAATGGGATGACCCCGAAGACCTGCCAGAGCTACCAAAATGAAAGGTATTAGTGGCAGAGCTCTCTTTTTCTCCTCTTCGCTACTTACCAATCCATACGCCCCCTTACCTTATGGTTCTAGGATGGTCTACTAAGGCAGCGGTCTCCATGAGGAAGAATAGAGTACACCTGTGACCAGAGGTTTTCAGTATAAGAGCCAATGCAGAGTATGGGCAGAAGGTGCAGCAAATAAATGAATGGCAAAGTGCATAAGGATGAAAGAAAAGCAGCTTACCAGAGTTCAGGAGGACTTGTCTTGCAAGGCAGCAGGCTGTGTGCAGAGATCAGGCTGGTAGATGGCGTGGAAGGCACAAGCAGCACTTCAAAACGAAAAATGACATTTTTTAAATAGCCCGCTGTCGCTGGAGGAATGACGTCACCGCCGCGCATGCGCACTGGCCGCCTGCGCCGCCCTGCGCCATCTTGGATGCTGGCAAACGCAGAGGGCAAGGGAGAGTGTCACTTCCTGAGCGCCGAACATCCAGACGGAACCGCCATGATGGAAGGGACACAGCGCCGTGGGACTACAGGGCTCAGCATGCCCAGAGTGGGAAAAGGAAGGAAAAAAAAAAAAAGGAAAAAAGAAGGAAGGAAACTGAGGACTGAAACAGAAGGTAGGCAGAGAACGGAGACATGTTGGGGAGCTCAACAGATAGGAAAAGGGGGGAGACCGCTGCAGTTATTACAACCTTTTTAAGGTTGTTGTTGTTTTTTCTTAAAAAGGCTTGCTGCTTAGTAATTTTTTGCCCCTGAGACCACCAGAGTGGGGCTCCCTGCGTTATGGCTCATTTAGAGACCGTACGGACAGGGACTTCCAAGTAGGAGAGGCTGAACCTAGCTGGGGTGGTGCGGTAAGGGGTTCCTTGCTAACCGAACTCGAACGTAATGTCCCATACAGGTGAGGAAAAAAAGGAGAATGCAACGGTGGACTCCTCTTCAAACCTTATAGCTAACCAGTCCTATCAGGTTGTGGAGGCGGAGTCACAACCCACTGTGTGTGCTGCCATGATGCGTCAGGAAAGTATTTTCTAAGAAAAGAAACAAAAAAACAAATAGATGTTTATGATACAATGTTTTTGCAAATTAAATGTTTGCAACTGTACAGGCATGTATGGTATTTATTTACACGAGTAATGATATAACTAGCTACAAATTGCAACACAAATAATCAAAGTTGCCAGTGTGACATGGCTCTAATGCCCGGTACACACAATCAGAAAATTGTACGAAAAATACCGCTTTCAAAGCGATCGTACAATAATTTGATCGTTCGTACACCGCTTTCAAGAGTCCATCGCGACAGTTCATCTGATATTACCCGAAGGGACAAGCACAACATTTTTTTCTTGTACGATACCAGATCATACGACTTTTGTTTAATCAGTACAGGTTTTATCCGAAAATACAATACAGATATAATGCAATACATTACATCACTTCCAAATTTTGTCCTACAAGAATTTCCTTAACTTTGGTAACCTCTTCATTTGCAAAAACAAAAATGGACGATCAATCGTTTGATAATCTCATCCTGTGTACAAGGCATTAGAGTCTGCCCATGTACACTCGGGTTATCTCATTATGCCCATATAATTGTGTACGTTATGCTTCAGAGACTGCCAAGGGTGTAGTACACATAAACAGCAATAATAATAGGTTAAAAGACAAGTCAGATGACAAATTGTGGTTTCCGTAATAAGAATTTATACCACAATACTGTTTTTTTTTTTTTCTCCCCAAGTCTGAAGTATATCACTGTCTCTTGGCACATATGATGAAAACTGTTACTAAATTCAAAGTCAGAAAATGAGAAGTGACTGCAATCTTTTGAAAATTTCCTGTGCACAGTTTTGCTAAGAATAATTTCTATACCTTTTTCGTTTATAACCATTTGGTCTACTTCTTTATTTTAAAGGGCTACCAATCTGTAGATTTACCTTTTCTATACCAAAAATATAGTATATTTAAAATGATATATTTCTTAACTCAGCAGGCTTTCGCTCAGGCTTTTTGAGACTTGAGTTTTATTACAGCATTTTGCTATTATCCTAAGGGAATGCTAC
Organism: Lithobates pipiens; assembly: GCF_037356315.1. NCBI lineage: Eukaryota > Metazoa > Chordata > Amphibia > Anura > Ranidae > Lithobates > Lithobates pipiens. Next base: position 297,985 of record NW_027507695.1, on the reverse strand, counting down.
GGCAAAAGCAGTGGAATGGGGATGGTCAGGAATTTTAGAATTTCAAGCTTGTGGGTCTCACTGACTTGCAAGCTTGACAGCTAGCCTCAAAATTCTATAAGCATCTGTTGCACTGTAATTATTTTAATGAAAAAAAATCTAAGTACCTTCTTTTCCTAACTGATATACAGCTGTCACATGACGCAGCACTTATCCAGCTGGTCTGCAAGGAAACAGTGGTAGGAGGAGCTTCTAGTCCACTGCTGCTGATCACACGTTAACCATTTAAGCCCCGGACCAATTTGCAGCCAAAGGACCAAGCCCCTTTTTGCGATTCGGCACTGCGTCACTTTAACTGACAATTGCGCGGCCGTGCGACGTGGCTCCCAAACAAAATTGGCGTGCTTTTTTTTCCCACAAATAGAGCTTTCTTTTGGTGGTATTTGATCACCTCTGCGCTATAAACAAAAATAGAGCGACAATTTTGAAAAAGATGCTATATTGTTTACTTTTTGCTATAATAAATATCCCCCAAAAATATATATAAAAAAATTTTTTTCCTCAGCTTAGGCCAATATGTATTCTTCTACATATTTTTGGTGAAAAGAAATCGCAATTAGTGATTATTGATTGGTTTGCTCAAAAGTTATAGCGTTTACAAAATAGGGGATAGTGCCATTCTGCCGATGTATATGTGCAGGAGGCGGTCCTTAAATAGTTAAAAAAACAGCCTTTGGAATGCAGAGTAAAATAAATCAATAATATCAATAAACTGTTTTAAATTTTCATACAAATACATGTTACATATTTGAAATCAAATCTTTATTATTTGTTATTATATGTCATGCTAGGTTATATTAGGAAAACAGGGAGGAGAAGCCTCCATCAATCAAGATGTGATATCCCACCCTATTGGGTTTAGCTGGTTAGTGGGCATGGAGGAGGAGGCAAGAAGTGGGCTGTCACTTACCACTGTGTATACGCCCACACGTGTGACTCTATAGTCCCATGGGCTGCTCAGGTATAATAGGGAGGAAATACTTAGTGTAGAAAATATGCTGAAAACTGAGCATGTACACTAACTGCCAACACTGCTCTGACAAAAAATCCCTAACTTCCGTGGGGACATAAACAGGAGGGGGAGATAGAGAGCAGTAGGTTCAACCAGGTTTTTTGCAGAATCCAGAAAACAAATCACATAGTAACTGAGTGAGTATGAACTGCATGTATTACTGCATTTATTTGTTTACTTGTTTACTTGTCTAGAAACACCTGGGTGCGGAGTCTGGGCATACACTGTGTTACAGCTGATTGAAGATAAGCACCCTCCCCGACACAAATTTCCAGCCATTTTCATCTTGTGTGTCAGAGAACTTGTCAGAAGTTATCGATCTGATAGAAGAAGAAGGGAGCAGCAAAAAGAAATGTGACTCAGAGATTTTGAGAGAGATAAGTAAACACTACAGATATATGTGCCCAGGTCAGATTCCATGAATGGGGTTTATGACCACTTTAAAACCATTATGGCCCATTCAGAGCAACCCATGAGTATTATGCTCTGTGTAATGCACACAAGATGGTGTGTGTTGCATCATTCAACTTTATGCACAACAGTGCATTGTGACATGCAGCTTTGTTGTTTGTTACACTGCCTAAAAACACATGCCAACACACCTGTATGTGTGAACAGGGCACACAGAAAACAATTGGTTTCTCTGTATGAATATACCCTTACAGATTTCACATCTCTTCTGAGATATGACCTTTGTATAAAGCAAAGCTATGCCCCTAGTCATTTTTTCAAAATAAATTTTGACTTTTTAGCCAAACATTCAAATCTGTCATATTTTGCTATACAAGTGAATGGGAAATTATTTTAAAAATCAGGTTAATCTACTATGGGTTGGTCATAGACAGCTGTCACGAACCTGGTGGAAGAGCCTGATGGTCTCAGGAAGGCCTCTCTTACACTTTTGGCTCAGGGACTCGAATAGGACAGGCAGGTGATGCAGGAGCACAGAGTTGCACAAATGCCTGTTTTAAATGATATATTGCTTTACTCAGCAGGCTTGCTAGCAAAGGAGCTAATAGAATGTCCAGAACAAGCAGCAGGAAGCTGACGGTGGACCTCAGTGCAGTAGGTTAGCTAGACCAGTGATTCTCAACCAGGGTTCCTCCAAAGGTTGCTAGGGGTTCCTCCAAAGGTTGCTAGGGGTTCCTACAGCATTGGGCAATTTCTGCCTCTCAGATAAGTTCCCACAGACACCATTGATCTTTATAGCTACCTGTAAGGAGGTAATTCTTCCCAATGACCACAAGTGTAAGGACCATTCTTCCAACTGACCATCACACTATTGTATCATGAGTTGTAGATTTCTAATTTTTAGCAGGGGTTCCCCGAGACCGGAGAAATATTTCAAGGGTTCTTCTGTGTTGAAAATATTGAGAAAGGCTGAGCTAGACAGTGGCAGGTCAACAGTAGGCAGGAACAGGCTGGCACTGGTGACCAGTGGACCAGTGGGAACAGCAGACTGTGGTGAGGCCCAAACTGGTAGCAGACAGGTGATGAGTAGGCACTTGACAGGTAGCAGACAAATGCTTTCAGTAGAGGACCAGCAGCAGATAGAACAGTAGTGAAGGCAGGCAAACCGGGTCAGATACTGGTATTCGGATCAGATGTAAGTGCTCAGGCAGGAGCGTAGTCAGGGTACAGGCCAGAGTCGGTAACAGATCATCGATGCAGGGGCAAAGAGGGCAGGCAGAAGCAGAGGTCAGTAGACAAGCTGGGGTCGGTGCAGGTAGAGTTTAAGGAATGGTCAAGACAAGCCCGGTCAGTAACTGGAAAAAGATGCAGGTTGCACGGGAATGCTGTAAACGAGACAGCACTGGAGACAAGTACTGGGTTTGTTTAAATAGCCCATTCGGCGCCACTATAGGTCACAGATGCGCTTGCATGCACACACTGATGCACCCACATGTGCAGGCACACATTTTCTAAGTGCAGTGCATATGAAGGGCATTGAAATGGCCTCTGACTGCGCACAGGAATCCGCCCAGATGGACCATCTTGCTTACGGATATGCCCTTCCTGACAGCAGTCCATCGACTTAAAGGGGTTGTAAAAGCAGAAGGTTTTTTTTATCTTTTTGATTAAGACTTGCACCTTGTACAAGGATTTTAGGATTTCATGTAATCTGTGCCCAGTCTTGTCAAGAAGAGTTAATCCAGCTCTGAGCAGTCCTCTTATCTTTTTTTCAGTGAGATAAAAATGTTCAGAAAGAGAAATATGGTCCATTTCTCCCCCTTTCTGTGAGTGACAGGTGATTTGCATATCTCATGCAGGAGCCTGAGAGAGACATTCTGTGTACCCCTCCTCTTCTCTTCTCCAGCTCTCCAAAGATTGGCTGCTCCACATCTCAGCATGAATGTGCATGCTGAAGTCATGTGGTGACTTTTCTGGGTTTTGATTGGATGTTAGTGATCATAGTAGAAGTTCAGTGTAAGAAATACACAGGAGAAAATGGATATTGACAAGTGGAGTGTAGAGGTGGGTGGGGAGTCTACTGACATCACGACTCCACCCACCAAGCTCTGGAAACAGACCCACCCACAGAATCTTTTTTTCGGGTCTCATAACAGACAGAGGGGAGACATTTGACAGGTAAGGATACATACAGTTACATAGTTAGTAAGGTTGAATAAAGACAACAGTCCATCCAGTTCAACCTGAGTGAGTGTCTACAATTGTCCCTATCTCTGTACATTGCACACTCACATCAGTCCCTACCCTCAAGGAGCCCACAATCCAAGGTCCCTATTCATATACTAGGGCCAATTTTGGACAGAAGCCAATTTTTTTAATTTTTTCCTACCTTTGTGTCTTGGGAGGAAACCCACACAGGCACAGGGAGAGCATGCAAACTCCAGGCAGGTAGTGTTGTGGTTGGAATTTGAACCAGCAACCGTTTTTACTGCTAGGCAAGAGTGCTAACCACTACACCACTGTGCCGCCCAAGGAGGCATGTATAGAGATAATCACTATGGCAGTTTAGAAAGGATGACAGTGAGTTTACATCCACTTTAATGCATTCTATGCATTAAGATAAACAGCCTACTGTGTGCAGCAGCCCTTCTCGGCCTCCCTAATACTTACCTGAGCCAGGAGCAGCGAAGAGGGACCCGAGAAGAGGAGGATCCAGGCTGCCCTGTGCAAATCCACTGCATTGAGAGGGAAAGTATAACATGTTTCTTATTTAAAAATAAATTTAAAAAAGGAGGCATTACAATCACTTTATTTGATTGACTTCAGTACATCCAGCCTGCCCATACATGGATCGAATCTCAGCTGGTCCATTCTTAACTGACTGAAATTTGATCCATCTATGACTGACTCAATATGAAGTTCTTTCTGTTATTAGGTGGCTTTAATTGTCATTTGGTGGAGACAACCTTGTTTACTAAGCAGATTGATTTGTACAGTGGGGGGAATTCAATAAAGTTGATGCACTACTTTTCTGGCGCTAATTGCTCTTGTTTATAGGTTACACCTAATTCAAGACACATCTGCAACAGTTTTGACAATGACTTGTGCGTAAAATTTGGGTAGTTCAATTTAATTAACAACAATTGTAAAAGCATTGCGCCAAATTTAACCACTTCCCGACCAGCGCACGACGATATACGTCGACAGAATGGCACGGGCAGGCATATTGGCGTACAGGTACGTCCAATATTCGATGCCGCCCTGCCATCGGGAGCGCGCCGCCGGCGGCGCGCTCCCGCACTGGTCGGGACCCCCGTGAGTCCGGTCGCGGGACCCGCGGACTCGATCGCCGCGGGCATCCCCGCGATCGTCTCACGGAGCGGCCGAATGGAGGAAATGCTGTGTAAACAACATTTTTCCATTCTGCCTAGCAACTAGTGACGCTGATCTCTGCTCCATGTGATTGGAGCAGAGATCAGTGTACACTAAATGAAAGCCCAACCCCCCCACAGTTAGTAACACACCCCTAGGAACACTTAACCCCTACACTGCCACCCACTGGTTAACCCTTTCACTGCCAGTGTCATTTACACAGGAATCACTGCATTTATATAGCAGTGATTACTGTATAAATGACAATGGTCCCAAAAATGTGTCAAAAATGTCCGATGGGTCCCCGACAATGTCACAGTCACAATAAAAATCGCAGATCGCCGCCATTACTAGTAAAAAAATAAATAATAAAAAATTATTAATAAAAATGCTATAAAACTATCCCTATTTTGTAAACGCTATAACTTTTGCGCAAACCAATCAATAATCGCTTATTGCGATTTTTTTTACCAAAAATATGTAGAAGAATACGTATCGGCCTAAATTGAGGGAAAAAAAAAAATAATGCGTTTTTTTCAAAATTGTCGCTCTATTTTTGTTTATAGCGCAAAAAATAAAAACTGCAGGGGTGATCAAATACCACCAAAAGAAAGCTCTATTTGTGGGAAAAAAAGGACGTCAATTTTGTTTGGGAGCCACGTCGCACAACCGCGCAATTGTCAGTTAAAACGACGCAGTGCCGAATCGCAAAAAGTGGTCTGGTCTGAAAGTGGTTAAAGTGGTTGTAAACCTCAGACATAAAATATGCATACGCATATAGTGTGTACTTGTCTAAATTTAGGAGCACTATGGGGGTTATTTACAAAAGGCAAATCCACTTTGCACTACAAGTGCAAAGTGCACTTCAAATTGCACTGAAAGTGCGCTTGGAAGTGCAGTTGCTGTAAATCTGAGGGGTAGATCTGAAATGAGGGGAAGCTCTGCTGATTTTATTATCCAATCATGTGCAAGATAAAATGCTGTTTTTTATTTTCCTTGCATGTCCCCCTCGGATCTACAGCGACTGCACTTCCAAGTGCACTTTCAGTGCAATTTCAAGTGCACGTTTCAATTGTAGTTTACACTTGTAGTGCAAAGTAGATTTTGCCTTTAGTAAATAACCCCCTAAGTGTCATTTCTGTCTGCTGCTTTGTTCCTCTCTTATCAGCATAAATCACTTCTAACAAGTTTTCCTGACAACGAGAGAAAAATGGTGATGGGGAAGGAGCTCCAGCCGATTGACATCCTCAGCTCTGTTCATGTGTGCTGTGTGAAGGGGTGTGTCTCTTCCCTCCAATCAGCTCTCAGAGCTCTCCTCACTCAAAACTGCAGAGTGTAATTTCAGCTCTCCGTACCCTTTTCTGAACTCTCAGACAAGCTTTATTTTTTCTGGCAAAATACTGCTACCAGGAGGAAAAGCCTTTTTAAGTAGATATTGTAAAGTCCTGTGTGCATGAGGCCTAAGCTATAGTCAGGTACATGAATCGGGGCATTCTGCACCACTTTTAGAACACCCACAAGACACTTTCGCAAAATCTGTCTATGCCAATCTTTATAAATTTTAAGGAATGTGTTTGGGCACTTGTATTTAAGCATTTAGCAATTTCAGGGGAATTTTACCCTGTTTTATTTGGTACACATGTGTAACATTTGCACATATTAATAAAATTTATATATATATTTTTAATGAAATTGTTTAACAATGGGAATGTTTTGGTCATCTTATGAATTCAGACCATGCTCTGTGTGTTATGGTCATGCAGTCTAAAAAAAACTAGTGTGAAGGATGTATTTACAGAATTTTTTTCATAAATCAGCATGAATGAACAAATATTTCTGCTGATGTGCATATGAATAGGCCATGGTATGGCTGTTAAAGCAGAACTGTAATGGAGAAGTTCTGTTGTAGTTTTGGGAGCTTTTTCTCATGGATTCATTTATTTGAGGCCCAACACACACATGACTATTATACAGCATATACTGTTTCAGCAATACATGGAAATTGAAATAAAAACTCAAATTAAATTTGCAGGGCAATTTTGCCTAGCAAAAATAAGTTAGTGATATCCAGTATAAGAACAATACAAATGACATATTTGGTTTAAAGAGGAAGTAAACACTGAAAGCTGTGCCTATAAATAGGTAGTCAGAGAGTAAAGGACTAGTCATTAGTATTTTCTGTGGTCTACCGATGGGTGATATTTTTCCAGTTACTGACTTATCATGTGCCTTGTTCAGTTCCGTGTTTGTTTGTGGAGGAGGCCATCTTGGTAGAGGCAAGCTTTTGCTTGCATGTATCACATTCCTTAATGGGAGCCTAAGCCAACAAGGGCAGCCTCCCTTACAGCGCCAGTCCAAGCACCCTTGAGTAGTGAGACAAAAGATGAGTACGCACAATAAGGTCTTTTGACCTGTCACCTTCCAGCAAGGAGAACAATGAGGAGCAAAGTACTAACATCACCAAATCTCACTCCAGATCTGAAAGAACTGGCAGTAAGAAACATTAGATATCATACTGCAGATATAGTTTTCTGAGGCTGTAGGGACAGAGGTCCCTTGACTATAGGGACATGAAAAAGGAGGCCATGTCTCAGAAACACAGTCCTAGCAACCACACACATGTTCTATTCCTACTTTGCTGACAGCTCCCGTAGTGTGTCTCCATAAGATGCAAGCCTGGATCTTGGCCATGCTCAAGGCCCCTCACACACTGTTGTATGGCAGCAGTGGATGTGGGTCTGAGGCTGTGTGCCAGCAGCCATCTATTACCATCTGGTTGGGCATCTCCACCACGGACTGCCAAGTGTGACCATTTCATGGAGGTGGCAAGGAAAGCATTTATGTACCTATACCATCCAACTAAATGTGAGTGCATTGGATGCTGGTTTTATTCATTCAGTCAATAAATGTTTTTACACTAGAGTGATTGTGTTCCCTCTCTTGCTTTGTCTGTAGGGACAGAAGTGCCTAGGCACATTCACATACAAGGAAGTGCACTACTATTTTTCAAGGGGAATTCTTGAGAAGGGTTCAGAGTACTGCTTATGCATAATTAACAGTTAACAATTATGTGTTTTTACCCTATAACTCACTTTAAAGAGAACCAGTCACTTACTCAAATAATTACTATAATGTTTCTAACTAATATTTCAAATGTATTGTTTGCAGTATTTTTTATTTCTTTAAAAATGGAAAGCAAACTCATTTCCCAACATGGGGGGAATTCAAGCTGCTGCACTGCTTTTCTGGTGCTGATTGCTTGTTTAAAGGTCGTACCTAATTCAAGAAACATCTGTGACAGTTTTGCATGTGACTTGTGCATGAAATTCAGTCAGTTCAAATTTGTTTAGTTAGAACTAATTAGTCCTAATTTTAAAATTAGTTACAATTTAATTAACAATTGTAAAAGTGTTGTGCCAAATTTAAGTAGTTCTACCCAGGTACATGAATTTGGTGCAGTCTGCACTACCTTTAGCACCCCCGTGAGATACTTTCGCAAACTATGTCTGTGCCAGTCTTTATGAATTTCAAGGAACTTGTATTTAAGCATTTAGCAATTTCAGGGGAATTTTCCCCTGTTTTAGCTGGTACATATGTGTAAAATTTGCACAAATGACAAAAAATTATGAGTTTTCCCTTTTTCTTCACTTTAAAGAGAACCAGTCACCTACTAAAATCATAACACATTTTCTCCTCTGGGAGTGTCTAGTTATTTTTTGTGCTGGCCCAGCTCCTCTGCCTCTCCCCTCACCACTCTACATAACCTTTTTTATTGCACCCAGGAGAGGAGCAAAGGGGAATACTATAGTTTGTCACTTGAGTAACAGCTGGAGCTGTTGAAAAAAATATACAAGATGGTGGTGGCCAGAAGCAGTTTTAGGGTTTTTGGATGTCTACTGTACACAAGGGAGGCTTTTACTGGTAAATAACATGCCTAAAATATGCTAAATGCACATATATTCTTGTGGGAAGATTGTTGTTGAAATTAATGGTCTGGTGACAGGGTCTGTTTAAAGTGGTAGTAAACTCTGTTCTACCACTTGTACCTACAGGCAAGCCTCTAGTAAGACTTACCTGTAGGTACTGTGAATATCTCCTAAACTTGTTTAGGAGATATTCAGAGTGCATGCAGCCGACGATGTCACCGGCACGTGCGCTCTGAAGGTCCAGCATACAGTGCCGGACCTTCAGAGCCAGATCGTAAGAGGCCTGCTCCTGTGTGCATGCATGGGAGTGACATAATTGTGCCCCTGGTCACTCATATAGCCAGAGGACATGAACCCCGAAGGAAGACCAGGGGAAGATATCAACCCTCTCAGCGGTGACAGTACGGTGCTGGAGGGCTTTGTTCTAAGGTAAGTCTCTCATAATGTGCTAGTGTGCGATGCATACTAGCACAATCTGACATTGCCTTGCAGGGGATTTTTTTTCCCCCATCAACTGCGGTTTACGCTCTCGCTTTAAGAGGAAAATGCACTCCTAAAAAAAGATGGCTACAATGTATATTGTACAAAGGATTTGCAGATGGCTACAATGTGTATAGTAGACACAGAATTTCATGAATGCTCGAAACTGATTTTGGGAAACACTTATTTTCTAAAAGGAGTTTTATACCTCTGCAGTTAACACAGGTGGTTACAAAAATAAGCATCTGAAGCAAAGCATAGCACAGTGTGGTGATCTATTGCTAGATTGAGAAAATAGTCCATAGCAGGCTTAAAGTAAACTTGTCATGAGATAAATATTGTGGCTCCCATTGACTTCCTGCTAAAAATGCCAGTTTTCTGGTAGTTTTTATGACCAGGAACAAAATAAAGGAAAGCCGAATAAAAGTCCTTATCTGCATACTTTCTGTAGGTCAGTGATTCTAATTATTAAAGACAAGGCATCAGAATGACAGCTAGGCAACTACCATTTTCAGAAGAGAAAATATACTTTACCTTCAAATGGTTGCTTGGCCCTTCGGGTCTGGTGTGGATTTTAAGGGGAACTCCACGCCAAAATGTAAAAAAAAATGGTGTGGGGCCTCCCCCGTAAATCCATACCAGACCCTTATCCAAGCAAGCAGCCTTGGCAGGCCAGGAATGCGGGGGGGGGGATGAGCGAACGCCCTCCCCTACTGAACCATACCAGGCCGCTTGCCCTCAACATGGGGAGGATGCTTTGGGGTCCCCCCCGAAGCATTTTCTCCCCATTTTCATGGGGACAAGGGCCTCATCCCCACAACCCATGCCCGGTGGTTGTGGGCATCTGTGAGTGGGAGGGCTTATCGGAATCTTGATTCCCTCTTTTAACAAGGGGGTCCCCAGATCCCACCCCCCCATGTGAGTGGGTATGGGGTACATTGTAACCCATACCCATGCATGAAGGTGGCTGGGTCCCCTCGTTACGTCACTTGGTGGCCCCGCCTGGGACGCCTCCCATCGAGGTGGAGCTTCTTTTGTTTTCTATTTTACAGGTCCGGGCGTCATGATTGAAGATGGATTGACATTGTGGGCCACTTTTTTTTCTTTTAATAAAGGAATTGTCAAAAACTCTCCTCTTCTGTCGTTTTTACTTTTTTGAAATTTTTTGGGTGAATGGGTAGGGGTACAATGTACCCCTATCCATTCACATAGGGGAGGTGGGATCTGGGGGCCCCCCACCCGCAGACCACCACAACCACGGGGCTATGTAATCAGCCTTATATAGTGTGGAGCAGGGACTTAGTCCCCCTGAGCCATGATTGGCCAAAGGCACCCTGCCTTTGGCCAATTATGGCTCTCGCAGCTGTGATTGGCCAAAGCATGCAGGTCAGGTGCATGCTTTGGCTAATCATCAGACATCAATGCGCATCAGCGATCTCACAGTGCATTATGGGGTGTTCCACGGCGCTCGAATTTCCCACAAATTTGCCATAATATTCGTTGTTCGGCGAACAGGGCGAAAACCTGATGCTCAAGCTCATCCATACGCAGCTATATGCGCTCTCCAGCAAAACTGACTCAGTTCATGAGTGCACTTTGTACAGCTACTGTGAGGGGTTAGCTCGGCAGCGGGTGTGTGTGACCCCCTGGATGGGTTCACAACACAAAGTCAGGCACAGCAGACAGCGGTGTAGGTTCAAAAAACAAAAGATCCGGTTTATTTAGGCTACATGCAGTGATACATATAACAGCCAAACAAAATAAAACAAGAAAATAAATCCTGGTCAGCTTGACCTCTAACTACACACGTAGACTCCCTGTCTAACAACTGGGTGCAGCCTTGTGCTGCCCCAGTCCCTGTCTCTATTGTAGGGGTTTGCCACACAGGCGTTAACTCACCGCACAGAACAGATCTCAGACTCCCCAGTCTATACACACAAAACTGGTTCCAGGATGGAGCATCTCCCTAAGCATGCTGGGGTTTTTTGTAGAGGTCTTAATGAGCCCACTTACTTCAGCTGGGCTCATTAACTCTTCCCCTCTAATTGTAAAAGTCTGCATAAAGCCTGAATCTAGGACACACATATTTACCATCCTGGATACAACCAGGTGACTTTACCTGCCTGCTGCCACACTACCCAACGAATGTATTTGTGCACAGTCTGTCAATCACAAGCGAAGGAGAGGGATGATTGCAGGAGAATGGAAGTGATTCTCCATGTAAAACTAAGTTCAAGCACTTATTGCAGATAAACTTTATTTAAAAGAGAAGTATAGGAATCCGTTTAAAAAAAAAAAAAAATCATACTTAACTAGCTGGATACAGCATCAGTCTGATGCTGCATCTGTCCCCCAGCCCTCTCTAACACTGACAACCAAGCGATCAAGTCCCGCTAATCACTCAGTTCTCAGAGCTCCCTGGGCAGAGAGCTGGTGATTGTCAGTCATAGCTCTCTGCTCTGCCCTTCTGCGCTCACTGAAGCCCTGGGCTCTGAAGGGGGCGTGAGCGGCTGGCTCGGGCTCTTAGTGGCTTGGACCGGCTCAGAGACATCAGCAGACAGCAGACTTCAGCTCGCTGTGTGCTAAAAATGGGTCACATGAGTGCAAAACAATCTGCACTGCTGTGATCCACAGGAGAAGTACAGCCACACAAGCTTTGGCTGTACTTCTCCTTTAATTGTTTTCTCAAATTGTTTTATGTTTTCCAGGTTTACAACCACTTTACCAAAACTACTTTAATCGTTTGCGGACCAGCTTTACTGCGGCAGGTTGGCTCCACTGCACAAAATCACATTATTGTACATGATCTCGCGTGACCGCCGTGAGCTCCGTGAGTCTGACCGTGGATCCCACAGATTTGATGTCCGTGGGGATACCCGCGATTGTCTCATGGAGAGGAAGACTGGGGAAATGCTAATGTAAGCAAGCATTTCCCTGTTCTGCCTAATGATCACTGCCTGTGATCGGGAGCGGTGATCAGTGTCATGTCACACACAGCCCCTCCCCCACAGTTAGAATCACTCCCTAGGGCACACTTAGCCCCTGTAGTGCCCCCTTCTGGTTAACCCCTTCACTGCCAGTCACATTTACACAGTACAGTACTGATCACTCACTGTGTTCATTCATAACTGGAGCATTGTAAACATTGTCTGCAAAGAAAGGATTGGGGCTCTATGTCCTCAATTCCTTTCTATGTCTCAAAAGTGAGATTTCACTGGTCTATTTAAACACCTGGATTTTCACAATATCCCCCTCAACAGCATCAGATAGACTGTACAGGGCCCTGTGGTTTATAACAGCAGCGCTGCCTGGACCCATGAGTCTTCTTCCATGCACTCAAGCTCGTAGGGTTTTAAGCATCCATGGCAATATTAAGGATCCAAGCCTATGGATAAATCTGCCACTGCATAAATGTCCATCACCACCCGTTCTATTAGAAGTGGGGGCGAACATTAAGGTTGTTTTTACAGAGTTTTGTGAAGTTCAAATAGCCAACTCATAGGTGTGGGAGGTGGTATCAAATATAACAAAAAAAATTCACCTTCATCCCCTGCCTTGATTTTTTGCTTTGCATCTTCTCAGTGTCTCAGGACATTTTTTCAGTCCTTTAGAGACTGCTGTCCCAGGGTGTTATCATACCATTTCCCCAAACGAAAAGTTTCAGTGTTTTTATCCAAACCTGTTTTATAGTTCCAAAACTCAAAGACCCCTTTTGGATGTAAAGCCTGTCAATGCCTTTGTATACCCTCAAAATTTGAGATGGAAACTATTTGACTGTCAGTTATTATCTCCCTTCATCATGGAAACATCTTTACATCCATCATCAAAAGAGATGTGTATATACAGATTTCTATCTTTCTAGGTCTTCACAAGTCTTTGCTTTGCTGTGTGCCCGAACAACTCTTGGTTATTCCCCTTGGATTTACCTCGGATTAAAGAGAGTCTACAATCACACCAGGTCCTCTTTGTTTTAGAGGCATTCCAGACATTAGATGCCTGAACAATCTGCTGTTGTGAGAACAGACATCCCTGACCTTGCTTGGGAACTTCCAATGGATTCTGAAGATCCAGAAGAAGGTGGCTCCAGAAGTGTTGCAATGGGATTGAAGGTAGAGTTTTCTGTCATGGACAGAGCTTCACGTTTTCAGCATATTTTTGGGCTGGAAACTTTGCAGACAGATTTTCTCAGCAGTGGACATATGCACTAGGGGAAGGATATCTTCATCTAGAGCTGTGTCAATAATTAATTGGGGAAAGGGGAATGAGGAATATTGGGACTTTAAATGAGGACATGACCTGGTGAGGTCATGCGCCTCCATACCTGTCAACATGAAAAGTTGAGAGCAAAATGAAGGGGGTGGGACTTTAACCGCTTCAGCCCCGGACCATTTGGCTGGCAAAAGACCAGATCGGTTTTTTTACGGCACTGCGTCCCTTTAACTGACAATTGCGCGGTCGTGCGATGTGGCTCCCAACAAAATTGATGTCCTTTTTTCCCACAAATAGAGCCTTCTTCTGGTGGTATTTGATCACCTCTGCGATTTTCATTGTTTGCGCTATAAACAAAAAAATGCAACAATTTTGAAAAAAACGCATTATTTTTTACTTTTTGCTATAATAAATATCCCCAGAAAAGATATAAAATATTTATTTTTACTCAGTTTAGGCCGATACGTATTCTTTTACATATTTTTGGTAAAACTAAATCGCAATAAGCGTATATTGATTGGTTTGTGCCAAAATTATAGCGTCTTAAACATAGGGCATAGTTTTATGGCATTTTTATTAATTTTAATTTTTTTTTACTAGTAATGGCGGCGACATTATGGCAGACACATCGAACAATTTGACACATTTTTTGGACCATTGGCATTAATACAGTGATCAGTGCGATTAAAAATGCATTGATTACTGTAAAAATGTCACTGGCAGTGGAGGGGTTAACACTAGGGGGCAGTGAAGGGGTTGTAGGAACAGACGATCTGTCAGTTCTCCGCTCAGAGAACCGGAAACTGTGTTTACACACACAGTTCCGGGTTCTCTGTGTGCCCCGAGCGATCGCGGGAGCCAGGTGGTGATCGGGACCGCCGAACACTCGCATTGCGCCCTCTAGTGGCCACAGGGCGAATCAACGGTACATAACGTAGTTTCGCACAGCCGTGCCATTCTGCCACAGTACAAGTGCGGCGGCTGGTCGGCATGTGGTTAAGTGAAGCACGGGGTTGAATAGAATACAATGTTGGATGCTTAAGAAGTTATATGATGTAAAAACATGATTATATACATTTATTCCATATATATTAGGGCTGGGAAAATTAAAGATGAATTCCTCAATTTATCGTTAATTTTTTTGATCGATCAAAATTCTTTTGATCGGTACTCAACTCTCCACCGGTTTCCGGGTCTTCCGGGAATTTCATCGGAGATCCGGTGACGTCACGGACATCGATGTCACCGGACTCCTCCCCCCTTCCCCAAGTGCCTCCGTCTGCTAACGAAGGGAAGGGCGGAGGAGTCCGATGACGTTGATGTTCGTGGCGTCACCGGACAGCCTGGACAGTATTGATATTGAAATTTGATAACCTCTGTTTTTAACATTGTTGTAAAAAAAAAACAACAAAATGTAAACACTCTGGTATGTCTGCGTGACTGGCTAAAATGATGCCTACTTGCCTACTATAAAGTGACTGACAGTCAATATACTAGATAAGTTTTATAATTCAAGTAAAACTTAAACTTAAACTTTCTACCTTTTCCTTAAAGTTTAATAAAAAAATTACTTACGTTAGTGCTACAGTTTGAATTTAAAACGAATTTGTGTGAACTATGAAGTTAAGTCATGGATTGTGGAAACGAACTAGTGTCGGGTGATTGTATATAGTGTATACCATATTTAACACTGACTAATGCAGAGTTGCAATGCAAGGAGATCAGCTAAAAGTAGTTGGATCTGTATGTGCGTTATAATTAATCGAAATTAAAAAAAAATCAATTAATCGAACACGAAAATTTTAATCAGTAACAGCCCTAATATATATAGAAACACATACTTTTCACAGTGTCGATTTCTATGGCGGTGGTAACTGATAATAACATGGTTAGAAATTAATACCATAATAAAATTGCCGAATCCACCAATGGCAATAATAGGGTACACATATAATACAGGTAATGACTGCATGGCCTATGATCTTCCTGATTCTGTCACAAGGTATAATTAATGGCATATAGTATTGGGGCTAAAATGTTGGGATACACGGCATCTGGCAGCTCGGCGTGTTTCACTATTGGATTTCTCCAATCCTGGCCACGGTTTGCCTTGACCCTGCTAAAGACTTGCTTGATATCCTGTTGCCAACCTCTGCCTGTTCAGCTGACCCTGCTCCAGCTTACAGCCCTACTCTGCCTAACTACCTGTGTTTGACCCAGCTTGTCTCACCTTGCTCCAGCCTGCTGTTCTGCTCTGTTTGATTACCTGTGTTTGACCCGGCTTGTCTCACCCTACTCCAGCCTGCTGCTACTACTGAACCTTCCAGCTCACGGGTCACTGATCTGCATCTGCCTCTGCTGACACCTGCATCCTGGACCTATCTGGTGGTTCATCATCCATCTGTGTACACTATCACAGCTCTGAAAGGCACTCCTACCTCGCTGTGCTCTCAAGGCCACTGTTCCCACTCCAGTGGCTCCTGAGCCAGGGTTGTAAGAGAGGTCTCCTCCTACAAGTCAGGCTCTACTACAAGGTACGTAACAAACCGAGGCAGAGCCGGGCATACAGAGCGCTCCTAAAGTGAATACGTGACAGCAAATTTAGTGATTTTTAGTGATCCGAAAAGAGTTTCCCAGCTTCCAGATCTACTATTTACAGATGGTTTCAAGAGGATGTTGTGTAAATCTATGAATTGTGAGATAAGTGTCTCTTTTCCCCTTTAAGCCCACTGCACTAAGTGCTTCTTGTGTTTTCCATCATAAGGCATGTAGGACTGCAGCCTGATCTTCTGTACATACATTTTCTAAGTTCTTTAGGGTCAATTTGTCTGCCTCAGAAGATACTAGTTTTGGAAGAATGGCTGTTTATCGCCCTTGGCTTTTCTTTTGACTTAGCTTTTCACTTGTTGGGCTGGTTCCTCTGTGTTTCTTTTAATGTGCCAGCCCCTCTGGGTTGCTTTTGTTTAGTTAAAAAGATTAAAAGAGGCGGGGATTTGGGACTTTAGATGAGGCACGGTTCAGTGCCTCCATCCCTGGTTCAAATACATAACAAAGGGAGATTTGGGAAAAGGAAATGAAGCAGTTGGAATGCGGAGGTAAAAATAAAAATATTATTTATTCATAACATAGTAGTAGTAGAAAAATAATTTCATATATATACACATTAAATTTGCACCAAGAGCATACATGATGAATAAGAAAATACATATCAATGAACACATATCATAATGGATACATGATGCTAAGAATAATTCCATGTAAAACAGTAATATGGCCTGCAAGTGCCAAGGGTGGCATGCCCCATAACTGTGTCCGTGATCACATGGTAAAAAAGTATAGCAGGACAGAATTGATATATATGTGGCATCAGATGTGGCTCATAACTCGCGCGTTTCGTGGATACCTCCACTCATCAGGAGCAGATACGACAATTTCCTGTAGAGTATATAAATATAATAAACCACACTCTGTGTAGAGGGGAATAGGAATAAGTAATCTTTTTCTATGAATAATTGGCCAAGCACACTTACCAAATCGGGCAGTGAATACAGCATATGGTAAACTGGCATGGAGTGAGCCGGAGGCACAAACCTTGCCTCGGGAGCTGAGGTGGCGTATACAAGGGGCTGCAGCATCAGATGGTATGGAAAAAGTTCATGGGTGTAAGGATAATGTCCATTTGGTAGCAATGATGATATAAGGCTCATCAACAGGAGTATCTGGGGATAAATATTAAATATGTAATTAGAACAATAATGAATAAATCTAGAGTAGTTTGTGAGTAGTGAACCCAGTATAACTCCATATCAAATAGTAGTGAATGGGGAAATTTGATAAATAATGAATCTGTATGTAAAACAATTAGCAGTTGCCTAAATATGTGCACGTTATTAAACTTATGAAGAAATTATAGAATAAATTAAAAACTAAAAGTGAAAGGGAAAAGTGTAACTGAAAACATGACATCCAAAGTGAACTTAAACCAGGGGACACTTACCCAGATGCTGCATACATGCAATACCAGCGAGAAACCAGTTGGTACTCAAGCACCCCAGGAGGAGACCAGCCGTATGAACAGCCTGCTCCAATAGGGATGTATAAATATATGCCACCAATGCCACGTGCACATGCTCGAGGAGGGGCGGCGTCCACACCTGAACTGTGTTGCTCAGCGATTGGCGCCAAACCTCCCTCACAAAGAGCGCCTGTACATCAACTGCGATGGCGTCATTGCTGATGTCACACACACGACGCAGGGATCGTGGCGCCGATGCGCTGAGGGGTGCCCCCCCGACCTCCCTGGCACTAAAAGTGCAAGGGGAGGGGGGAGGACCCACAGAGCGCATCGCAGCACCCGAAGGAAGGAAAAAACCCCAGCACCACCAAGAGGCTCAACAGACCACAGAGGCATGTAACACTGGCCAACCGATAGGCGCGCATTGGACAGAAATATAGATACTCATGTGAAACTGAACTCAAGGTTCAGTGCTGGGACCCTTACTTTTTAACATCTTTATAAATGATATTGAGTCTGGGATCAAAAGTAACATTTCTGTCTTTGCAGATGACACCAAGCTATGCAGTGGAATAACGTCCTTACAGGATGTCTCCAATTTACAAGCCGACCTCAATACACTGTCTAATTGGGCGACTATGTGGCAGATGAGGTTTAATGTTGAGAAATGTAAAGTTATGCACTTGAGGGCTACGAATATGCTTGCATCATACATGCTAGGGGGAGTACAACTGGGGTAATCCATAGTGGAGAAGGATCTGGGGGTTTTGGTAGATCATAAGCTCAATAACAGCATGCAATCCCAAGCTGTTGTTTTCAAAGCGAGCAAAGTCCTTTCTTGTATTAAGAGAGGTATAGACTCCAGAGAGAGAGATATCATTTTGCCCCTGTTCAAATCACTAGTAAGACCTCACCTGGAATATGCAGTTCAGTTTTGGGCATCAGTTCTCAAAAAGGATATCGGGGAAATGGAGAAAGTGCAGAGAAGGGCAACCAAACTGATAAGAGGCATGGAGGAGTTCAGCTATGAGGAAAGATTAGAGGAACTGAATTTATTCACTCTTGAGAAGAGGAGAATAAGGGGGGATATGATCAACATGTTCAAATATATAAGGGGTCCATATAGTGAACTTGGTGTTGAGTTATTCTCTGTACGGTCAACCCAGAGGACACGGGGGCACTCTTTACGTCTAGAGGAAAAGAGATTTCATCTTCAAATACAGAAAGGTTTCTTCACAATAAGAGCTGTGAAAATGTGGAATAGACTCCCGCCAGAGGTGGTTCTGGCCAGCTCAGTAGATTGCTTTAAGAAAGGCCTGGATACTTTCCTGAATGTACATAATATAACTGGGTACTGACATTTATAGGTAAAGTTGATCCAGGGAAAATCCGATTGCCTCTTGGGGGATCAGGAAGGAATTTTTTTTCCCCTGCTGTAGCAAATTGGAGCATGCTCTTCTGGTTTTTTTTTTTGCCTTCCTCTGGATCAATTGTGGGCATAAAATTGGGTATATTGGATTGTACAATTATTTTTTATTTTATTTATTTGTTTTTAAGGTTGAACTGGATGGACTTGTGTCTTTTTTCAACCTGACTAACTATATGTAACTATATGAAACCACAAGACCAGTGTCGGGAATGCCATCTATTAAGGATGTTAAATTATAAAGCTAGTGAATACATATATGAATGAAGAAAGTATTGTTGACTATCCTAGATTCTTTTTCTACTACTACTATGTTACGAATAAATAATACTTTTATTTTTACCTCCGCATTCCAACTGCTTCATTTAAAGTCCCAAATCTCCTTTTGTTGTTTGTTTAGTTATCACAAAGCTGTTTCCCTATTGAGGGACCTAGTTCTCTCCTTTCACATGTTATCTTTTTTTTCTCTCTTTAACTCCTCCATGACAGAAGGTAAAACAAATCCTAACACCTGAGCACAGTTTTGCAATTTTGACATTTGTTAGTAAAACTGTACATATCATCGCAACTACTGGTTAACCACTTCAATACCAGGCACTTAAACACCTTCCTGCCCAGACCAATTTTGAGCTTTCAGCGCTGTCGCACTTTGAATGACAATTGCGCGGTCATGCTACACTGTACCCAAATGAAATTTTTATCATTTTTTTCCCACAAATAGAGATTTCTTTTGGTGGTATTTGATCACCTCTGCGGTTTTTATTTTTTGCTAAACAAATAAAAAAATACAGAAAATTTTGAAAAAATAAAATGTTTTTTTTTGTTTCAGTTTCAAAACTTTGCAAATAAGTAAGTTTTCTCCTTCACTGATGGGCACTGATGGGGTTACACTGATGGGCAATGATAAGGCGGCACTGATGGGCACCGATGAGGTGGCACCAATGAAGTGGCACTGATGAGGTGGCATTGATGGACACCGATATGTGGCACTGATGGGTGGCACTGATGGGGGACACGGATGGGCACTGATAGGTGGCACAAATTGGCACTGATAGCTGGCACAGATTGGCATGGATGGGCATGGATAGGTGGCACAGGTGGGCATGGGTTAGTCGGCACAGGTGGGCATGGGTAGGCGGCACAGGTGGGCGTGGGTAGGCGGCACAGGTGGACATGGGTAGGCAGCACAGGTGGGCATGGATGGGCACTGATAGGTGGCATGGATGGGCACTGATAGGCGGCACAGATGGGAACTGATAGGCGGCATTGTATTCTAATATATTGTACTAATGGATGCCAATCAGTGCCAATCAATAATGCATGCCAATCAGTGATGCCCATTGTGGGCACTGATTGGCATCCATTATGGGCACTGATTGGCATCCATTGTGGCACTGACTGGAATCTCTGGTGGTCTAGGGTGGCATACCTTGTCCTGGGCATCCCTGGTGGTCACCGGCCTTTCCTATTTACACTGTGATCAGCCGTGATTGGACACGGCTGATCACGTGGTAAAGAGTCTCCGTCGGAGACTCTTTACCGAGATCGTAGTTGCCGGGTGTCAGACTGACACCCTGCAACAACGATCGTCGCGATGCGCGCCCCCGGGGGCACGCAGCGGCTCATAATCCTGATCACGTCATATGACGTCCGGTCAGGATTATGAAACCACTTTGCCACCGTCTATTTGTTATAGGGCGGGCGGCAAGTGGTTAATTATACCTTGGTTTTTTTTCAGGACAAATTGGATTTTCATTTGGTGGTAATAGACAATGTATCTCCTGATTTTTATAGAATTTTTTTATTATTATTATCAAAGGAAAGCTGCCACAATATAATATATATATTTTTAAATTTAGCTGTGTATTTCATTAATTTCCAATAAGCTACCAAAAACAACCCCAGTTAAATTCCCCTGTTCCTGACAACCTCAGCGACACCACACATGTCTATGTTATTTGTTGTTTGTACCCACAGCAGGGCCCATAAACAATAGTGCTCATTTTGTTTTTGATTTTTGTAATCTTATCTAAAATACACTTACCCTTACCATTACCTTTGACCTTAAACTTGACCCGAACCCTAACCTAGATCAAACCCTGATCTAGCTATTTTATTTTTCTTTCTTTTTTTTTTTTCTTTTTACACACACTTCTATGTTTACAATTCTCTGGTCAGATGGAACAAAGATTGAACTCTTTGGCGTGAATGTTAAGCGTCATGTCTGGAGGAAATCAGACACTGCTCATCACCTTGCCAATACCATCGCTACAGTGAAGCATGGTGGTGGCCGCATCATGCTGTGGGGATGTTTTTCAGCGGCAGAAACTGGGACACTAGTCAGCTTTGAGGGAATAATGAATGCAGTAATGTACAGAGACATCCTTGATGAATCCTTGATGAAAAGCTGCTCCAGAGCGCTCTGGACTTCAGACTGGGGCAAAGGTTCGTCTTCCAACAGGACAACAACCGTAAGAACACAGCCAAGACAACAAAGGAGTGGCTATGGGACAACTCTGTGGATGTCTTTGAGCGGCTCAGCCAGAGCCCAGACTGGAACCTGATTGAACATCTCTGGAGAGATCTGAAAATGGCTGTGCACCAACGCTCCCCATCCAACCTGATGGAGCTTGAGAGGTCAAAAATAGGTGTGCCAAGCTTGTAGTATTATTCTCAAAAAGACTTGAGGCTGTAATTGGTGCCAAAGGTGCTTCAACAAAGTATTGAGCAAAGGCTGTGAATACTTATGTACATGTGATTTTTTATTTATTTTTTAAAATAAATTTGCAAAGGTTTCAAACAAACTTCTTTCATATTGTCATTATGGGAATAGAATTTTGAGGAAAATAATGAATTTATTTCACTTTGGAATAAAGCTGCAACATAACAAAATGGGGAAAAAGTGAAGCGCTGTGAATACTTTCTGGATGCATTGTATTTTGATGGACACTTGTTTTGCGTGTTAATTAGTGTTGTGCACAGTTTGTTTATCACGGTTTAATTTCAATCCCATTTGTGGCTGTTGTGAATCTCGTACTGAGATTGTATTATTGTGAAACTGTGTTCCTAAAGGAACAGAGAAACATGTTTTCTTATGTTTTTTGCTGATAATTTACAATATTGAGTGCAGGATTTTTTATTTTCATTGAAAGTATACACATGCTGTGTGTAAAAAAAAAAATAATTAAATTACAACTTTCTTTAAAAAAGTTTATTTTCTAACATTATTTTTTCTAAAATACATTTTTTAAATCAATTTTAACATTTTTTGGCAAAAAAAATAAGTCTTAAAAATATTCACCATGCCTCTTAAAGGGGTTGTAAAGGTTTGTTTTTTATTTTCTAAATAGGTTCCTTTAAGCTAGCATTCTTGGTTCACTTACCTTTTCCTTCGATTTCCTTCTAAATGTTTTTTTTCTTTGTTTTCTTTGTCTGAATTTCTCACTTCCTGTTCCTCCTCAGTAAGCTATTCTGGCTGACTAAACACCGCTCGGATGATGATGGGAAGTTTACTGAGGAGAAGCAGGAAGTGAGAAATTCAAACAAAGAAAAAAAACATTTAGAAGGGAAATCGAAGGAAAAGGTAAGTGAACCAACAATGCACCTAATTAAAGGAACCTATTTAGAAAATAAAAAACAAACCTTTACAACCCCTTTAAGTGGTGTGATTGCTTTCAAAAAATGTGGTCATTTTGTGGATGTTTGCACTGTCCTGGTACTTCAGGGCCTCCAAAAATGTGATAAGATGTATTTTATTTAATTACATGTAATTACAATTACAGATGTAATTACATGTGTAATTTATGCCCCTAGAATGCCCGAGAGTTCTCTTTGATTTTTGGGCCTCGCTATGTGGTTAGGCTGTAAAAAAGTCTCATACATGTGGTATCCCCATACTCAGAAGGAGTAGCAGAATGGGTTTTGGAGTGTAATTCTAAGAATGCCCATACTGTGTGTTAGAAATATCCTATTAATTGACAACTTTGTGTATAAAATATATTTCATTTTCTTTCCTGCATTTTCAAAAACTTAAGGCAAAAAATGACATTTCCAAAAGACTCACTATACATTTTAGTGTTTGCTTTTCGAAATTAACAATTAAAATATACATTTTTGAAAGCACTCTTACTTTACAGTACAGTAAATACTTGGATTGCGAGTAACTTGGTCTGCGAGTGCTTTGCAAGATGAGTAAAATGTGAAAACAGAAAATTGTACCATACTTACCGTAATTTTCTTTTCCTGGTGCCCATCCATGGCAGCATACCTGTGACAAGCTCCGCCTTGGCTCCTCCCTCAGGACTAGTGAATATTATAAAAGAAATCGTTAGCACAGCCCCAGCATTCTCCGTAATATAGAATACCGAGGGTGGGATTGTATGCTGCCATGGATAGGCACCAGGAAAACAGGGCCAGATTAACAGCATCATGGGCCTGGTGCTGAGGATTTTGGTGGGCCTTTTTTACGGAAACAAAATGAAAATGCAAAAATGTTTTGCTAAAACAAATTAAATATACTTTCACCAGTAATATCGGCCGTGCAGCCTTTGAGCAGCAGGAACACCCCCAATACCACCTGCTATGCGGTCTCTCAACAGCAGCAACATAGGAGACCACATTTCCAAACTGCCATTCAGGGAGATCCCCCCCTTCCCAAAAAAAAAAAAAGAGGGGGGATGTAGTCTCGGGTTGATGGGGAAATAGGTGGCGGGGGGTGATTTTTCAGGCAAATGGCACTTAGCACTTAAAATCATCCTGACGCTATGCTTGATATGGCATCGGGATGATCAAATTCCATTATTTCTATTACTACATTGTAATATATAGTGAAATAGTTCAACTCACCATGATGCATTATCAGTGGGAACCTGAGCTTGTCACTTCCCACCAGATGCAGTGTGTCGCTTGCCACCATTGCCTGCTGCCAGATGCCACCCGCAGCCTGCCACCAGATACAGTGTGCCACTTGCCACCAGATACAATGTGCCACTTGCCATCAGCATGCCACCAGATACAGTGTGCCACTTGCCACCAGCAGCCTGTCACCAGATACAGTGTGCCACTGGCAGCCTGCCACCAGATACAGTGTGCCACTTGCCACCAGATACAGTGTGCCACCAGATACAGTGCCACTAGCAGCCTGCCACCAGATACAGTGTGCCACTTGCCACCAGATACAGTGTGCCACTTGCCACCAGCAACCTGACACCAGATACGGTGTGCCACTTGTCACAAGCAGCATGCCAGATAGTGTGCCACTTGCTACCAGCAGCATGCCACCAGATTAAAGCGGGATTCCACCCTAAAGTGGAACCTCCGCTGATCGGAACCCTCCCCCCATCCGGTGTCACAATTGACACCTTTCAGGGGGGAGGGGGGTATTTTCACCCACTTCCGGGCATAGACTCCCACGGGAGTCTACGCCATTTCCTGCCCTGCCGCGCTGTCTGCTGGGACACACACGGGTCCCAGTGACAGCGCGGAGATTTCCTATTGCGCGGCGCAGCTCGCGCAGTAGGGAACCGGGAAGTGAAGCCGATTCGCTTTACTTCCTGATTCCCTCACCTAGAATGGTGGCGGCAGCAGCCGAGGCACGAGCGGTCGATCGGCCTCGGCATCGCTGGAACCCGGGACAGGTGAGTGTCCATTTATTAAAAGTCAGCAGCTGTAGTATTTATAGCTGCTGGCTTTTAATATTGTTTTTTGGGCGGAATCCCTCTTTAAGTGTGCCACTTGCCACCAGCAGTCTGCCACCAGATACAGTGTACCACTTGTCACAAGCAGCCTGCCACCAGATAGTGTGCCACTTGCCACCAGCAGCATGCCACTTGCCACCAGCAACCTGCCACCAGATACGGTGTGCCACTTGTCACAAGCAGCATGCCAGATAGTGTGCCACTTGCTACCAGCAGCATGCCACCAGATACAGTGTGCCACTTGCCAACAGCAGCCTGCCACCAGTTACAGTGTGCCACTTGCCACAAGCAGCCTGCCACCAGTTACAGTGTGCCACTTGTCACAAGCAGCATGCCAGATAGTGTGCCACTTGCTACCAGCAGCATGCCACCAGATACAGTGTGCCACTTGCCAACAGCAGCCTGCCACCAGTTACAGTGTGCCACTTGCCACAAGCAGCCTGCCACCAGTTACAGTGTGCCACTTGCCACAAGCAGCCTGCCAGATATAGTGTGCCACTTGCCACAAGCAGCATGCCAGATACAGTGTGACACTTGCCACCAGCAGCATGTCACCAGATACAGTGTGCCACTTGCCACAAGCAGCCTTCCACCAGATACAGTGTGCCACTTGCCACAAGCCGCCTTCCACCAGATACAGTGTGCCACTTGCCACAAGCCGCCTGCCACCAGATACAGTGTGCCACTTGCCACAAGCAGCCTGCCACCAGATACAGTGTGCTACTTGCCACAAGCAGCCTGCCACCAGATACAGTGTGCTACTTGCCATCAGCAGCCTGCCACCAGCAGCAGTGTACCACCAGATACAGTGTGCCACTTGCCACAAGCAGCATGCCAGATACAGTGTACCACTTGACACAAGCAACATGCCACCAGATACAGTGTGCCATTTGCCACAAGCAGCCTGCCATCAGATACAGTGTGCCACTTGCCACCAGCAGCATGCCAGATACAATGTGCCACTTGCCACCAGCAGAATGTCACCAGATACAGTGTGCCACTTACCACCAGCAGTGTGCCACCAGATACAGTGTGCCACTTGCCACCAGCAGTGTGCCATCAGCAGCCTTCCACCAGATAGTGTGCTACTTGCCACCAGCAGCAGTGTGCAACCAGCAGCCTTCCACAAGATAGTGTGCTACTTGCCATCAGCAGCCTGCCACCAGATACAGTGTGCCACTTGCCACCAGCATGCAACCAGATACAGTGTGCCACTCGCCACCCACAGCCTGTCACCAGATACAGTGTGCCACTTACCACCAGCAGCCTGCCACTGCCTCCAAGACTCTCCCCAATTGGTTAGAAGAGACAGGGCCTGCATAGTCAATCAAATCCCTGGAGCCCCCACCCCTCCTGAGCTGGGATGGTATGGCTGTATGCCAGGAGTTTTGTTTAGACCAAGTTGTACAGGGTTGTGTGTGCAAGCTTTTGGGCTCACACTGGTGTGCTGCAGTTGGCTGCACTGCTCATGTATCTGCAGTTTTAGCTGCAGTCCTATTGATTTATATCAGGTTGCAGGTTTTTGCTGCATTTTCTGACAGTGTGCCAAAGATGCAGCATGCAGGAATTTTGGTGCGCTTTCAGAAAATGCAGAAAAAACAAACAACCTAATAGAAATCTATAGGACTGGGGGTAAAACGCAGGAAAACCGTGGATACACCAGCAATGGGCCAAAACACAGCAAATCAGTGTGAACCACCTAAAAGCACAAGGGACCACCAAGCACTGCCACAGGCTGATGACACAATTCTAAACACTTTGGCTGCAGTTATAACAGCTACTGCTGGAGAAAAAAGTTAAAAACGAGGGAAAGGGATATAAGAAACCAGTCACTGAGCTCACATGTGGACGGTCCCTGGAGGCTCATCACTCAGAGATATCCTGTTCACCTTCTATCTGCCGGTGTTTCCCACCCACACGGCTCCTTCACTGCACAGACTTCACAGAGGGGGAGGGGAAAGGCAGAGCCAACTCAGCCTCTCCCATTTGTGTAGGGGGGGAACTGTGCACTGTGACATTGTAATAACCACAGTGAGCAAACACAGATGCAGCCAGACACCCCTACATTTACACACACTTCTCCTGTCCCATAGAAGTTTATGGACAGGAAAAAAAAAAATCGGGCTTATGCTGCTGGCTGGGTGGGCCTATTTTAAGGCAGGGGCTTGGTGCTGCAGCTCCATCAGCCCCTATGTTAATCCGGCCCTGCAGGAAAAGAAAATTACGGTAAGTATGGTACAATTTTCTGTTTTCCTGGTGCCTCCATGGCAGCATACCTGTGACAAATAACTAGCTAAAGATGGGTGGGATGATGCTTAGAAGTTTATTTTAAAGAAATTATTATTTATAAGAAGCAAAAGCTGATGTGACTGCCTATATGCCAAACTCCACTGATGAGAGAGCCCCTGGGTCCACCCTGTAATGTTTCGGAACGTATGTTGGGACGACCAAGTCGCTGCCCTACAAATAGTTTCAATTGACACATTCGCTCTTACCACCCAAGAGGCAGAAACCGCTCTGGTGGAGTGCGCCCTGACCGCCGAAGGGGGTTCCAGCCCATTTGTCTTGTACCCCTTGTGGATGAGTTTAACGATCCATGAGTCAATCGTTCTTGCTGATGCCTCCTTGCCTTTGTTTTTTTTTTTGTTTTTTTTTTTTTTGTTTTGTTTTTTTTTGTTTTTTTTTTTATCCCAGGGAATTATAAACAGCCTGATGGATCCCCTGCAGATAGCATCTCAAAGTGGAGGCAATGTCCAGATCATGAAAAGAGCCAGAGTCCTGTTCAGAAAATGTTGGGAGTGCCCAAGGTTCCGACATGTTCAAGGATGATGCAACCTTGGGAATAAATCCTCGCACTGTTCTGAGTTCTACTCTGACCGGATAGAATATCATGTGAATTTGATCTGTTCCTAAAGCTTGGGGCTTTGAAACCCGTCTGCCAGAGGTTATAGCTATCAGGAAGGCTAGCTTCAAGGTTAGATTCCAGAGTGATGCTGACTCCGAAGGGGCAGAAAGGTGGATTGGCTAAGGACAATAAGGATGATAGCAAGGTCCCAAGTGGGAAAGGATTGTTTTGTTGGCGGTCGGATCTTTTTGACAGCTTTGAAGAACTGGATTATTAAAGGATCCTCGGCCCATCTTCTACTGGTTGCTGCTGAAATCGCTGATACCTGTACCTTTAGTGTACCTCTTACAAGGCCTAGGTCTAGGCCTGCCTGCAAAAACTCAGGAATTTGAGAGGATGATGGGGAACCTGGATTACAGCTTCTGCCAAGCATGAAGGCCCTGAACTTGTTCCACACTTTATCGTATATGCCGTTTGTGGGTGGTTTTCTTGCCTTGAGCAAGGTTGCGATCACTTTATTGGAACACCCTAGGGATTGGAACCTTTCTCTTTCAGCTGCCAGATGTGAAGGTCCAGCCTGCAGGGGCCTGGATGGGTATGACATCCTTGCGACAGGAGAAGAGGTATTATTGTAACCTTGACTGGAGGCCGGGTACTCAGATACATTGCTGTGGGGAATTGGCCGGTACGGTATGACCGCTATCACCGTCGTGGTTTCCGTCATAAGTCTTGACAAGAATCTTGGAATGAGAGGCCGTGGAGGGAAGGCATAGGCCCGGTTGCATGCCCAGGGGGCTGAGAGGGCATCTATTGTCTCCGCCTGGGGGTGAGGAAGCCTTGAAATGAACCTTGGGAGTTTGGTATTGAATGCTGTTGCAAATAGGCCTAGCTAGAGGGGACCCCACTAGTTCACTATCCAGTCAAAATCTCCGGGTGTAGAGACCATTCGTTGGCATCAATGAACCTGTGGAAAAGGCTGTTGGCCCTCGAGTTGAGATGACCAGGCAGATAGACTGCCCTCAGGTCCTTTAGATTCCTTTCTGCACAGAGAATTATGGGTTCCACCTCCTTCAGGAGGGACCTGCTGTGTGTCCCCCTTTGCCGGTGTACATAAGATACTGCAGCCCTGTTGTTCATTTGGAGGAGAACTGGTTTCCCTGTAATCTTGAACTCTAGGGATAGAAATGCGAGGTAGGCCATTCTTGACCTCCAGGACATTTGACACCAAGCCTGCTGTATGGAAGGACCGTCTTCCCTGCACTGAAATCTGGTTGCAGTGTGCTCCCCAACCTGCTGCACTGGCATCGGTAGTAATTCTGATCCAGTCGACATGCCCTAATGGGCGTGGAATCAGAAGTGTCTGTTTCTTCATCCACCAACGTAGACTCCTGAGCATCAAGGTCGTCAAGTGTATGGTTTGGGATAGATACCGTCTGTTCCACAGTCTCAAGAACTCCAGCTGGAAATGTCTCAAATGCTAATGGGCCCAGGGGACCATAGGGATACATGACGACATCTGGCCT
This sequence comes from Lithobates pipiens, assembly GCF_037356315.1. Lineage (NCBI taxonomy): Eukaryota > Metazoa > Chordata > Amphibia > Anura > Ranidae > Lithobates > Lithobates pipiens. Next base: position 269,031 of record NW_027507695.1, on the reverse strand, counting down.
ATCAGGCCCAAACAGTTTGAGACTGTCAGGTAGGATCTCGTACTCACTTTCTTCATTTGTTGAATAATGGATGTCACCTTCTGAGGTGGGGGAGCCACTGTTCTGTTCCTTTTATTGAACAGAGCACCCAAATAAACCATCTCCTAGGTTGGAGAAAGGTGACTTTTCTCCTGGTTTATCTTCCATCCGAATTCTGCTAGAGTTGTCAAAAGAATGTTCCTGTGTTCCCCTAACTGGGCTGGATCCTCCGCCAGGAGTAGAGTGTCGTCCAAGTAATGGCATACCTGAAGCCCCAATTCCCTCAAAGGGGTTATGATGGCAATCAGGGTCTTTGTGAAGACTGTTGGCGACGTGCCGAAGCCAAATGGATCTCAGATACTTCTGGAACTGGAGTATGGGTATACGCAGGTAAGCAACCTGCAAGCCTATTGACAATAACCAGTCCCCTGGTTGGACTACATGAATAATCATCTGTAGTTACTCCAGTTTGAATTTTTCTAGGAAGATAAAGGGGTTTAGTCTCTTTAGGCCTATCACAGGTCTCCACCCTCCATTTCTCTTGGGGACTAGAATACAGGAGTAACAACCCGAAAAACTCTCTGATGGAGGCACTGGGACTACTGCTTGCTGTTCTTGCAAGGAGAGAAGAAATCGCTGTAGTGCCTCCGCTCTTTTTTTTTTTTTTTTTTTTTATTTGGAGGGAACCTTGACACCCTTTTCGGGGAGAAGAAGTCCTTGGGAGATTTGTCTAGGGACAACCAGAAATGGCTGTATTTGACTGTGGAGACTACCCAAGGATCCCTGCACTTTTGTTCCCAGATCTTTGAGAAGTGTTTTAACCTGGCCCCCATAGCTTGGGCTGGCCTGGCGTCCAAAGGATTTAGTGGAATCCTGTGGGGTAGGCACTGGTCTCTGCCTTCAGGTCTTGAGGAACGTAGACTGTGTGCTTTTCCAAGAGCATTGCCCTTGCGGAGCAACGAATTGAATCAATGGCGGCTTCACCAATAAAGTCTGCTGAGAGCTTCAGCTCATCCAAGGCCTTGATTACATCCTCCTTTGGGATTTCCTGTTGGCCTGCCGAATCTATATTATTAATCCAGACACGTAGTGCATTTGACACTGATGTCAGAGCTATCACAGATTTACAGGCGTTGCCTGCCATCTGGTAAGCCTTTTTGGATCGAGATCCATCCTCCTGTCCAGTGGGACCTTAAAGAAGATGAGTCTTCCAGGGGCAACGTGACATTCTTTGCCAACCTTACCACTGCTGCATCGACCACTGGAGAACCCTCCAGCATTGCGGAACTAGCCTCAGAGAGGGTATAACGTTCCCAACTGATTAATGGAGAATCTTTTCTCTGTCTTTTTCCACTCTTCTTCAATCACATCCCTGATCTCGTCCATGAGAGGGAAAAAGGATATCTGGCATTTGAGAAAGGGGAAGTACGATTTAGACTTTTAACCTCTGTGTTGGTCTCTTCCCAGCCGATCTCTTGTTTAACTGCCTGTACAGAAAGCTGTACCATGGCGAAAGCAAAGCCAGAGGCATCTAGGTCATCAGATGATTCCACTGAGATGGCATTCTCTTCCTGATGTTTTTAGAGGAAGATGCAAGGGTCGGACAAGAAATTCCACTTGTGGACGGCCCGGGAATGGGAGCCTCAGCCGTTTGCTCCTGAGGAGGAGATGCTGGCTGCTGCGTCGGCATTGTAGCTACCAATTCCGCAGGGGAATCATTTACTGCTTTCTTAAGTAGGTCCGCCACTTGGAGACTTTCAGATTCTCTGTCCGCTGCATAGTCCCTGATGCAATTTCGACAGATCAGTTTGTCTGGAAGTGGGGTAGCCCCACAGGGCTGACATCTTGGAGATCTAGGTCTCGGGGAGCATGAATGACGGCGCTTTTGGGCCGATGCTTTCCCCTGGATGACCTGCTGTGACGAGAGTCATCATCGTCTCCATGTTGCCTTGAGGTCTTCTTAGACGTCTTCTGGCATACAGGACTGAAATACATAAAAGTACCAGCCACAGTGCACTCTTTTATCCATTTTTTGAAAAAGTGTATCGACTTACCTGGACGTAGGTCCTTACCTCAGGTGTAGAGTAGGATCTTGTGCGGGCGGCAAATGGCTCATACTAGACGGATTAGCAGAAGCAGCAGCTAAGAAAATAGTTTTAGAGAAGAAAGATCAACCCACCATGTCTTGACTTGGTAAAAGTGAAATTACCTCTATAAATAATGGGTTCTCTATTTTTGTCTTTTTTTTTTTTTTTTTTTAACCCAGATGAACATCTATTTTTATTAATTTTGTTTATATAATAATTTAATATATTTATCTTAAATTATTTAATTAATCGCTCCCCCTTTTTTTTTTTTTTTTACATTTATTTATTTATTTATTTTACCTAAAAGGAATGGGTATTTGCTCCCTGGAGCTCTGAGACGCAGTACTCCCTGCAGCCACAGGCGTCCCACTGAGGCCGACAGGGAGATAAATAGTGAAACAGGAGAGGCAGGGCACGCCTCTATCCTGTCCTTAATGTTTTAATGGCATAGTTGTCACCATGCCCTTATCCAAAATGGCCGCGGCGGCCCCCGGGAACTACTGCGCATGCGCCGACCGGCGGAACGGAAACCCGGAAGCCTCGCACCGCCGGCGCATGCGCAGAGCACTGCGGGGAACGCCGAGGGGGCGAATAAAGTGCCGGGGCTGAGCGCGCGCGGCTCCTACGGAGCTAACAATGGCAGGGGCTAGGAGAGGGGTTTTTCCTCTAAAAGAAGCAACGAAAAATAAAAGAAAAATGAGAGGTCAAAAGAAAGACAGAAATGGAAAGTTGAGGAGGGGAAGACAGAGAGGGAAGAAGAAAGAGAAAGGACGAAGGGGAGAGAGAGAAAAAGACAAAGATGTAAAACCTAAAAGGGGAAGGAAAGAAGGAGGGAAAAAAAGAAATGTAGAAATAGCTGCTGCCTCCGTTACCATGAACGAGCTGGTGCCTGATCAACTTGCAGATAAAGCTCTTACTTAAGAGACAAACTGCTTGTCCCAAAAGATCCTACAGAAGGGACTTCCAACCTTATAAGCGCGTTTAGCTGCCCAAGAGAAGGAACTGCGTCCGGGAGAGGCTTGAACCCGGACGGAAGCTGCCGAATGCAGAAGGTAAGTACGCCGACCAGGATTCACTGCCATCAGGTATGAGGAAAAAAAGGAGAATGCTGGGGCTGTGCTAACGATTTCTTTTATAATATTCACTAGTCCTGAGGGAGGAGCCAAGGCGGAGCTTGTCACAGGTATGCTGCCATGGAGGCACCAGGAAAAGATTTTTTAACTTGATATAGGTCTTGCAATACAAGTAGTGCCGAGCAGCGCCATCTAGGTGTAGTATGATCACAGTTTTTTTTTTTTTTTTTCCAATAAAATTTTTATTAAAAAAAAATAACATAAATCAGTTACAATGATAAAGATGTCATATATTTCTCCAGGTAACATAAAATGTACATAATGAAAGATCCAAGCCTGAACATGTTGTAGGCAATTCACATCCATTTGTCATCAGTTAAGATACAAAAAGCAATAGAAAACATATTCTCCAAACAAAAGGTAGGAAGTGCATTCAGGGAAGATGTGTTAGACATTTTGAATCAGCTATATCAGGATGGACCAAAGGCAGATGTATCCCAATAGTAACGTAACTGGAGTCAATTCGTGAAGGATGTTTCGGTGGAAGTTCCTACCTAGCCAAGCCGATGGGTACTTATGTTCCATAATAATTCTGTGAGTACATGTAAAAGGGTCGGCTTGGATACCTCAGTTTGGGCATCCAAAAAATAACCAGTGGGTTGTGGTAGATATAAAGGACAGGAGGGGGTGTAGGGGGGGGAAGAGTCGGGTTAGTGGATCGGGGGGAGGGGGGGTCAGGGTTATGGGAGTGCAAATAAGGAGGGGGGAAGCTAAGAAAAGGTAAAGGGGGTGGATAATGTCTCCTCGGTCTCCACTCTGCACTGCACGAGATCTGCCTATTATTGCTTCTGAAAGGCTAGGGTAAAAAAATAACTCTTTGTGAAATCCAATGGTGGTTCTCAGGCCCATCCCTCAAGAAGGAATGGGAGCACCCCGTCACCTAGAGAACAGGGGTAAATACCGGGTCCGTTCTCCTGACGGACATTCATACCGCATTACATGGAATCGCACATTCGCGCATCAAGTTCCGATACCTGTCAGTGGTAAGGAAATGTTTCCAACAGGCCCATGTCTTGGAGAATTTAGCTGTGAAGTCTCGAGCTATAGCGATGAGCTCCTCCATTTCCGCTATTCTATTAACTTGCTTGAGCCATTCTGAGATTGTTGGGGGGTGAGGTGAGGCCCAGTGCCTGGGGATGCACATTTTGGCTGCATTAAGCAGGGGCAGGACCAGGGTCCTTCGGTAGTGAAGGGTTGGCATATCAGAGAGATGAAACAGACAGTGAGCTGGGGTGAAGTTAATTGTATATGTTGATATTATTTCTGTGAGTTGTCTGACCTGTGCCCAAAATGGTTGTAAAACGGGGCAGTCCCATAGTATGTGGAGTAGAGTACCTGGCGCTTCCGTACATCTCCAACATGTGATAGGGTAGGAAGGGTTATATTTGTGTAAAATCATCGGGGTTCTGTACCAGCGCGTCATGGATTTATAATTGTTTTCTTGTATGGAGACATTCAGGGAGCCCTTATGTGCTATCGTGTATATATGTTCCCATTGATCCGCCGTTATTTCTAACTGCATTTCTTTTTCCCATGCTTTAGGGGCCTTCCCATCTTTGGCAGATATATTTGCAAATAACATGGCATATGTGTTGGAAATCAAGTGTCGTTGGGGTGTTGGTTCACAGTTTTAACCACTTACAGACCGGACCATTTTGCTGGTCAAAGACCAGACCACTTTTTGCGATTCGGCACTGCGTCGCTTTAACTGACAATTGCGCGGTCGTGCGACGTGGCTCCCAAACAAAATTGACGTCCTTTTTTCCCACAAATAGAGCTTTCTTTTGGTGGTATTTGATCACCTCTGCGATTTTCATTTTTTGCGCTATAAACAAAAATAGAGCAACAATTTTGAAAAAAACTCATTATTTTTTACTTTTTGTTATAATAAATATCCCCCAAAAATATATAAAAACATTTTTTTCCCTCAGTTTAGGCCGATACGTATTCTTCTACATATTTTTGGTAAAAAAAAAATCGCAATAAGCGATTATTGATTGCTTTGCGCAAAAGTTATATCGTTTACAAAATAGGGATAGTTTTATGGCATTTTTATTAATAATTTTTTTTTTTTTTTACTAGTAATGGCGGCGATCAGCGATTTTTATTGTGACTGCGACATTGTGGCAGACACATCGGACATTTTTTACACATTTTTGGGACCATTGTCATTTATACAGTAATCACTGCTATATAAATGCAGTTATTCCTGTGTAAATGACACTGGCAGTGAAAGGGTTAACCAGTGGGTGGCAGTGTAGGGGTTAAGTGTTCCTAGGGGTGTGTTACTAACTGTGGGGGGTTGGGCTTTAATTTAGTGAACACTGATCTCTGCTCCAATCACATGGAGCAGAGATCAGCGTCACTAGTTGCTAGGCAGAATGGAGAAATGCTGTTTACAACGGCATTTCTTCATTTGGTCGCTCCGTGAGACGATCGCGGGTATGCCTGCGGCGATTGAGTCCGCGGATCCCGCGACTGGATTCACGGGGGTCCCGACCAGCGCCGGAGAGCGCGCCGCCGGCGGCGCGCTCCCGATGGAAGGGCGGCAAATTTAAAGGGACATACAGGTACGCCCATTTGCCTGCCCGTGCCATTCTGCCGACGTACATCGGCGTGTGCTGGTCGGCAAGTGGTTAATATAAAAAATGTCGAACCAGTTGGTCGGAAAATATTTCCAACAAGTTGGAAAATTGGGTCCGACGGATATTCCGACAGAATCAGTCCGATGCATACCACACACAGTCGGATTATCCGACAACACGGTCCGATAGGACACATTCCGACGGATTCTCCGACCGTGTGTACAAGGGCTTAGTCGTGCACTCCACAAATCGTGCCTTTATGGAAGAGTGGCAAGAAGTAGGCCATTGTTGAAAGAAAGCCAAAGGAAGTCTGTTTGCAGTTTATGAGAAGCAATGTGGGGGAGACAGCAAACATGTGGAAGAAGGCGTTCTGGTCAGATGAGACCAAAATTTTACTTTTTGGCCAAAAAGTAAAACGTGTGGCAGAAAACTAACACTGCACATCACCCTGAACACACCATCCGTGAAATATTGTGGTGGCAGCATCATGTTGTGGGGATGCTTTTTTTCAATAGGGACGGGGAAGCTGGTCAGAGTTTATAGGAAGATGGATGGAGCCAAATACAGGGCAATCTTAAAAGAAAACCTGTTATGCCCCGTACACACGATCGAAAATTCCGCCAGCAAAAGTCCGATGAGAGCTTTTGGTCAGAAAATGCGACCGTGTGTATGCGGTTCTCTATTTTCTGGTCGAAAAAGTTCCTATAGGAAAATGCGTTAGTCTGTATGCAATTTGGATGCGCAAAAACTCATGCATGCTCAGAATAAAGGAAAGATACGGAATTGCTTGGTTTAATGCCACGCATTCTCTTTTTCATTATAAGGCTAGAAGAATGAAGTTGTTTTGCTGCTCGTATTCACACAGAGTTTTCACAAACGTATTTCTTTATTATTTCTCGTGATCTCCTGAATAATATTTTTTGTTTTTCAAGCCAGATCTCCATAATACTGTTTAGAATTGTTTTTATTGTAATTTTTTTTTTTTTTGTCAAGAACTGCTTTTTTTTTAATTATTTTTATAGTGATATAGTGATCTCCATAATTTTATTGTTTTTTGTGTGTCAAGTTTCCATAACAACATTACTACTTGTATTTTTTAACCTCAAGGAGGTTGGTTGGTGTCCCTTGTTAATTAGACATTGTATTTTTGAAATGTACCTGCCTATTCACAAACTATTTTAAGAAAAACACATAGCCAAGTATTTTCATATCAGAAAATATCCATTTATTGTGGCTCCCAACAAAATAAAGAGGAAGGCAATGCTGGAGAATCTGCTTGAATTTGCGAAACCTTTGTACCCCAGGGCGCACATCAACTCTTCGTAACTAAAAATTGGTAGCCTGAGAATTCCATAGAATAGGGAGCACAATCTGGTCCAGGACTCCCAGAGATCAGGAACAGCAGCAGATGACATATATGTCCCCAGGCTGTGGTACTACCACAGCCTGCGTCCTTTGTCAGACCAGACTGAACCCAGGCCATCACTTTCTTGTCTCCCCTGCAGCCTTGCCTTCACGCTTCCCTGCAGACTTCCCTGCAGCCTGCCTTGGAGGCTGTGGCTCTGGAGGTGGACTTGTGGCAGGAGGAGGAGGATGGGTGAGCGCACATAAGTGCATGTCACTCATTTGGCCCCTCAACCCCTTCTGAAGGGCCTGAAAAATAATATTCTAACACATGAGGCATTGGCCCTCCTCCATTTGCTGCAATTTTGCAGCTACATAGCAGCCATAGGCCTCTTCAGCATCAGGGGGTGTTTTCAGGGCCGCATTAGCATCCTTAATGAGGCCCAGTGCTGCCTCCTCCACGTTACTCCCCTTCCTGGCCCTTTTTGTTGAGGGGAGGCACCTGGGATTGGGTGAGGCTACTGGGCCTGGCCACCTCCGGGCTGACACTTACCCACACCTCCTGGCTGACACTTACCCCGCCTCCTCCTGTCTGCCACATTCCGGAGCCTTGTCCTGGCTGAGGTCTTCCTGTGTACGAAAAAGGGACATAGTTTTAGTTTTTGGTTCATCAATCACACACAATTTTCAGCTCATGACTGTTGCAAATTGAATGTTAATAAATAGAAAAGACTATAATTCTGACCCCAGCATTTTTCATTCTTGTCACAATCTTTTTTGGCCCCTACTGTCTATTGATATGTAAAACACTTAGTTAAATCATTCATTTGTTAGCAATAATAACATCTAGTTAACAACAATAATTTTTGGACAATAAATATGTTAAAAAAATACTATACCTGGCTCAAGCTGGGCTCCTCAACTTCTTCCAGGATGGAAGGCCCAGGTTGGTCCTCGGAAGCCTCAGCTGGGGTGGAGGGAAGGGTGGATGGAAGTGCAGAAGTGATTCCCTGGCTTCAATCTGGTCTTCCAGAAACCGCATCCTGTTGTAGAACCACAGACTGGGTACATACACATCCTTTGCCGCTGCTCCTGATTTCATGGAAGCCTGGACCTCATTAAGCTCCTTCCTATACTTGCTTCTCAAGCTAACAATTTTTTTATCCACAACTCAATGTCTATGTCGGGGACCTGCGTCTTCACAAATTGCAGCAGTTTCTCCAGCGATGCCTTCCTAGCTAGTTTATATCGATATAAGGGGTTTTTAACCTCCCAAAAATTTCTCATATCCCTGTATCTGTCTATGAACTGGCCCATGAATTCAGGGTCTTTGAATTGTTTCATCTTTGCTGCAAGACAAAACACAAGACAAAAACACTAATATCCCAATATAGGACTCAATCTCAAATCAGTATAGACCACTGATGTCCCAAGTTAAAATGTTACCTTTGTTAGAACGTTCGTTCTCCTTCCTCCACACACAGAATGTATGTATGACACACGCATGTTAACGTTATATACACTGCGCTTGCGTGAAACTCCGCCCGCGTCGCCCGCCCCTGACATTCTTTCTAGATTATTCCCTGCCCCGTCATTTTTGTTGCAGTGGGGGAGTAACATGGCGAAGACACAGCAGGTGTGTAATAACAGTAACTAGGAGGAGAAACGTCCCGATCCAGGAGGAGATTTAAGGCGTCAAATATGTCCTTTGGTGAAATGGTGGAGATGGTGGACATCTTGAAGAGGGCCAACTATGATGGAAAGCATGGACAGTACCCAAACCCAAATGTAAGAAAGGTCAAAATCATGACTAAAGTTGTGAAGAGTCTGCACCGCAATTTTGGGGTACGATGATTCAAGGAGCAATTGAGGAAACGCTGGTCAAACCTGAAGTTGAATCAGTACAGAAGGATCAAGAAAGTGCTTCTAATGCCGCGTACACACGTAGCCGACTATCTGACGGACTTAGTCTGGCGGACTTCCCGCCAGACTGTCCGTCGGACTTTCCGAACGGGCTACTTGCCCACACACGGCACTTTTTCAGCGGACTAATACGGCGTACTAAGTCAGCCGTACTATCCGCCCTACTTTTGAAATGAACGGACTCGCCCACACACGCGGAGGAAAGTCCGCTCATTTCGAGCGCGTCTCCAGGGAGGCGGGGCCAGCGACGTCTCCTTCGCGGGCCCCGCCTACCTGGAGATGCGCTCGAAATGAGCGGACTTTCCTCCGCGTGTGTGGGCGAGTCCGTTCATTTCAAAAGTAGGGCGGATAGTACGGCGGACTTAGTACGCTGTACACCCCCCCCACCCCAAAGCACCTTGTCCCCATGTTGATGACATGAGCCTCTTCCCGACAACCCTGGTCGTTGGTTGCCGGGGTCTGCGGGCGGGGGGCTTATCGGAATCCGGGAGCCCCCTTTAATAAGGGGGCCCCCGGATACCGGCCCCCCACCCTATGTGAATGAGTATGGGGTACAATGTACCCCTACCCATTCACCTGTGAAAAAAGTACAAAAAAAACACAACACAGGGTAAAAATAGTTTATTGCACAGCTTCGGGGGTTTTCTTCCGTCTTCGGGGGGTCCTCTCGCCGGACTCCTCCGCTATCTTCTTCTAGCTCTTTTGCTAGCAGAGGAGCCCGGCTTTCTTCCTCGCCATGGCCTCTTCTTCCGACTTCGTGGGTCTTGTCCCCCTCTTCGGTTCTTCTGCCGGGCCACCGCGCCTTCTTATAGCTCTTTTACAGGCGGTGGCCCGGTCTTCTGTCGCCGCCACCGCCTTCTGTTCTTCTGTTCTTCTCTTCAGATGTTGCCTCGTCGCTCGCTCCGCTCACAATGATGGGGACCGGGCGTGCGGCGACTTATATAGGGACATCACCGGATGATGTCCCCGCCCATTATGGTGTCACAGTCCCAGAGGATGCTGGGACTGTGACATCATAATAGGCGGGGACATCATCCAGTGATGTCCCTATATAAGTCGCCGCGCGTCGCGCCGGAGCCATTGTGAGCGGAGGGAGCAACAAGTTAAGATCTGAAGAGAAGAAGAGAACAGAAGAACAGAAGGCGGCGGCAGCGACGACAGCGGCGACAGAAGATCGGGCCACCGCCTGTAAAAGAGCTATAGGAAGGCGCGGTGGCCCGGCAGAAGAACCGAAGAGGGGGACAAGACCGAGGAAGAAAGCAGGGCTCCTCCGCTATCTTCTTCTAGCTCTTTTGCTAGCGGAGGAGCCCTGCTTTCTTCCTCGGTCTTGTCCCCCTCTTCGGTTCTTCTGCCAGGCCACCGCGCCTTCTTATAGCTCTTTTACAGGCGGTGGCCCGATCTTCTGTCGCCGCTGTCATCGCTGCCGCCGCCTTCTGTTCTTCTGTTCTCTTCTTCTCTTCTTCTCTTCAGATCTTGACTGAGTCTGGCGAGAAGACCCCCTGAAGACGGAAGACCCCCAGAGCTGTGCAATAAACTATTTTTACCCTGTGTTGTGTTTTTTTTTTACTTTTTTCACAGGTGAATGGGTAGGGGTACATTGTACCCCATACTCATTCACATAGGGTGGGGGGCCGGTATCCGGGGGCCCCTTATTAAAGGGGGCTCCCGGATTCCGATAAGCCCCTCGACCGCAGACCCCGACAACCAACGGCCAGGGTTGTCAGGAAGAGGCCCTTGTCCTCATCAACATGGGGACAAGGTGCTTTGGGGTGGGGGGGCCGCGCGGCCCCCCTTCCCCAAGGCACCCTCCATGTTTAAGGCACGTGGCCTGGTACGGCTCAGGGGGGGGCGCTCACTCGGTAGCGTGCTCGGACAAGGGTCTGATGTGGACCTGGGGGGAACCCCCGCGCAGATTTTTTTCGGCGTTGGGGTTCCCCTTTAAGTCCATACCAGGTGGTGGGGCCAGCGAAGTCTCCCTCGCGGGCCCCGCCTACCTGGAGACCCGCTCGAAATGAGCGGACTTTTCTCCGGGCGGGAAAAGTCAGTTCATTTCAAAATTACGGCGGACTGGCATACCCACGGCCGGATTGTCCGCTGAAATGCGAGTCCGGCGGGAAGATTGGAGTGCAAAACTACTTTCTAAGTCTGCCGTACTTTCGGGTCAAAAAAGTATGTCAGAGGCTACACACGGGGGGATTGTCCAGCGGACTTGAGTTTGCCGGACTTTTCCACCCGATTGTTTGATCTTGTGTACGCGGCATAAAAATTAAGTATTTTTTGTGTGTTCCTATTATTATAATCACTTGCATGCTGCTCCATGTGCTTTTCTTTACTGTTGCACAGTTTTAAATAGCTACTTTCATGTTCGTGGGCACAGTAATCGGTCGTAGGAAACATCATTCGTTTGCCAACTAAATACAATGTTTTTGGCAGATACAGGGTTAACTACATTTGGTCATGCTAATTTTTAGGACATTGTTGTCTAGATGTCTTTGAAACTAGAATGAATTGCAAACTTGATTCAATGTAATGTAAGGAGAGGACACTCAGCAGCTGTTTCCAAATCTGGACTCAGGAGCACTAGTGTGGGACACCAGAGCAAAATTTTTAGGGTGACCCACACAGGTGCTCTAGTGGATACTTGGGGTCTCTCCATGCGTGAAACGTGTCCAAAAAAGGTAAGTATTCCAGCTTAGTTAAAGGAAAAAAACATGTCTTCAGCTTGTACCCCACTTCCAAGCAATGTTTCATATTCGTATATCTGGCCTCAAATATCTGTGTGTTAAGTATACCTTGTGTTTCATTCTCATAGGGCATAAAAGACTCGGGATGTCGGAGGACAACAGGAACCCCCCACCTCCGAAAGAGGGGGAACAGAGGACTCCACAACCTCAGGATGTAGAGGAAGGAGAGGTGGAAGAAGTGGTTGAAATTGACACCACAACAGGTCAGTGTCAGACACCACAGACTTAGGCAATAGAGGTATGCCTGCATATTTATAATACATGGTGTGTATTTTTTCTTTTAGGGGATGTGCAGGTTGTGGAAGCATCTCCTCATTTCACCAGTGACAGTGCACAAAGACTAATCCAGGACATAATGTGGTGTAGTCGGGATTTAGACATCATAAAGCAAAAAACAAATGAGGTTGAACAAAAACTGAAGAACATGATTGATGTATTGGGGAGAATCTAAATAACCACAAAATCTCCACTGTGGAGACACTTATAAATTTGTAGTGTTAAGACTGCAAGCAACGCAGGGTGCCGTGACGAGGCCCTGCAGCTTTCACATGCTTTTGCAAATGTGTGCTAACTAAACCCCTGCTTTTAACAGACGGTTAGACAGGTTAATTTGGTTGGTCAGCAGACTGGTTGGTGAGTTGAGCTATGGAATTGTCTTCGTTCTATATGTATATGCCCTCCATGGGCTCCTCACTGTGAAGGCCAGTTATAGGTGTGGGCAGTGGCCAGTTTTTTGTTACTGTTTGTCTATATGGTCCGGGGACACACTGGGCACCTTCGCTGCCATTGTGCTCTTGCTGGGTGTCCAGTGTGCTCCTGTTCCTTTAAGGGGGCTTGGGCAGTCTCCAGGCTCACCTGTCCCACATCTATGCATTCCATGCATGTGCTTCCACTGTTGAAACACTTATAAATTTGTAGTGTTAGGACTGCAAGCAACGCAGGGTGCTGTGACGAGGCCTTGCAGCTTTCACATGCGTTTGCAAATGTGTGCTTCTGACAGCTCCAAACTGCCAGGAGACAGCTGCTGGTGGATCTCAGTACTGCACGCCAAATGATTGATATTACCAGCGGAGTGAACCTTTTCTGACTGCACCCCCAAAACACGACCATTGATCCCCCATGATGGGAGATAGCACATGTTCACAGTAGGCATGGGATCATGAGGGAAATCCCCAGTTTGAATCCCAATTTGTGTGCATCTTCAAAAAATTTTTTTACAGGGGTGTCATTACCCCATCTGATGAAAGCAAGATTAACACATTTTTGACACTATAATGTCATGCTATTGCCTTCAGTTTTTCAATGTTGAACTTTGTAAGTTCCTGAGTTGTGTATGTTATGTTTTGAAACATGCCTGTTTATGTACTTAAAAAACAATTTCAAGGTAAACTTTATAAAACCACGATGGTGTTTTTTTTTACCAAAATAGGTTTTCTAATGCACATGTGCACGTGTGTAAAGTAAAAAGGTTTTATACTCAACAATGTGTGGCTTCTTCTTTCAATGCTCAATACCAGTTTTTTTTTTTTAAGTTGGTGTTTACAGTGACAATGGGGCATAGTTAATAATGTAAAAACCACTTGGCACTACAAGTGTACTAGGAGAACCTAGGAGACAGCTAAAAGAAACACAATCAGTAAATCAAAATCAAGATTTTATCAGATAACATAAAAAAAAAAATTGAAATGATTTACAAATTTGCTGGCATAGCAACGGTCCCCCTACCTGTAAAATAATCCACATATTTTTGCTGCACTTCATGGGCGCTTTGGGGGGGCAAGCCAGGACGGCCAGCTTCCAGGGCCGTTAAGGTAGTTTCAGGAAGTCTGGCCTCAGGCCCAACTGAGGCAATATAATTAGGAGCATTTCTCTTTACAAAGTTGTGAAGTATACAGCATGTTAAAACAATGTGGTTCAGTTTGTACTCCGCCATATTTATTGCCATAAGAAATAGGCAGAACCGGCTGGCCATTATCCCAAAAGCAAGCCAGTAATTAAAAACCCTCTTCTCCGGGGTGAGGGTCCTCTGGGGGAATGGCCTCATCAGGTGATCACTCAGACCAAATGCTTCATCTGCGACAAACACAAATGGGAGTCCTTCCACGTTCTCTTCCGCAGGTGGCAATCCCAAGCCACCACTCTGGAGACGTCGGTAGAACTCGGTCTGGGCAAAGACTCCACCATCCAACATCTGGCCATTCTTCCCCACGTCCACATATAAAAATTCATATGTCGCCAACACCACTGCCATCAACACAATACTATTAAACCCCTTATAATTAAAATAGTATGACCCCGAGTGGGGTGGTGGGACAATGTGGACATGTTTCTCATCGATTGCCCCTCCGCAGTTAGGAAAGTCCCAACACTCAGCAAAATGGGAGGCCACAGTCTGCCATTCCTGTGGTGTTGAAGGAAACTGTGGAGTAAAAAAAGAAAATGAATACTTTTACACATAACATTGCAAGCAGCTTAGACACAAACATTCTTGGCCAACATCAGTATAACATTTATTTTGAGGAGTATTTAAAGACAAAAATATAAGGTCCACTTATCAGATTCCTCACTCCCTTTGATGGCCCATTGTAAATTTTTTAGGGGGGAGGGTTATAAATTAATTTGGGACCCCCAAAAAAAGCCTCTGGCACTCTGCCTGAATTTAAGGACAACAGTAACATTTGTACACATTTTAGGGGGTGTGTAGGGTAAAGCACTACAATGGAGCTGACAACTAGGGATGAGCCGAACACCCCCCGGTTCGGTTCGCACCAGAACTTTCGAACGGACCCCAAATTCGTACGAATGTTAGAACCCCATTGAAGTCTATGGGACTCGAACGTTCGAAATTAAAAGTGCTAATTTTAACGGCTAATATGCAAGATACTGTCCTAAAAAGGGTTTGGGGACCTGGCTCCTGCCCCAGGGGACATGGGTCAATGCCTAAAATGTTTTTAAAAATGGCCGTTTTGGCGGGAGCACTGATTTTAATGACGATTAAAGTGAAAAAAAAAGTGAAATATTCCTTTAAATATGGTGCCTGGGGGGTGTCTGTAGGATGCCTGTGAAGTGCCAAGTGTTTCCCGTGTTTAGAACAGTCCCTGCACAAAATGACATTAAACGGAAATAACACCATTTAAAACTGCTTGCGGTTTTAATGTTATATCTGGTTCCTGCAGTATGGTTGAAAATCATTGAGAAAAATGGCATGGGTAGCCCTCCCTGCCCATTACCAGCCTATTTGGGTCTTGTACGCATATTAAGGGGAACCCTGTACCCATATTTAAAAAAGGAAATGCGTGTGGCCCCCAGGCCCTATATACTCAGAACAGCAGTATACAGGCGGTGCAAACAAGACAGGGACTGTGTAGGTTTGTTGTGTTAAGTTGAATCTGTTTGTAATTTTCAACTGGTACATTTTTAAAGTGTAGCTCCAGTCAAAAAAACTATTTTTAAGCTTTTTGGAAAACATAGGGAAGGGTTATCACCCCTGTATAATTTGTTTTGTCGTCCATCTTTTTTCATCTCACTTGCTGTTGTCTTCTTCCGTTTGCAAGTAGGAGATGTTTGTAAGTTGGATGTTTGAAAGTAGGGGCCTGCCCTATATGCTCTGCAGAAATGGCGGAACAAGGTGTTGGTTTTGCCACAACATTGTAAGCCCTCAAAGTGACTCTTGGTGGGCGCTGGAGCGCCCTGCTGTGAACGATTATATCAAGAATTGTAATTACATGCCATTGTTGAACAGTGGTAGAAAAATTTACCTTTGGTGGTTGTGGTGCTGGTGCCACAACACTATAAGTCCTCACCGTTACTCTGGGTGGGCACAGGAAGGGGCCCTCCTGTGAAATATTATATCAAGAATTGTAATTACATGTCCCTGTTAAACAGGGGCAGAAAAAGCCCGCGTCATGACGTAGGATGCGAAGTCTAGGGGAGGAGCTGGTGTGAAGTCGACCGGAGCGGGATGACGGCGGGCCCTACGGAATTCACCCGGAGTGTGAGAGGCTCCGGCGGCACGCAGCAGACCACTCCCCAGCCACCGCTCCGGAGCCTGCCCGCTCGCCAGACGCCACACGGGAAACGAACATAACAGCGGGACCGCTGTATACTCCCTCTTCCCCCCCCTCGCCCCCCCTCCCCCCCCCCCCGGTCGGATCTCCTCAACATCCATCGCTATGCCGAGTTCAAGCTGTGGCTCAAACTCCAGTATATGAGCGAGAAGGGACGAGAATACACGCAGGAAGACAGAACCAAGACTGGACCCTGGAATGACAACGTGGAACAGATAAGAAATTGGGTTGTTTGTAATGTTGCTGTCTTGATGTTTTATTCTGGCTAGATTGTGCTGTACTGGGCTATGCTGGGCAATGTGGTGCAACTAGCTTTTCAGAATTAGAAAGAGCAACGCTGTGCAGATAAAGAGTCTGGGCTCTATGTAAAACCCATTTTTTTTTTTGCTGTCAAATCCGAGCCAGGATGTGTTGTTTTGGACTGTACTGGGTTAAGTAGTAGTACCCGCTTTATTATTGTGCGTTTCGAAGGCATTAAGGAACTAAGTACATTTATACAAGCTGCACCAGAGAGACCGTATTCCCCCCTTTCTATTTCCCCCGCCCCCCCTGGGGGCTACTTCAGACTGGAAACATATATTGTACTTATCGAATTTATGTGCAGTAGTTCAAAAGCAGGGAAGACGGTCTAATTTGGGCCGAAGGACTATACCGCGAAGGTAAAATAAATTGGAGCGCACCCAGGGGTCTACTAACTATAAGATAAACCCAAACTAAACCCATTGCCTGGAGAACGTCCCGGACGCCCTCAAATCTAAGGACTAACATACCAAACTGATTATAATCATATTGGACTGTGATTAATATCAAAAATCTACGCGTCAGAAGTCCTAGAGTTAAATGGCCCACCCTCCTTTAATGCTCATAAGGGAGAGCTACAAGTCTAATAAATAAAAGAAGGAGTAGGATTATCGCAGAAACAACAGGGGACTGGGTGAAAATTACGGTTTAATTCCTGATTGCTCATAGAAAAGATAATAAGGGGAATTTTAAATAGGACCCTATTTTCCCGCATCAGGGAAAGACGCTAGGATAACGACAGGCGAATCAGCCTAGTGGGGTGGAAGAAGATAAAATGAGTAAATCCTCTAAACAAAATGCTCGGGGGGGGGCCCAAAAACCCCAAAAAATACAATAGCAGACTGTACAATTAAACAATATCTAACCCAAGGGGGGAGCCCAGGAGGAGAGGGGACGGAAGGGCTACCTTCGAAACCTGAGAGGAAGAAGGGACTAGATAAAAAACATGAAAAAACCAGGGACCATTTTCGTGACGATCTCACAACCGAAAGCGAAATAGAATTGAGCAAAAACGAAGAACATCAGGGAGAGGATCAAACTATAACACAGCGAGTATTGAGAGAAATGCTCTCAAATCTTGAAGCCGCTATAAAATTAGAGATTGGTAAGTTAAGATCGGATTTGGGACACTTATTAAATAGAGTGGAAGAAGTGGAGTCAAATATGGAAAGGCAGGCCCAGGAACTAGGGCTTGTGAAGAACCAAATTAAAACAGTATACCAAAACCAGAGAAAAATCTTGTATCAACTCGAGGACCAAGAAAACAGGAACCGCAGACAAAACTTAAGAATACGCTTGGTTCCCGAAAAAAAACAAGAAGATCGGAAGGAAATTATTAAAAATATATTCAATCCATTCCTGGACAGAGGGGAGGAGGGATTTCCAAAGATTGAAAGGGTCCACCGAATAGGCAGAATAAGGAATGAGGGGACCAGCAAGCCACGCGATATTATAGTCAGATTTAGATTCTGTGAAGATAAGGAAGAGATTTGGTCAAGATTAAAGGGGAGAGGTGTATTGAAATATGCAGGGACAGAGTTGCAAGTTTTTCCAGATCTCGCTTCAGAGACATTGACTAGAAAGCGGCTCTTGAAACCCCTGTTAGACCAGATGAAAACACAGAATATACGATACAGCTGGGGGTTCCCGGCTTGTCTCGTGGGATCTAAAGATGGCAGATCAGCCAGACTGCGATTCCCGGAAGAGCTGGTTGGATTCTGTGAGAAATTGGAGATCCAGGTCCCGGCTTTGCCGGGCTGGATGGATGAGGACTGGGGGGTGTTTGGGGGGGGGGGGTCCCGGGGGGATAGGAGGGAGGTAGGTGATGTAACATAGTGGTCTGGGTGCGGGCGTGGGGGGGGGTTCCCCCCTGCCCCCCCCTCTCCCAGATACAATCTTGGGGAGGGGGGGGGTTGAGCACTGTGCCCCCACCCTAGATCTAAATAAGACTCAGGGATGGTCAGGATTATCGGGCCATTCAATGAGTCGAAGGCCAGACTTAGGCCCAGGGGAAGGGGGAGGAGGGGAGGGGTGGGATGGCGAGGAGTGGGAGGTGGTATGGGGAGCGGGGGGAGAGGGGGGGATGGGGAGGGAGGGATGGGAGGGAAGGGGGGAGGGGAAATCTATGTGGGAGAAGGTATGCCTCTGTGCAGAAGAAAGACGAGTATTCTATATAGCTATTCAAGAGATCTGTGATGCAAGCCATACATTTTTTGACGTATAATGTCAAAGGGCTAAACACGCCTAGTAAGAGGCATAAGATCTTGAAGGAACTTAGATACTATGGAGCTGAGGTGATTTTTCTGCAGGAAACCCATTTTTCCCATGAGGCAAATATCAAGCTATATTCAAAGGAATTTCCAGTTTGGTATTATGGAGACGCGACAACAAGCAGAGGAAGGGGAGTAGCTATAGGGTTCGCAAAGAAGGTACAGTTTAATCTGGAAGATAGACTAGTAGATCCGGAGGGAAGATATCTTGCCTTAAAAGGCAAGTTGAGAGAAGTGGAATGCACCCTGATTAATATATATGCCCCCAACCGTGATTCTACAAAATACATAGTGGACCTGCTGGGGAAATTGATGGATTTTGGAAGGGGACCAGTGATCTTGATGGGGGACCTGAATTTTTGTGTCGATCCGGGATTGGATAGTACATCCGGGGTACAGGGGACTAGTAAGGTGCAATTAAAAAGGATAAAACAAAAATTGCATGCATGTCAATTAGTAGATGCATGGAGAGCTCAGCACCCAAACGAGAGAGATTTCACGTTCTATTCCCCTGTACACGGGATGTACTCCCGGATCGACTACATTTTTGTAGACCATAGAACTTTGGAAATGGTCGAGGAGACTACGATAGAGGCAGCTACTCTCTCCGACTATTCCCCGGTAGGGATGAAGTTGCTATTAAGAAGAGAGGAATGTAGACCTTTTTCCTGGCGTTTAAACGAAGGACTAATTCAGGATGCAGAAGGGGAAGAAAGGATTAATAAAGAATTAGAACAATATTTTGAGATCAATGATACTGAGAATATATCAAGCCAAAATTTATGGGAGGCTCACAAAGCTTACATCAGGGGGATCCTGATCTCATTGGGAACTAGGAAAAAAAAAGAGAGATCGGAAAAAATTAAAATCCTATTGGAGGAAATATTTAGAATAGAACAGCAGCATAAAAAAGATCTGAACCAAGATAAAACAATTCTTCAAAAATTAATAACCAAACGGGATGAATTAAAAACCCTGATGGAACAGGAAACTCAAAAAACGTTCAATCAAATAGCTAGAGATAGGTATTATGGAGATAATAAACCCACTAAATATCTAGCAAGAAGACTTCAAAAGAAAAAATCTAGAAATTATATAGAAAGAATCCAGACAGGTAAAGGAGATGTGGCTTATAGAACAAGAGAGATAGCGGAAATATTTAAAAACTATTATGAGAAAGTGTATGCAGTAGATCAGCCCATTGGATTTAAGGCAGAGGAAAAGGAATTAAAAACGGAGGAATACCTAGAAAAAGCTCAATTAACAAAAATCACTGAAGTGGAAATGGAACTATTAGAGAGACCTATATCAGAGGAGGAAGTAAAAAAGGCACTTATGGACTCAGCCTCAGGGAAAAGCCCAGGCCCAGACGGGTTTACCACATATTATTTTAAGAAATGTAAGAAAATATTAATCCCGCATCTATGCAATTACATGAATGGACTTGGGACAGAGTTTGAAATGAGTAAGGAGGCAAGGTCAGCATCTATAACGGTTATTCGGAAGGAGGGGAAGGACGAGACGATGTGTGCTAATTATCGGCCGATATCTCTACTTAATGCCGATACAAAGCTTTTTGCTAAAGTCCTGGCAAGTAGAATGAAGGTCTTAATGAACACACTGGTCCATCCCGACCAGGTGGGCTTTATATCCGGAAGGGAGGGAAGGGACAATGGGGTGAGAACTTTGCTCCTCCTCACTCAGGAGGGTGGAGGGGAGGGCCCGAGTCTGCTCCTGTCGATTGATGCCCAGAAGGCCTTCCACAGGGTAGACTGGGGTTTTATGTTCCGAACCCTGGAAGCAATGGGAGTTGGACCAACAATGGTCCAGAGGATTAGGACACTTTATCGTCATCCAACCGCTAGAATTAAGATCAATGGTACGTTATCCCTACCTTTTGAGATGAAAAATGGGACGAGACAGGGGTGCCCCCTATCACCCCTATTGTTTGTATTGTCTTTAGAGCCATTGCTTGCTACGATTCGTAATGACCCACAGATTAAGGGAATTGAAATAGGAAAGGAAGAACATAAACTGGCTGCTTTCGCCGATGATGTTCTATTCTATGTCAGTAAACCAAGCAATACTATGCCTAGGCTGATAGAGGCAATAGCACAGTACGGCCAACTCTCGAATTTTAAAATCAACCAAGCAAAATCAGAGGTACTCAATATTAATACAAGTAAATTGGAAAAATATAGACTCCAAAAAGAGTTTGGGTTCCCCTGGCGGAAGGAATTGAAGTACCTTGGAATAAAACTTACAACCTCAGTGGAGAAAATGTATAAATTAAATTTCATCCCACTATTAGATGAAATCAAGAAAGAAAGTAATAGACTGGTAAATAGATCACTGACTTGGATGGGACGTATTAGCGCACTTAAGATGTATATTGTACCAAAAATTCTGTATAAATTCCAGATGATCCCCATGGCGGTACCGAAGTATTATTTCACAAAGATTAAGACACTGCTAATGGGGTTCATATGGAACAATAAAAAAACCGAGAGTCCCCTTCACTACCCTGAAACAAAGCAAAAGTCAAGGGGGACTGGCTATACCCGATATACAAAAATATTATAACGCAATTGTGCTGTCGAGAGTAGTTGAATGGGTAAGGGAAAATAATAAGGAAAAAAGATGGGTAAACATAGAAAATGTTCTCAGTAAAACACAGTTAAATAAGATAGTATGGAATCCGCCAAAACACAGAACACTTGACTCGGATACAAATATTTTTACACGTAATGCACTTAGGGTGTGGGATAGGACATACAAGCAACTAAATGGCCAATATAACTCCCCACTTATAGAATTAAAAGAAAATGAATATTTCCCTCCGGGGTTAAAAATTAATAGTGGGAACTGGCTGAAAAAAGAGAAGGCACAGGTTAGGGACATTATAAAAGGGGGGAGGATTTTGTCACTGCACGATTTAAAACACAAAGGGGAATTGGGAAGAATAGACGAGTGGCGGTATCTCCAGTTGGCCCACTTTGTGGGAAGCCTACCACAGCCATTAAGAAAGGAAGAAGAGTGGTCGCCTTTTGAGCAGCTATGTTTAACAGATAACCCTAAGGGGATAACTTCCAAGCTGTATGGGCTTCTGACCGAGAGGGGAGACCTGGGGAGCCCGCCTTTTATACAGAAATGGGAAAAGGAACTGGGCACACAATGTGATAAAAGCACTCAGGGGAAAATTTATAAACTAATACACAGGTCGGCAGCCGATAGTAGCACAGTAGAAATGAATTACAAATGCATTTCTAGATGGTATGCTACCCCAGACAAAACTCATAAATTCCAACCAAGTAAGTCAGGAGATTGTTGGAGAGGATGTAGAGAATTAGGAACAATGACTCATCTGTGGTGGAGCTGTCCTAAAATTAATAAATATTGGAAAAGGATTCTTCATTACGTAAAAGAAATTACAAACATCATAATCCCAGAGGATCCATGGATAGTATTATTCCACGGTACTAGAGAGGAAATTAAAAAGTATCAAGAATCACTGGTCCCACATCTCTTAAATGCTGCTAAAAGATTGATACCTAAGAATTGGCAAAAAGAGGAAAGTCCATCAATTTGGGAATGGATCGATGCAGTGGAGGTGACTTATCGTATGACTAGGCGAAGGGAAAGCCATGATGATAAGGGATTGATAGTAGCAGATAAATGGCAAGAGTGGAAAAAATAAAAAAAAACATGGAGCTATGCTGAGCATATAAGAATATGAGAAGGTAAAATAGAGGTAGACTTAAATCTCCCGCATAGTTAGGTAGAAGAGGTGGTGGGTGGGAGATGGGGGGGGGGGGGGCAAGATAGAAGAAGGAGCAAGAAGTTTGTAAGAGTAAACCTGATATCGTGTTTTATATCTTTTTCTTGGAAAAAATAAAGGAATTTTCGTAGTATAAATTAAAATATAAAGCTACCATGATGTGAAGACGAGGACAACGTAAATGAACGTAAAAGTTGATTGGACCTCATGAAAAATTCGCTGAAGTAGCAAAAAAAAAAAAAAAAAAAAAAAAACAGGGGCAGAAAAATTGGGCCTTAGGCACTGGTGCTGGTGCCACCACACTGCAACCTCTTCCATATACTCTAGTTTTATTGCAGGAATTAGCCCTGCTGCAAAGCATTGCATCAAAAATTGTAATTAAACGCCCCTGTTAAACAGGGGCAGAAAAATTGGGCTGATGGCATCACCCAGAACCAGAAATGTTCTTCCAACATATCAGCAGAGGAGGAAGAGGATAGACAATCAACATAACAGGACAGTCACTCAGCATCAGCATAGGCAGTCTTGAAGGGATGTGATATTTCAAAACAAATGATTCTGTTACATCAGCTTCAGGTGCTTGGTAGCTGTGGGTGATCCAAGACTGATTCATCTTGATGAAGGTCAGTCGATCAACTGATTCGGTGGACAGGCGCACCCTGTGATCGGTAACAAAGCCACCAGCAGCACTGAAGGTGCGTTCCGAAAGAACGCTGGATGCAGGACAGGCCAGTAGCTCAATTGCATACTGTGCAAGCTCTGGCCAGTGATCCATCCTCAAGACCCAGTAAGCCAGAGGATTTTCTGTGGGAAGGGTGTCCAAGTCTGACCTTGCCCCTAGGTATTCCTGCACCATGTAAATCAGACGCTGGTGATGGGTGCTGGAACCGATCATACCTTGGGGCTGCGGACTAAAAAATTGTCTGAAAGCATCAGTCAGACGGCATCAGACGGCATCAGTCAGACGGCCACCTTCTCCACCGCTCCTTCTGACCGATGTCTCAGCAACACGTTGTCCAGGACCAGGAGTTTGTAACCTCCCAGTCTCTGGGAACGCGTTGCACAGACCTTTCTGCAAGGCCTCCCGGAGATGTCTCATCCTCTGCTCCCTCTGCGATGGCAAGATAAGGTCGGCAACCTTACCCTTGTACCGTGGATCAAGGAGAGTGGCC
Source organism: Lithobates pipiens (assembly GCF_037356315.1). NCBI lineage: Eukaryota > Metazoa > Chordata > Amphibia > Anura > Ranidae > Lithobates > Lithobates pipiens. The sequence goes on along the minus strand of NW_027507695.1, from coordinate 245,610 downwards.
AGCCAGTAATGGTCCCTCTCCTTGATCCGAAGAATATGAGGATCCTTCCGCAGGCTTTGCAGGATCAGGGAGGCCATGCAGCGTAGGTTAGCTGAGGCATTCAGTCCGGAGTCCTCTGGGTCACTAAGGACAACATGATCCGCAGCTACCTCCTCCCAGCCACGTACAAGTCCACGTGTTTCTTGGGACTGTAAATCATCCCTACAAGACTGCTGCTGCTGCTGCTGCTGATGCTGAGTGCCAGCCTCCACCTCCATGCTGACACAATCATCCTCCTCCTCCTCTTCCTCCTCCTCATCCTCTTCCTGTGTGATGGGTGGCACAGCAGGAACACTGTCTGGATAAAGGGGGCCTTGAGAGGCAAGGAAGTCCTCCTCTTCCTGCCTCTGTTATGCCTCAAGTGTCCTGTCCATTATTCCACGCAGCGTATGCTCCAAGAGGTGGACAAGAGGTACAGTGTCACTGATGCATGCACTGTCACTGCTCACCATCCTTGTGGCCTCCTCAAACAGTGACAGGACAGTGCATGCATCCCTGATCATGCCCCACTGGCGTGGTGAGAAAAAACCGAGCTCCCCTGACCCTGTCCTGGTGCCGTAGTCGCACAGGTACTCATTGATGGCCCTCTGCTGCGTGTGCAGCCGCTGCAGCATGGCCAACGTTAAGTTCCATCTGGTGGGCATGTCACATATAAGGCGGTTCTTGGGCAGGTTCAACTCCTTTTGGAGCTCAGCCAGCCAAGCACAGGCATTAAATGATCGGCGGAAATGCACACAGACTTTCCTGGCCTGCTTCAGGACATCCTGTAAGCCCGGGTACCTGCCCAAGAACCGCTGCACCACCAGGTTAAGGACGTTAGCTACACAGGGCACATGGGTCAGTTGTCCCTGTCGGAGGGCGGAGAGGAGGTTGGTGCCATTGTCACAAACCACCATTCCTGGCTTAAGCTGGCGTGGCGTCAACCACCTCTCGGCCTGCCCCTGCAGAGCTGACAAAACATCCGCCCCAGTGTGGCTCCTGTCCCCCAAACAAACCAGCGCAAGCACGGCATGGCATCGTTTTGCCTGCGTACTTGCGTAGCCCCTGGAACGCCTACGAAGCACCGCTGGTTCTGAGGACAGAGCACTGGAAGAGGCCATGGAGGAAGAAGAAGAGGAGGGGGTGGAGGAGAGAGGTGTGTCACAACCAATAGTAGCATTTTGGAGGCGTGGTGGCGGAACAACCTCCAACACTACTGCACCTTGTCCTGCATCCTTCCCAGCTGCCAGAAGAGTGACCCAATGGGCCGTGAAATACAGGTAACGTCCCTGTCCATGCCTGATGGACCACGAGTCAGCGGTAATATGCACCTTACCGCTGACCACCCTGTCCAGCGAGGCAAGGACATTGCCTTCCACATGCCGGTAGAGAGCCGGAATCGCCTTCCGTGAGAAAAAGTGGCGTTTGGGGACCTGCCACTGAGGAACCGCACATTGTACAAACTCACGGAAGGGGGCCGAGTCTACCAACTGAAAAGGCAGCAGTTGAAGTGCTAGCAATTTAGCCAAGCTAGCATTCAACCGCTGGGCATGTGGATGGCTGGGAGTGAACTTCTTTCGCCGGTCCAGCAGCTGGGGCAGGGACATTTGCCTGCTATAATCGGACGTGGGTGTACCGCTAGAAGAGTTCCCGGAAGCACTTGGCTGTGACACACCTAATTCTACACCTTCATTCCTCTCAGAGCAGGTTTCAGAGAGGACTGAAGGTCTAGTGGGGTTGGAGATGCCAGCTGATGAGGAGCAAGGAGAGGTCCGCTTTGTTCTTTGGTGTGGGTCTTTGAGGTACGCTTGCCAACGGGCTGCATGGCAGGTCAACATATGTCTGGTCAAGCATGTGGTGCCCAAGCGGCTGATGTTTTGGCCACGCGAGATACGCTTGAGACATATGTTGCAAATAGCAGCGGTGCGATCTGAGGCACTCGTCTCAAAAAAGGCCCACACCAAAGAACTTTTAGAATAACGCGCAGAGGCAGCGCCCTGCAGCGCTATGCACAGGCGGAGCTCTGCGGTGTGATTCAGTCGGTGTGCTGCCCCTAAGCTGGCCCCCGGAGGGCATCCTGCCTCGTTGGACATGTGCCTCCTCCTCCTCCTCTCTCCTTCCAGGCACCCACGTGGAGTCAGTGCCCTCATAATCCCCTCCCTCTTCATCGCTGGAGCAAACCTGGCAGTATGCTGCAGCTTGTGGAACATGACTGCCAGATTGCTGTCCTTCTTGAGCATCCCCTATCTCTGCGCTCACGCTACTGCCTTCCTCTAGCTGAGTGTCATCATCAGAGCCCACAAAACACTGGGCATCCTCCTGGAGCATGTACCCAACACTGTGCTCAAAGAGTTCAGGAGACTCCTCAGGAGGACGTGGTGGGTCTAGGGAAGGAGTCACTGATGATGACATTGAGAGGAGGGAAGATGATGCGTTGGCAGCTGCTTTGCTAGTACCCTGAGACTGGGTGAGAGAGGATGAGGAAGATGAAGAGGGCTTGGTCATCCACTCTACCAAGTCGTTGGCATGTTGCGGCTCAACATGTCCAGCTGCCGAAAAGAAGGACAAACGTGTCCCATGGCCACGTGCTGATGACAATGCACCGCGTCCACGACCAGCACTGTTGTCTCTAGACACAGAGCCTGCTTGCCCTCTTTTATCGGCTCGCGCCTGTCTGCCTCTCCTTGCTGGCCTTCCAGACATGGTAATGGCCTGAAGGGAGTTGGGTAAAAAAGCAGTTGGATAGTGTATATTGTGCTAGAGGCACACAACACCCACTAACTCCTGCAGATGCCTTTATTATAGAACACCAGAGATAAAGGGGTATATACAGATGTATACTGTGCTGTGCTGGAGGCACACACAACTTCCAATAACTCCTGCAGATGGCAAGTGGGCTCAAATAGAGAACAGCTATGTAGGTGGATATAGCGGTATGTACTGGGTACAGAGCACGCAGACAGCACGCACAAGCTCCTAACACTACTGACTGCAAGCTCTATTATAAAAGATAGATCACTAGCTATATAGGTGAGGTGAATATAGCGGTGTATACTGCGGTCAGGGCACGCAGACAACAACCACTACACAACAGCAAGATCGAAAATCGTCCGAAAACGATCAGTGTGTACTGTGTTGAAGGTACACAGAACATCCACTGCTTCAGACGCCAACACACTACACAAGGCCGCCGCGCTGGCGGCCTTATATAGTGTGGGGCGTGCACTACACAGCCTGAGCTATGATTGGCCACAGGCATCCTGCCTGTGGCCAATCATGGCTCTCCTCGCTGCTGGCGCTGCGATTGGCCAAGCATGCGGGGTCACAGTGCATGCTTGGCCAATCATGAGCCAGCAATGCACTGCGCCATCGCAGTGCATTGTGGGCCGTGAGCGCCACACGAATTTGGCGCGAACGGACCAAAATGTTCGGACTTCGCCGAACGGACGAACAGCCGATGTTCGAGTCGAACGTATGTTGGCCTACATGCAAATATGCATGTAGGCCAAAAAAGGAGTATTAAAAGCTTAAAGCATGCATGAGTATAAAGAGGACATTCACAGCATATTCCAATCAAGGTAATTAGGGAACGATGAAAGAAATACAAAACATTAGCATACATGAAATACATAGAATGTGATCTTAAAGGAGAAAATTTACCCTAATATAGTACTTCTGCAGGACCTGGATGATGGCAGAACAGGTCTCTGGAATAATGATTACATTGATGCTGTGGAAAGCTGAAACCCCTGTGTGGGCAACCCCCCTGTTATTGGACTTGTTTTCTTTTACTTTTAATAAAAGTGGGCCAACAAGCCCTTAAATGGCATGACTGGCGTGGACTCTGCTCACTGGTGTGCTCGACACAGAAGCTAAAGAACCCCCAAATATCACAAGACTCAATAACTTTCACCAAAGAAATATAGCAGAATATATTTGGCCTAAATTTCTGAAGATAGATTATTAATTTGCAAAGTTTTATAACAGAAACCAAGAAATTTTCTTTTTCAATTTTACTGTATGGGGGTAGCAGGCAATACGTCTCCTCCTTTGCTCGGGATTTACTGGTACCACATTCTCATTTGTTAAATTGGTACAAAAGGCATTCCATAAACAAAACCAAACTAGATAGCACTTTAACGGCACCACACCATCAGTATGTTACAAAGATTATTGCAATATTAACCACTTGCCGCCCGCCCTATAACAGAAACACGGCGGCATAGTGGTTTCAAAATCCTGACCGGATGTCATATGACGTGATCAGGATTTTGAGCTGCTGCGCGCCCCACCCGCGTCTGTCAGACGCAAGTAGAGGAGAGCCGATCGGCTGCTCCTCTGACAGGGGGGTCTGTGCTGATCGATTATCAGCGCAGCCCCCCCAGAGGATGCCCACACTGGACCACCAGGTACGCCACCAGACCACCAGGGATGCCCAGCACAAGGTATGCCACCCTAGACCACCAGGGAAACCAGTCAGTGCCCACAATGGATGCCAATCAGTGCCCATAATGGATGCCAATCAGTGCCCACAATGGGAATCACTGATTGGCATGCATTATTGTTTGGCACTGATTGGCATCCATTAGTACAGTATAGTATAATACAATGCCGCCTATCATTGCCCATCTATGCCGCCTAGCAGTGCCTATCCATGCCACCTATCAGTGCCCATCCATGCCCATCTGTGCCACCTATCCATGCCCATCTGTGCCGCCTATCCATGCCCATCTGTGCTGTCTATCCATGCCCATCTGTACCGCCTATCCATACCCATCCATGCCACCCATCCATGCCAATCCGTGCCAGCTATCAGTGCCAATTTGTGCCACCTATCAGTGCCCATCCGTGTCGCCCATCGGTGCCACCCATCAGTGCCCATCAGTGCCGCCTATCATTGCCACATATCAGTGTCCATCAATGCCACCTCATCAGTGCCACTTCATTGGTGCCACCTCATTCGTGCCCATCAGTGTAGCCCCATCAGTGCCCATCAGTGAAGGAGAAAACTTACTTATTTACAAAGTTTTGAAACTGAAACAAAAAAAAACATATTTTTTCCAAATTTTCGGTATTTTTTATTTGTTTAGCAAAGAATACAAACCGAAGAGGTGATCAAATACCACTAAAAGAAAGCTCTATTTGTGGGAAAAAAATTATAAAAATTAAATTTGGGTACAGTGTAGCATGACCGCGCAATTGTCATTCAAAATGCGACATCGCTGAAAGCTCAAAATTGGTCTGGGCAGGAAGGTGTTTAAGTGCCTGGTATTGAAGTGGTTAAAAAGGTAAAATCCCAAGGGGGGTAAATTATATATTTAACAAATCAAATGAGTCTGCATAGTTTGTACCACACTTAAAAACATAAAACAAACATAAAGTGACGTAACCTCAAGCTCAAACATTCATGGGGAATCATCAAGATGGTTTCTTTGACTCATTTCTCCGGACAAAATCTGCTTCTATAGGAGAACAAAGCATTTTAAATACATAGATATAAAGGCACAGCCAACTTATCAATTCAATTCAAACTTAAAAGTATGAATACATTGATTTCCTATTTGTTATATATTACTACCTGCTAGACATTGACAGAGTATGCAGCACAATAAAAACTAATGTGGAACAGCAAGACAATTGGATAAATGAACATCAACACCCCAACCGGTATCAGAAATGGAATATTCAGAATGTAACGTATGGTCCTCCAGTTTTCTAATAGAAAAAGTTACATTTGAGCACCTCGATGCACAAATACCCTGAAAGTAAGGGACTAAAATCATATCCTCTGTCATATAATTCATAGGCTTATGCGGGGGGGGGGGGATAAAAATAAATACTATAAATTGCAGACATCTCACCTGGGAAGATACCAATGGTGGGAATAAAGAACAGGGACAAATACATAGACAGATCCCATATAGTGAGTTTTATTAACTTATTTAAACAACTACTTGTATAGATATCAATCCAAAGAGACCCAAGATTTCCATCTGTACCCCTACTCCCCATATTATGTGATAAGGTAATGTGGGGTCAATTTGTAGTAGGAGTAACCAATAGTAATATTTCATATGGGACTATAACAAGTAACAATGAACAATCCCTAATACTGCAAGTGTGTAACAATCCCTCCCTTACAAGTTAGCCCAAACTACAAATAGATAGTTCGCCCGTGTGTGTGATGACGTCATCACGCATTGCATGTCATGACGGCACGATGCGGCACCATCTTATAATAGCCCCATTAAGCGGAGAACACAGACAAATTGCTAGAACATAGCACAAAAGCATCAGGGAAAAACCCTGCTGTGATCAACCAACAAACCAGACTGCCCAAGGCTGACCTATGTGAAGACAAACATTTTTTTTAACCACTTTCAGACCGGACCATTTTGCTGGTAAATGACCAGAGGTCTTTTTACACTTTGGCACTGCGCTGCTTTAACTGGTAATTGCGCGGTCATGCAATGTTGTACCCAAACGAAATTTGCGTCCTTTTCTTCCCACAAATAGAGCTTTCTTTTAAAGGTATTTGACTGACTCTGCGATTTTTATTTTTTGCGATATAAACGTAAAAAGACCGCAAATTTTGAAAAAAAATGATATTTTCTACTTTTTGTTATTAGAAAAATCCAATAAACTCAATTTTAGTCATACATTTAGGCCAAAATGTATTCAGCCACATGTCTTTGGTAAAAAAAAAGTCAATAACTGTATATTTATTGGTTTGCGCAAAAGTTGTCACATCTACAAACTAAGGTACGTTTTCTGGAATTTACGCAGCTTTTAGTTTACGACTGCCTATCTCATTTCTTGAGGTGCTAAAATGGCAGGGCAGTACAAAACCCCCCCAAATGACCCCATTTTGAAAAGTAGACCCCCTAAGGAAATTGATAAGTGGCATGTTGAGCCCATTGAATATTTAATTTTTTTGCCTCAAGCGATTGAATAATGACAAAAAAAATAATTATTTTATTTTTTTTACACAAAGTTGTCACTAAATGATATATTGCTCACACATGCTATGGGCATATGTGAAATGACACCCCAAAATAAATTCTGCTGCTTCTCCTGAGTACGGGGATACCACATATGTGGGACTTTTTGGGAACCTAGCCGCGTACGGGGCCCCGAAAACCAAGCACCGCCTTCAGGCTTTCTAAGGGCGTAAATTTTTGATTTCACTTCTCACTACCTATTACAGTTTTGAAGGCCATAAAATGCCAAGATGGCACAAAATCCCCACAAATGACCCCATTTTAGAAAGTAGACACCCCAAGCTATTTGCTGAGAGGCATGTTGAGTCCATGGAATATTTTATATTTTGCCACAAGTTGCGGGAAAATTACAAACTTTAATTTTTTTTAATTTTTTTTTCACAAAGTTGTCACTAAATGATATATTGCTCATGCATGCCATGGGCATATGTGAAACGACACCCCAAAATAAATTCTGCTGCTTCTCCTGAGTACGGGGATACCACATGTGTGGGATTTTTTGGGAGCCTAGCCGCGTACGGGGCCCCGAAAGCCAAGAACCGCCTTCAGGTTTTCTAAGGGCGTAAATATTTGACTTCACTCCTCACTACCTATTACAGTTTTGAAGGCCATAAAATGCCAAGATGGCACAAAACCCCCACAAATGACCCCATTTTAGAAAGTAGACACCCCAAGCTATTTGCTGAGAGGCATGTTGAGTCCATGGAATATTTTATATTTTGCCACAAGTTGCGGGAAAATTACAAACTTTAATTTTTTTTTCACAAAGTTGTCACTAAATGATATATTGCTCACGCATGCCATGGGCATATGTGAAATGACACCCCAAAATAAATTCTGCTGCTTCTCCTGAGTACGGGGATACCACATATGTGGGACTTTTTGGGAGCCTAGCCGCGTACGGGGCCCCGAAAACCAAGCACCGCCTTCAGGCTTTCTAAGGGCGTTACAGTTTTGAAGGCCATAAAATGCCAAGATGGCACAAACCCCCCCCAAATGACCCCATTTTGGAAAGTAGACACCCCTAAATTTAGGGGTACACTAGTGAGACTAGGTAATAAATGGCGGGTGCCCTGAAACTATAAAAAAATAACTAACCAACCAGCGTCACCTGTAACAGTTATATGGTGATCACTGGTGAAAGGGTTAACTAGGGGGCAATCAGGGGGCTTTATGCGGTAGTATATGGGGGTCCCTGGCGCTATAAAAAGCTGCGGCGAACCTAAATACCTACCTGCCTAACTAGCGTCACCTGTGACACTAATACAGCGATCAGAAAAACGATCGCTTATTAGGCTGGGTTCACACTGGAGCGATGCGGGAACGCCACGAATCCGCGGCGGGTTCCCGCATCGCATGCCTCCCGGCGGCAGTTCACACTGCCCTATGCGAACTGCTGGGAGTGTCAGTGAAATGTTAATGACACCCCCAGATCAGTTCGCATATCGCAGTGCGATCTGCAAACTCGGATCGCATGGTGTGAACACCCATGCGATCCGATTCTGCTGCGGACCAAAAAAAGGGTCCCGTGCGAATTTGCGGTGGGTGCGGCGGGTGCCGCGAATGGCTGAACTCGAATCGCAGAGATCGGATGTGATTTGCACTGCAGTGCGGTGCGAATCACATCCGTTCTCATAAACCGCTGCAATGTGAACCCAGCCTTAGTGACACTGGCGACGGGGGGTGATCACGGGGGTTAAACCTTTATTGGGGGGGGTTAGGGGGGTACATTAGAACTAAAGGGGGCTAACCCTAACTGCCCTAACAGTTATTACAGTCACAAATGACACCAATGCAAAAAAAAAAAAAAAATGCATTGGTGTCACTGTGACAGGGGGCAGGGGTAATTGGGGGGGTGATCGGGGGGTAAAGGGGGGGTGTGAGTGTGCCTGGCATGTTCTACTGTGAAGTGTCGTGTTGGTGCAACTCACCGATCCTCTCTCCTCGGTGTCGGAACGAAAAATACCGACACGGAGGAGAGATTACATCACTTCCTCTCCTGTGTTTACATTACAGGAGAGGAAGTGATGTCACGAAGGATTTCCATTCGTCGGGAGCGATCGCGAGGGGGTGGCCATGAATGAATGGCCGCCCCCTCATCCCGGATCGCTCCCGAACGAATACCGACCGCCGCAGGCACCGGGGGGGGGCCCGATCGGGCCCCCCACCCGCGGGAAGGCAGGGACGTACAGGTACGCCCATATGCCTGCCCGTGCCATTCTGTCGACGTACATCGTCGTGCGGCGGTCGGCAAGTGGTTAAAGAAAGGACAAAGCTGAAAACCCATCATTTATCATACTTAAAAAATATATATAAAGTCAGAGGACTTGGGGTAGAGTCCAATGAATAACAATGTCGTGCTGTTTACATTAATGAATACATTTCTATGAAAACATAAAAAAGATATATTGTCAATACGCATCAATATGTCAAACAATCAAAAATTGATGACAAATAATCAAAAAAGCACATCATTACCTACCGGACAATATGAATGGTGTAGCAGGGGGAACCCATGCTTCTCTGTGTATGGTGGTGTAGGCAAGATATTGAGAGAAGCAAGCTATCACTTACCTGGTAGCAGAGCCTGATATGATGAGGAAAGCCTCTCTTACATCTCACTTGGGGCCCCTGGTAGTGTAGACAGGGTGCGCAGGAGTGCAGAGTTAGAGCCGGTTCACACAGCGGGCGATGCGAGGCGACACGACTCGCCTCGCATCGCTCTCGCAAGTCGCCCCCGTTCTGTACAATGGAACAGTTCTGAGAGGAGCGACTCGAGTCGCTCTGACTCAGAAAAAAGGTTCCTGTACTACTTTTGGGCGACCTCGGGGCGACTTGCATTGACTTCTATACAGAAGTCATTTGCAAGTCGCCGCCGAGGCCGCTGCAGGTCGCGGCGAGGCAAGTCGGAGTTGCCTCGCCTCGCCTGCAGTGTGAACCGGCCCTTACTGTAAGTCTTGCTAGCAGCAGGGCAGGTGTCCTCGCTGGGCAGGAGAAATCATCAGATGGCTTCAGCAAGGCATCGATACGGCCGGAGTTCAGAGATTGGTCAAGACAAGCTGGGTCAGCAACTTACAAGCGGGATACAGGTTCACAGGATCACAGGAGGCTGAAGACAAAGCAGCACTGATCCTGAGCACTGGCTAAGTTTAACTAGTCTGTTTGGCACCAGCATCTGTCACAGGTGCACGCAAGCGTGAGGATGCACAGCGGCTCGCGTGTGTGCATTAGTGCACGCATGCGCATATTTATTAGCCAGTGAACAATCCTTGTGAGAATGAAAGGGAATATGTTTCAGCGTGTGCCCAGAAGTTCATCCAGAGGAGTTATCCTGCTTGCTGGCATGCACATCCTAACACAAGCACACTGAATATTCAGGTGTGTGCTGGATTCATAATAGAGCCATAGTTAGAGCTCAGGGCCCACCCTCTTAAGCGAGGTCAGTGTGAGGGGAGCTGTGTGAGATGCTACTGTGCATCAAGGACAGGTTGGGACAGAGGACGGCCCAAGCCTGAGAGGAAGTCCATGTGGGACGAGAGCAACCAGGAAGCTGTAGAGAGAGTCCAGGAGGGATAAGCGCAGTTCTGGAGTGCCAAGGAAAGACCCAGAGCTAAAGTACAGCATCTGAGCATAACCCTGGGATGTGTTTGATGGTTAGAAAGACCAAAAGGTGTTTGTCTGTAAGGTGAACTTACAGTGGACCCTCTCCTCATCCTGGTCCCGCTTGATGAACACCCGCATTGACACATCGGGTCGGCGCTACACCCATCCAGGGCTTAGAAACCTGCTGTATCTCCTAAACGTATCTCGTCCGGGGGTACATATAGGAGCATTCAAATTGGTTGGTGCCCTCACGTGGGCGGCACTGACCAATTATAACCTGCATAGCCCGTTCTGTCACTGCAGGCGAAGAGGAGAGAAAGCCACGGGGATTTCAAATCCCCGAACTGGTAAAGCGGCAATACAATCTGTTAGAATGGGAGATCAACGGACTCCAGATTAGCGGGACCAGGTGCAATGGGAAGGGGCTCCAGTGTAAGTTCACCTTACAGATTTTCTGTAAAGGTGAACTTACACTTTAAAGTGATTGTAAAGGCAGAATTTGTTTTAACTTAATGCATTCTATGCATTAAGTTAAAAATCTTCTGTGTGCAGCAGCCCCCCTTAGCTCCCCTAATACGTACTTGAGCCCCCTCTCTATCCAGCGATGTTGCAGGAAAGACTCGGCAGTCCAGGACTCTCCCTCAGCGGCAGAAATGGCTCTTGCTGCTTTCAATCAAAGTCAGTTAGCCAATCAGGAGAGAGGGGGCAGAGCCGAACCACAGCTCTGTGTCTGAATGGACACACGGAGCCACGGCATCATTAAGGCCAGGGGATTTAGTGTCTTTCAGCTGATAAATCCATCTGATCTTTCTCTGCAAGATACAGTGATCCCAATTCCCCCCCGTGAGCCAAGGTGAATCCTTTGTAAGGCAAAAAACTTTACACATTTAAGGTTTTTATTGTGTATGTTGTGCGTCTATTGTGCCATGACTTCCAATAGGGGTGAAATATATAGGGGTGATATATCCTTAACTTTTATCACTGAGACATAAATCCTCTGCTAGAAATGGTGTTTTGTTTTCCCTATGTAGAAACAGCCACACTCGCAGGTCATCATAGACAATACAATACAATTTCTGACAGTTTACATAATGTTTGGTCTCATGTACTGTCCCATTGAGGAAAATACGTCTCTTTCCCTGTGAAACAAATTGAAAATAGGAACAGGAGCTACAAATGTATTTTCCATAATGGCAACAGGAATCCACCGTGCCCCCTCTATCAAGATTACTATGCACTACTAATGCATCACGGATGGACCTGTTTCTCTGATAAACAACTTCCACGCGGTCTTTAACACATTTAGCAAGTTGTGGATTGGCTTTGAGTAAATACTAATATTGATCGCATTCCTAATCTGTTGTTGTTGGCGGGTATGCCGTAAAATTAATTTGGTCTTATCCAGATTTTTGTTTGTTGCTTGTACTGTAATTCTGGAAGATCAGGTCCACCTGAGAATACTGATTAGCTTGTTGATATGCTTTTTGAGGGTTTTGTCTGTATGTGCTTGCGCTAATAGCCTTAGATGATCAACTTTTTTTTTAAATCCTCCTGATTAGAACAATTCACTTTAAGTGTAAATATTGTACAAAAGGAATAGATTTTCTCACCTTAAGTGCCCGTTCACACAGGGGCGACGCGACTTGCAGCGCGACTCACAGACGCGACCTGCACACGACTTCAGCGGCGACTTGCAAAATGACTTCTGTATAGAAGTCAATGCAAGTCGCCTGAAGTCGCCCCAAAAATAGTACAGGAACCTTTTTCTAAGTCGGAGCGACTTGAGTCGCTCCTATTAGAACGGTTCCATAGTACAGAATAGAGCGCGACTTGTCAGGCGGCTAAGTCGCCTGACAAGTCGCGGTAGTGTGAACGGGCACTTATGGGTGTGTTTGACAGAAGGTGCCGTCTGGCAAACTCTGCAAGATGAGTTAAAAATGCTGTGCAAAGTAGGTGAAATTCCAGTCAATTGATCAAACTATTTTTGCAAAACTGTTTCGGTTTGTGACGCTTTGGTTGGGAAATGTGCAATAATTACCATAAATGGTTTTAAATATACACAATAACATGTGCCTGTGGAATTAGTAGACCTTTAAAGCCTATAAAACATAATATGCTCTTCCTTTCATTCACCATTTTTGTAAACGCTACGGTCGTATGATTTGTGTTTAGGTATTCTATATAGAAAAACAGACATATATCAAGAGGCTACTGTATATAAGACTTGTCTTCAGAGCCCATTCTCTTTCCCAGGGTTCTGTGCTGGGACCAATCATATTTAATTTGTTCATAAACGACCTGGAGGATGGGGTAAACATCTCAATCTCTATTTAGCTAAGATAATAAGCTAAGCAGGGAAGCCTTGCAAAAATCTGAACAAATGAATGGGGTGGGCAACAACATGGCAAATGAGGTTTAATGTTGAAAAATGTAAAATAATGCATTTGGGTGGCAAAAATATGAATGCAATCTATACACTGAGGGGGAGAACCTCTGGGGGAATCTAGGATGGAAAAGGACCTGGGGGTCCTAGTAGATGATAGGCTCACAAAGGCTGATGCTAACAAAGCAAACAGAATATTGGCATGTATTATAAAAGGGGATCAACTCCAGAGATAAAACGATAATTCTCCCACTCTACAAGACTCTGGTCCGGCCGCACCTAGAGTATGCTGTCCAGTTCTAGGCACCAGTCCTCAGGAAGGATGTACTGGAAATGGAGCAAGTACAAAGAAGGACAACAAAGCTAATAAAGGGTCTGGAGGACATTAGTTATGAGGAAAGGTTGCGACCGCTGAACTTATTCTCTCTGGAGAAGAGACACTTGAGAGGGGATATGATTTCAATTTAAAAATACCATACTGGTGACCCCACAATAGGGAAAACTTTTTCACAGAAGGGAGTTAAACAAGAGTCGTGGCCACTTGAAATTAGCGGAAAAGAGGTTTAACCTTAAACTACGTAGAGGGTTCTTTACTGTAAGAGCAGCAAGGATGTTGAATTCCCTTCCACAGGCGGTGGTCTCAGCGGGGGGCATTGATAGTTTCAAAAAACTATTAGAGAAGCACCTGAACGACCGCAACATACAGGGTTATACAATGTAATACTGACATATAATCACACACATAGGTTGGACTTTTGTCTTTTTCAACCTCACCTACTATGTAACTATGTAAAAAAAAAATGCAGGACAAAGAATGCTTTACTTGTTCACACCACGGTGGATCACTTTTCAGAGATTGGTGCAGGTGCTGCTGGCAGCCATTCAGGAGGTGCATTATCACCAGGTTTTTTTTTTTTTTTATCTTAACAGCCAAACTGAGTTTTTGGTACCACACAGCAACTGCAAGCCTAGTGTTCACTAAACCACTTGCCGACCAGCCACATCACATATACTGCGGCAGATTGTGCGAAACAACATACCTGTGCGTCACTTTGTGCAATAGACAGCAGGGAGTGTGCACACACTGCCAGGGCGCGTGCGCTATTTGGCCAGAGGCAGAGCCAATCAGCGGGTCCGGCGGGCGCAATGTCTGCTGGCCACCCGTGATTGTTTCCCAGAGAGGCAGAATGGCGATCTGCCTGTGTGAACAAGGCAGATCCCCGTTCTGACAGGGAAGAACACAGTGATCTTATGTTTCAGCTAAGCAGGAATACAGATCTCTGTGTTCATCCAGTAAGTCCATCCCCCACACAATTAGCAAGCACCCCCTAGGGACACACTTAACCCTTTGATCACCCCTGCTGTTACCCCTTCCCTGTCAGTGTCATTAGTACAGTAACAGTGCATATTTTTAGCACTGTTCACTGTAAAAAGTGTCAAAAGTGTCAGTTAAGTGTCCGATTTGTCCGCCGCAATGTCGCAGTCCCTCTAAAAATTGCTGATCGCCACCATTACTAGTAAAAAATAAAATAAAAATGCCATAAAAATATCCCATAGTTTGTAGACGCGATAACTTTTGCACAAAAGTAGAGTGGCAAAACACAGCTTGGTAAAAGCTAGTGCTGTAACAAATTCTCACTTCATGTTGGAAAATTCAAGAATCACCTGCAACATGAAAAAAAAAGTTATATTCCAACACTATTTGAAATCACTGGATGTGAGATGTTCTGACTTGGAATATTACTGCACAAAAGGCCATGGTTTATTTCTTTTTCTACAGATAAAGAGGACATGTTCCACACCCATTTGTCACATCTAGCGGAAGGTAGTAGTGGTTCCCGTATATGTGCTGATTGTCAATTACTGGCAAGATTCTCAATAGCTGTTGTTGTTGTTGCTATATCTATCCAGCTGTAGTTACCTATACTGGTATATTTATCTTACAGAGCTAACATGGAATACTGGTTTGAATCCCACCTTCAGTTCAACTCTTTAGTCTCAAAGGAACAAAATGGGGATTACACTAGTTAAAGCGTTTGTTACCCCAATATTTCATATTCCTGGTATGTGCCTGCTGTACCATGTATTTGCATTAAAACGTATCCTGTTTTCTTTTTATTGCTTCCTTTATGTGAAATCCCTGGTGTTCCTGCCAGTCCCTCTGCTTTCCTATTAAAAACTGACCACACTAAGCAGGAGATCACTCTGTGGTCAGTTCTTCTAGCTATGCTGGGAACTCAGTGTGCTCTCCTCCAATGATCAGACTTGTCCTGACACGCCCCCACTCCACAGCCTTTCACTGGGAAGCTCAATGTACTGTTTTTCCTCCCCACAGCTCTTATGCAGCTGAGAAAAGAGGGAGTGTGATTACTTAAAAAAAAAAAAAGGAGGAGGGTATTTATCATGTTTTTTTTTATATCTATACACAAATTATTTGCCTTTCATTTCTATTTCAAACTGAATGGGTTTTACAAGGTGATTGTTTACAATCACTTTAAAGCAGAGCTACACTGCATCTGAGCACCACAAATCAAAAACATTATTTAATTTATTTTTGATATTCAAAGCAACTTACCCCATCCATCCATGTCTCTATGCTTTATTTTACTTTGAAAAACACCCCCCTAGCATTTCTGGCTGTGGCCATCTTGAGTTAGGGCAAATGATTCACTTTCATGGAATCCATCTGCCACTTGCTCAGACATGCAGGCAGGAGGGTGTGCTTAGCTGAGAAAACCTCTCCCCCTCCTGAAGACTCCTGGGATGTATGACATAATTTGCCTAAGCATGGAAACCAGAGAGTAACTGAAAAAAAATAAAGTTTAAAATAAGTGAATATGATATACTTTCCTATCCATTTACTAAGCTAGCAGGATGAGGATTGAAAATGGTATTGATTGAGAGTGAAGTTCCACTTTAAATACTTTATGTATTACATTATAACCATCACACTAGCAAAAAGACACATGCTGGGCACCACTTATTATACAATTTTAAGTACAAATTTTAGAATAGAAATATGTAGGCCGCTAAGAAATGCCCAACCAGGGGCGGATTGACAACTCATGGGTCCCCCGGGCAATAGGAGATTATGGGGCCCCGGGCAATAGGAGATTATGGGGCTACATAGTATATACACACACAGAATACACATGCACACATTGAAAAGGTACTGGAAAGGCGGGGCAGCTATAATCTTGGGATTTAAAAAAAAAACACAGATTTTTACATACTGTCCCTGGTTTTATTGAGGCTGGCAACCCTGATGGGGCCCCTTAGTGGCATGGGGCCCTCAGGCAGTGCCCGAGAGCCTGAATGGTCAGTCCGCCCCTGTGCCCAACCCTCTCCGGATTGTCAGAATTCCCTTTTTTATACTACCTATACTTGTTCTGGGTTTGTGAATCAGAAAGAAAGAGCATTGGTATGATTTATGCTGTAGGTATCTAGCATATTTGGAAAGATATAGTAGTTTAGGAATAGAATCGTACATATTTTTCTCATAAGTGTACTCCAGAAGGCCACAATCAATAGATTATTTTTGTCTAGCCAAATTTTTACTCATCTGTTTCATGTTTAATCTCATATTAGGTAGCGTGATAGTTGGCAAAGTTCTAACCATGCAGTGCATTGATTATGACATAAAGGAAGCAGTTGTTTAAATCAGAAATTAAAGGTGTTGTAAAGGCAGAAGTTTTTTTTATCTTAATGCATTCTATAAAAATCTTTCTGTGTGTAGCAGCCGCGCCACCATCCCTAATTCTTACTGGAGCCTCATCTTTATCCAGTGATGTCCACGAGTCACTCGGCCTTCCAGGACTCTCCCTCCTGATTGGCTGAGACACAGCAGCAGCGACATTGGCTCCTGCGGCTGTCAATTAAAGTCAGTTAACCAATCAAGATACAGAAACCCAAATGGCGGCTCCATGTCTCAATGGAAAAACTGAGTTGCAGCTCAGGTCTGGTGCCCTCATAGCAAGCTGCTTGCTGTGGGGACACTCGACAGGAGGGAGGGGCCAGGAGCAGCGAAAAAGGGACCTGAGAAGGGGAGGATCCAGGCTGCACTGTGCAAAACTGAATGCACAGAGCAGGTAAGTATAACATGTTTGTTATTTAAAAAAACAAACAAAAAAAACAAGACTTTACAATTACTTTAACTGCATCTGAGCACCACAAACTGAAATGTATTTTTCATTTTTAAAACAAATCATCCATCTATGTCTCCAATTTTTATTTTGTTGAGAAATCACTTTGAAAAAAACCCCTAGTATTTCTAGACGCAGAAATCTTGAGTAAGGGCAGATGCTTCATGTAGTGTTTACTTCAAGGAATCCATCTGCCCTTAGCTCAGGCTACCCCCATCCTGCCCAAGCCAATTTTCAGCTTTTAGCACTTTGAATGACAATTGCGTGATCATGCAGCATTGTATAATGTTTTTCACACAAACCGTTTTCCTTTGGTGGTATTTAATCACCACTTTTTTATTTATTGCTAAACCAACAATAAAAGACCAAAAATGTTGAAAACGAAAAGTTTTCTGTTATAACATTTTGCAAACGGGTAATTTTTCTCCTTCACTAATGTGTGCTGATGATGCAGCACTGGTGGACACGGATGAGGAGGCACTGATTACTGAAGGGCACTAATAGGCATCACTGAAGGGCACTGATAGGCGGCACTGACGGATGGCATTGATAGATGTCACTGATAAGTGGCACTGATTGGCAGAACTGATTGGCACTGTTGGGGCTGCACTAATGATCAGTGCCTTGATTATCTGTGTAGTTGTCCCCTTTCACACTTGCTGATTACTGGCTTTCCTCGCGCTGTGACAGCATGAGGAAAGGAATATCGATAACCGGCAAGTGTGTTTACATCGTTACATAGTAGATGAGGTTGAAAAAAGACACAAGTCCATCAAGTCCAACCCATGTGTGTTATTATATGTCAGTATTACATTGTATATCCCTGTATGTTGCTGTCCTTCCGGTGCTTATCTGAAAGTTTTTTGAAACTATCGATGCTCCCCGCTGAAATCACCGCCTGTCCGCTCTTACAGTAAATAACCCTCTACGCAGTTTAAGTTTAAACCTCTTTTCTTATAATTTTTTTTTTTTTTTTTTTTTTTTTTTTTTTTACGGTTTTTATTGTAGTTTTACAGAATAACAATAAGTATTGAACAGTGTCATACATCAGTAGATGGAAAATCGGTTACCGATACATGTTATCAGAATACAAACAGTTGCGAACTATTTCAACAGTGAAGCACAGTATAAGTACTGGGAGGAAGGCTGAGCACGGTGTCATGCCACTCCAGACACCCCATCTGGGCTTTTCTTATAATTTTAATGAGTGGCCACGTCTTATTGAACTCCCTTCCACAAAAAAGTTTTATTCCTATTGTGGGGTCACCAGTATGGTATTTGTAAATTGAAATCATTTCCCCTCTCAAGTGTCTCTACTGCAGAGAGAATAAGTTCAGTGCTCGTAACCTTTCTTCATAACTAATATCCTCCAGACCCTTTATTAGCTTTGTTGCCCTTCTTTGTACTCGCTCCTTTCCAGTACATCCTTCCTGAGGACTGGTGCCCAGAACTGGACGGCATACTCCAGGTGAGGCCAGACCAGAGTCTTGTAGAGTGGGAGAATTATCGCTTTATCCCTGGAGTTAATCCCCTTGCTAATGCATGCCAATATTCTAGTTGCTTTGTTAGCAGCAGCTTGGCATTGCATGCCACGCCCGAGCCTATCATCTACTAGGATCCCCAGGTCTTTTTCCATCCTAGATTCCCCCAGAGGTTCACCTCCTAGTGAGTAGATTGCATTCATATTTTTGCCACCCAAATGCATTATTTTACATTTTTCTACATTAAACCTCATTTGCCATGTAGTTGCCCACCCCATTAATTTGTTCAGATCTTCTTGCAAGGTTTCCACATCCTGCGGAGAAGTTATTGCCTTGCTTAGCTTAGTGTTGTCCACAAATACAGAGATTTAACTTTTTACCCCATCCTCCAGGTCGTTTATGAACAAATTAAACAGGATTGGTTCCAGCACAGAACCCTGGGGGACCCCACTACCCACCCCTGACCATTCTAAGAATTCCCCGTTTATCACCACCCTCTGAACTCATCCTTGTAGCCAGTTTTCAATCCATGTACTCGCCAACGGACCTTACTTTGTAAACGTTTATGGGGAACTGTGTCAAATGCTTTTGCAAAATCCAGATACACCACGCCTACAGGCCTTCCTTTATCCAGATGGCATCCCCTCCAAGAGTTTGCATAGTATTGATGTTAGGCTAACTGGTCTGTAATTCTCAGGGATGTATTTTGGCCCTTTTTTAAATATTGGTGCTACATTGGCTTTTTCTCCAATCAGCTGGTACCATTCCAGTCAGTAGACTGTCAGTAAAACTTAGGAATAATGGTCTGGCAATTACTTCACTGAGTTCCCTAAGTACCCTCGGGTGCAAGCCACCTGGTCCCGGTGATTTATTAATGTTAAGTTTTCCAAGTTTATTTCTAATTCTGTTCTGTTAGCCATGATTGTGCTTCCTGTGATGTGTCATGAGGACAAACACTGCAGTTTTGGTTACTGAAGCCCCCCAATTCCCTTGTGAAGACTGAGCAGAAGAATAAATTTGATACTTTCGCCATCTCCCCATCCTTCGCGATGGGACACAGCTGCTCACCTGGTAAAGGGCCGCTGTGAAAGGCACAGTGATCAAAGAATGCACTGCAGCAGGCACGGTTCTGGGTGGATGTCAATAGACGCCCTCCCAGAACTGGACGACCATGCTGTAGCCGTCAAGTGGGTAAAACAAGTAAATACACCTATTTATTTCCTTAGACTAGCAGCATAAGGATTACATACATAGTAGGGGTTGTTACTGTCCTAAGGGACTTCAGAAAATGAGGTAGATGCAAGGCATAAGGGAACTCAACTCCTTTAAGGACAGAAGTCATTGGTGTTTAGTTGGCTGGGCCAAATTTTTCAGTGTCTGTCTGTATTCATTATTTATACTATAACTCTGACTAATTTGACTACCTAAATCATTTTTAAAGTGTTTAGATTACATATAATGTCTTTGGCGCTTTGTCCTGCAGGGTAAAAAGTCAAGAGTACAACACGCAATCTTAAGTAGGGATAAAATGCATGGTGGATGCACCTGATATAAAAACATATTATAATGCAGTAATAATGGCACAGATGATAGAATGGACAAAAAATTAAAAGATGGGTGAATATGGAAAGCCCACTGAGTAAAACACAGATAAAAAATATATGGATACCACAAAAGTATAGAACACTGGATGAAGAAATGCAGGATTTGATAAGAAATGTATTTGAAGTATGGGATATCATTTACAAGCAAGAAAAATGGGAATACAATTCCCCACTAATAGTACTTTCTGGGACAAATTTTTTTCTACCAGGTAAAGGGACACTTTTTGGAAGCAGGAGGAAATGCACAATTAAAAGATGTAGTAGACAAAGGGAAAGAAAAATGTAATAGGAATTAAAACTTAAAGAGGAAGTAAACCCTGGTGAGTTTACTTCCTCTTTCATTCCCTGCAAAGGTAAAGCATAATGGACTACTATGCATCGCATAGTAGTCCATTATGTGTCACTTACCTGACACAGGAGCCAGCGAAGTCACCGCTGTCCCCTGTAGTCCGGCGCATCCATCTTCTCGTTGGGGTCTTGCTGCTCCGCCGCTGTGATTCGGCCAAGCCGCGATGACATCACTCCCGCGCATGCGCACGGGAGCCGACACACGCGGCATCTTTGTCGTCGATGATGCCACGCTCAGTGCGCCTGCGCGCCGCTGTCTACGGTGCATGCGCCGTAGACAGCAGTGCCTGTCTTTCGGCAAATATCTCCTAAACCGTGTAGGTTTAGGAGATATTTCTTGGACCTACAGGTAAGCCTTAATCTAGGCTTACTTGTAGGTCAAAGTGTGTTGTAAGGGTTTACAACCACTTTAAGAGTGACCTATTAAAGATCAATGAATGGAGGAATTAACAGTTGAAGCTTTTTGTGGCAACAATACCATATGATAGAGTGGCTCCTTTTGTCTATATTCATGTAGATACTTTTTGCTCTATTATGCTTGATGTAATTAATACATAATACATAATCATTACATTATGCTTGATACACTACTTGGATATTTGTACCTATTGTACTATAGTGCTTCTATATGAATGCAGCTGTATTGCGAAAAAATTTTTTAGATGCTGTGTGCTAACTCTATAAGGCTCTTATTGTATTATTAGGTTCATTACAGTGTATGGGTTTTGCCACCCTAAAAATCTATCATTGTTGATTGAAACATATCACTGACAATAATGATGTGCAGATATTTAATGGCAATTAAATGGCATCCTCCATGTTAATGTGATGAAAGGTGACCATTTCCTATTAAAGTGGTTGTAAACCCTTACAACCAACTTTGACCTACAGATAAGCCTAGATTAAGGCTTACCTGTAGGTCCAAGAAATATCTCCTAAACCTACACAGTTTAGGAGATATTTGCCGAAAGACAGGCACCGCTGTCTATGGCGTGCCGCGGTCAACGGCGATATGCCGCGGGTGGCGGCTCCCATGCGCGGGAGTCACTTCATCGCGGGTTCGCCGAATGACAGCGGCAGAGAAGCGAGACCCACCGAGAAGATGGATGCGCTGGACTACAGGTGACAGCGGTGACTTCGCTGGCTCCTGTGTCAGGTAAGTGACACATAATGGGCTACTATGCGATGTATAGTAGTCTATTATGCTTTACCTTTGCAGCGAATGAAAGAGGAAGTAAACTCATCAGGGGTTACTTCCTCTTTAAGGGTGTACAATGTTAGTTTACCTTTCCATTATATCTGAAGAGTGAACTAACCCTTTATAGCAGTAGTAAACCCTGTGAAGAGAAAAATAGCTGCCCCCCCTGCAGGTTAATGCAATAATGTGCTAGTATACATTGAAGACTTATGCCCCGTACACACGTTCCGATTATTGTAAGACCGATCGTTCACATTTTGTTGTATACAACTAAGATTGAATACAACAGTGCAAAATGTGTGTAAGACTTTTGTTGTACGATTCTGGCAAAATCTTCCGTCGTGCGTAGCTACGTATTTTAAATGATGTCAAAAACGTGTGACCTGTGTGTCCTTCTGGTTTATTTTCATGTTTCCGATCATGCGTGGTGTTTGTCTAATGACTTTTATCGGACGCATACTGTACTGACTACACGACTGTCGTACGATGGGCTGTCATCCGACCAAAGTTTTCCTGTTTGTTCCTTCGGATTTAGTTGGACGGACTGTCGTGATCGGCTGTCGAAAGCTGCGTACTAACGATCAGATTATCGAACGATCTGTCCGAAAGCGACTTTTGTGGTCCGATAATCGGAACGTCTGTACGGGGCATTACCGTACCTTTCAGACAGAGTTCCTTTCATCAACACTTGGTCTTCCTTCCTAATTTGTGCTATCCAGCTGTTTGAAAGGTGTAACCCCCGCACATGCGCATGACAGTCACAATAGTGTCACCATACTCTTTGCATCACAGCGGTGTCCTCACCGTGCGTCTTCTCCTCCTCCCTTGGCTAATAGGGTAGCTTCTCTTTTTGGCCAATCAGGAAACAGGTCTCAGGACCTGCTTCCTGATTGCCTGGGAGGCAGAATCAGTGTGACAATAGCAAATATTCATTTGCCATTGTCATATCACTGGGTGGGCACGGAGCGCAGTGCTCTGAGCCCCGAGCCCACCCTTTTTTAAAACCTATTAGAGCCTCTGGCTCTAATCATGTGCTTAAAAAAAACACACCTATTGATATCCATGCATCCAGCACCCTGCATGTAGATTAAGGGGGCTGGACACATGGATAGGAGGGGTGACGCCGGTACTCCCCTTATGGATGGGCCAGCACTGCCTACAGGTAAGCCATATTAACAGCTTGCCTGTAGGTTCAAAAGTGTAAACCCCTGTACACACAGTCGGAAATTCAGACGGAAAAGGTCCGATCGGACCATGTTGTCAGATAATCCAACCGTGTGTGGGCTACATCGGACTTTTTCCGTCGGAATGTCCAACCAACAAAGTTTGAGAGCTGGATATCAAATTTTCCGACAATATGATCCGATAGGACTTTGTCTGATCGTTTGTAGAGAATTCCGATCGGACAAAGTGCCACGCATGCTCAGATCAAACTACGAGACCAAAGCTATTGGCTACTAGCCGCAACATAGTCCCGTTGCAACGAACGAAGGTCATCACGTTCCGAACGATCGGATTTTCCGACAACTTTGTCCGACCGTGTGTGTATGCAACACCAGTTTCGGACAAAATCCATTGGAAAAAATCAGACGGATTTTGTTGTCGGAATGTCGGACCGTGTGTACAAGGGCTTAGACTTTATTACCACTTTAAAGGCCCGTACACACGGTCGGACTTTTTGACAACAAACATGCAAATTAGCTGTTTTGGAGCAACATCCGACTGTGTGTACGCTCCATCGGACAAACTTTTTCTGTTTTCATCGGACTTTTGTTGGCTCTGCGAACGGACAAACTTTTTGACAACAGAAGTCCGATGGAGCAAAGTCCTACCGTGTGTATGCAAAAGCATCGGACTTTTGTACAAGGTACAAACACGCATGCTCAGAACCATTGCAAACGATCAGACTACAATACAGAAGTTGACCAAAGGTGGCGCTGGAGTCATTGAACGTCCTCTTTTGAAGCGGCGTCAGTACGTTGTGACGTCACCACGTTCGTGTTTGTTGTCAAAAAGTCCGACCGTGTGTATGCAATACAAACTTGTGGACAACACACTTTGTACAAAAGTCCACGGAAAAGTTTGTACAAGTCCGACCGTGTGTATGGGGCTTAAGGCTAATTTATGAAAAATTGAGCTGAATTAGGATTACTATCAATACTAACATGCAGGTTTTATGTTTCCAATGAAACAAGGGATGTAATTGTTTTTTTTTCCTATACTTCACTTCTCATTACTCTACTTCTCATAAATCCGACAGTGATACGAAGTTTGTAGAGATAATAAGCAGCACCGGAGGACACTTCATACTCTTCATGTTTGGTTTTGCTGAAATAGGAAATATCATATGATCTGTATGAAGTGATGACTGTACAAGTTCATCTAGAGAGCAACAGTGATGACATGACATTGTAATCTGCAATAACAGGTAGTGGGGTGGGTCACATCTCTCCAGCAATAATTCCATGGAAAGTGTTATATTTCAAAGACTACCAGTAAATGTATATACAACTACACCTGGCAACACTGGCTAGTTTATTATAGCTATTATATATGCACTTGATCTCTGTTAGACTGGACATCTCTTGCATCAGCATTTGACTGTTGTTTGCAGAGGAAGGTGAAAAACCCCAGCAAAGCATGATCCAATTTGCTACAGCAGGGGAAAAAAATCCTTCCCGATCCCCCGAAAGGCAATCGGATATTCCCTGGATCAACTTTACATATAAATGTCAGTACCCAGTTATATTATGTACACCTAGGAAAGAATCCAGGCCTTTTAATGCAATCTACTGACCCGGCCAGAACCACCTCTGGAGGGAGTCTAGTCCACATTTTCACAGCTCTTACTGTGAAGAAACCTTTCCGTACTTCATCTTTTTTTTACATTAAGTCCCCGTTCTCACTGATGCTTATTCTATGGGGATCAGATGGGATATGAAAAACAGATGGATTCCTTGGGTCTCTAAAGAAGACACATGGCTACACAATAAAGTTGGATGAGAGACGGTTCAGTCTTGAACTGGGGAAGGATGTGGAACTCTCTTCCACTTGGTGGTGTCAGCGAGAAGTCTTGATAAATGAAAAAAAAACTTAAGATGTGTTTCTTAGCAGTCACAATATACAGGGATTCAATCTTAAACTATATAAAGAGTTCTTTGGTTAATTGGCTCCTGTCTAAATTGGCCCTAGTATGTGTATGTATGAATGTGAGTTTGGAACCTTAGATTTTAAGCTCCTTGAAGGCAGAGACAGATGTGAATGTACAATATCTCACAAAAGTGAGTACACCCCTCACAAATATTTTATTATATATTTACACGTGACAACACGGAAGAAATGACACTTTGCTACAATGTAAAGTAGTGAGTGTACAGCTTGTATAACAGTGTAAATTTGCTGTCCCCTTAGTATAACTCAACACACAGCCATTAATGTCTAAACCGCTGGCAACAAAAGTGAGTACACCCCTAAGACCCCTTTCACACAGGCTCATTTTACAGGTGCTATTGCGCTAAAAATAGCACCTGCAAACCGTCCTAAAACAGCCGCTGCTGTGTCTCCAGTGTGAAAGCCCAGGTCACACTGGAGCAGTGCGCTAGCGGGATGGTAAAAAAAAGTCCTGCTAGCAGCATCTTTGGAGCGGTGAAGGAGCAGTGTGTATACCGCTCCTTCACCGCTCCTACCCATTAAAAACAATGGGGCACCGCGGCTATACCGCAGTTATACCGCCTGAAAAGCGTCTCTACAAAGTTCACTCCAGCTTTAAATAAACACAGATTTGGTTTATGCCTGATTTACATTTAAGAGGGTAACAAGACCCCATCGATTGGGGAGGAAATCTTTCTATTCATCTGCACCATATGGTGATTACCAAATTCAGTGGACCTCCGGATGTGGGATTCCATCTACCTGCATAATGTTGTGTACCATTTTTCCTAAAAGGAACATATGACCTAAATATAACAGCATGCTTTTCTTTGAACTCCTGAAGAAGGAAGTACATATACCATAGAAAGGAAAGAAATCTTTTTGTGTTTTCCGAAACATGTAGGGTTTTATGTAGCAACAGTCTACTTTTGACCTACGGTCTATAAATGTATTGTGTGCCACAGTATTTAGCAGCTGTATTTCTATTGTGTGTTTGTTCCGCTTAATGTTTTTTAGATGTTTACGTTGTTATATATTCAATAACATTTTTATTTTTCTCCACTTTTTGTACTATTTTCCATTCATCCTGTGATGGTTCCTTGCCCATACTATCCCTTGGGGCTTTCTCTTTTTTTTTTTTCAAAATATTTCTTTCGGATGTGGTGAGGACCCTCAGGATTAGCTTCTAAATAGTTTCGTTCTCTAATATTATTCTGGGACACAGATGTAAGGAGGGGCTTCGCTGGGGAAACAGATGTAAGGAGGGGCTCTGGTGATGGGGACACAGATGTAAGGAGGGGTTCCGCTGATGGGGACACAGATGAAAGGAGGGACTCCGCTGGCATAACAGATGTAAGTAGGGGCTCCACTGGGGACACATATGTAAGGAGGGGCTCCGCTGATGGGGACACAGATGTAAGGAGGGGCTCCGCTGATGGAGACACAGATATATGAAGGGGCTTCGCTGATGGAGACACAGATGTAAGGAGGGACTCTGCTGGGGACACAGATGTAAGGAGGGACTCTGCTGGGGACACAGATGTAAGGAGGGGCTCCGCTGATGGGGACACAGATGTAAGGAAGGGCTCCACTGATGGGGACACAGATGTAAGGAGGAACTCCACTGGGTACACAAATGAAAGGAGGGACTCCGCTGATGGGCACACAGATGTAAGGAGGGGCTCCGCTGATGGGGACACAGATGTAAGGAGGAGCTCCGCTGATGGGGACACAGATGTAAGGAGGGGCTCTGCTGGGGACAGTGATGTAAGGAGGAACTCCGCTGATGGGGACACAGATGTAAGGAGGAACTCTGCTGATGGGGACACAGATGTAAGGAGGAGCTCCGCTGATGGGGACACAGATGTAAGGAGGGGCTCTGCTGGGGACAGTGATGTAAGGAGGAACTCCGCTGATGGGGACACAGATGTAAGGAGGAACTCTGCTGATGGGGACACAGATGTAAGGAGGGGCTCTGCTGGGGACAGTGATGTAAGGAGGAACTCCGCTGATGGGGACACAGATGTAAGGAGGAACTCCGCTGATGGGGACACAGATGTAAGGAGGGAATCCACTGATGGGGACACAGATGTAAGGAGGGACTCCGCTGATGGGGACACAGATGTAAGGAGGGACTCCGCTGATGGGGACACAGATGTAAGGAGGAACTCCACTAATGGGGACACAGATGTAAGGAGGGACTCCGCTGAGGGCGCCTGATGTAAGGATGCACTCCGCTGGGGCATCTGATGTAAGGATGCACTCCGCTGGGGGCGCCTGATGTAAGGATGCACTCCGCTGGGGGCGCCTGATGTAAGGATGCACTCCGCTGGGGGCGCCTGATGTAAGGATGGATTCCGCTGGGGGCACCTTATGTAAAGACGGACTCCGCTGGGGACACCTGATGGCATCTGGTGGCAGGTGATGCGGCAGGTGACACATTCAGGGCTCCCACTGATTCTGCATTATGGTGAGTTGAATGATTTCATTTTATATTAAAATGCAATATTAGAAATAATGCACTTCAATCATCCTGACACCATAACAACGATGGTGTCGGGGTGATTGAAGTGCTAACACCAGGTGTTTGGAGTATGTTTATCTGCTGATTGTTAAACTTTCTAGAATACACCTATTTCTATTGTTCTGTGGGACCTGGGCCTGCTGTCCCACCCTCTCTTCCTCCCTCTCCCTCTATCTCTCGTTCATCTCAGACGCTAACCACACCCCTTAGAGGCACACTCGTTAAGTCACGCCCACTATTCTGCTGAAACCACGCCCATTTTCATCAAGTGGGGGGTCAAGAAGGAAGGGCGGGGTCTGATGCCCCATCCTAAAAATTCACCAGCCGCCACTGAAGCTGAGGGTAAAGCTGATGGACTGGCCAAGCATGTCTCTAGACCCAAACCCTATTGATCATCTGTGGGGCATCCTCAAATGGAAGGTGGAGGAGTGCAAGATCTCTAACATCCACCAGCTCTGTGATGTCATCACAGAGGAGTGGAAGAGGACTCCAGAGGTAACTTGTGAAGCTCTGGTGCTCAAGAGGGTTAGGGCAGTGCTGAAAAATAATGGTGGCCACATAAAATATTGACACTTTGGGCCCAATTTGATAATTTTCACTTTGTTGCCAGCGGTTTAGACATTAATGGCTGTGTGTTGAGTTATTTTGAGAGGACAGAAAATTGACACTGTTATACAAGCTGTACACTCGCTACTTTGCATTGTAGCAAAGTGTAATTTCTTCAGTGTTGTCAACATGAAAAGATATAATAAAATATTCATGTAAATGTGAGGGGTGTACTCACTTTTGTGAGATACTGTAAAATATATATTTAAAGTGCTCTGTAAATTCACAGCACTTAATAAGTAAATGTAATAATGATTAAATAAGAAATGGTAGTGACATACATACCAACACAACACATACACGTTAAACTGGATGGACCAGTGTTTTTTTTTCAACCTTATCAAGTATGTAACTTTGTAAGAATTTTAAGGAAACAGAGAACTAAAACTGTTTTTTAACCACTTGCCGACTGCCGCACGCCAATTTATGTTGGCAGAATGGCACAGGCAGGCAAAATGGCGTACCCGTAGATCCTTTTGAATTTGCCGCCTCCGCCATTACTAGTAAAAAAAAAAAAAAAGAATAAAAATACCACAAATTTATTCCCTATTTTGTAGATGCTATAACATTTGTGCAAACCAATCAATATACACTTATTGCGATTTTATTTTACCAAAAATATGTGGAAGAATACATATCGGCCTAAACTGTGGAAGAAATTAGTTTTTTTATATATTTTTGGGGGATATTTATTATAGCAAAAAGTAAAAAATATAGCTTTTTTTTTCAAAATTGTCTGTCTTTTTATTTATAGCACAAACAAAAAAACAAAACGCAGAGGTAATCAAATACCACCAAAAGAAATCTCTATTTGTGGGGAAAAAAAGACATCAATTTTGTTTGGGTACAATGTCGCACGACCACGCAACTGTCAGCTAAAGCAGCACAGTGCCGAAACGCAAAAAAATGCTCTGGTCAGGAAGGGGGTAAATCCTTCCGGGGCTGAAATGGTTAACGTTAGTTTCACTTTAACTGTCACCTCTCAATTCAATAGGAAAAATAGTACTGCTCCAAAGTGCACCAGGACACTCGTCAGTCTATCATAGAGAGGCCAGCAATCCAACATTGAGAATGTATTTCAGCTACTTGCATATCTGCTTTCAATCATTTATTATCTACAGTGATAATATAATGCTGTCTATATTGTGGTGAAGGAACTTGGGTAACCTCTGTTATCTTTGGAACCATTGTCATGTCACATTCGGCTACCCTTTGCATTTTGCTACCTGCTGGAGTGCGCATGCGCAATGCCGCTATATGCGTTCCAACACAGGGCCCCTTGCGGGCTCGCTACGCTCGGCCACGCTTCGTTTGGCATAACTATAATCTAACTCTATGTCCACTTGGATGGTGGGGCTTGAACTTAGACTTAGGCTGGATTCCCACCTATGCAGTTTTAGTGCTTTTTGCATTTTGCAGATTTGCACTACAGTCCATTTAACATGGTTTCCTATGGAACACGTTCTGTAGTGCAAATATGCAAAAAGCACAAAAAATGCATAGATGTGAATCCAGCCTCAGGGGTGGAATGCATATGGTGGCGTCGCACGTGTGCAGTCCAGCGGGTAGTCAAATGTGATGGGTCACCATATGTGACGAAACACCATCATTAGTATAAATTGATAAATCAGCCCTTTTGAAGGTCTGTTGGCAGTATATACTAAAGTGCCGAAAGCTCATTCCTTGCTAGTTAATATGAGGTACAGCATATCGCTCCTTTCTTTGTAAATTGGGTTGAACTTCCATCCCGGCAAGATTGTTTGCAATATATATAAAAATTTCAATTTATTTTTTTTTGATAAAAAAAAAAGTCTTTTCATGTTATAGCTGTAGGAAACGGGTATAATTTGTCAAAGTATCCATTTAGTTAAAAAAAAAAATGCAAACCCCACTGCAAAATGTATTTTTATTTATGCATACACAGTAAATCTTACAGACACAATGTGATGATGACATACTTGTAATATTTTGTGCCAGTGCCACCATGTGGACAAAAAGGCTCACCGCTCTTCCCTCTGTAATGTGCCCAGGATTTTAGATAGGATCCGCATGTTTCTCAACCTTCTATTGGCGATTAGTAAGTTGGACGCATCTGTGGCCTACAGAATTGACAGGCAGACTCTATATTTCCTGGCTGTCAAATCATAGGTCATAGACCCGTGCACTCTGTTACTGGAAAATTATGTGGCGGCTTAAGGTAAATTGCTTTGAAAAACATACAGTGTAAATTGCATGCCCATCAAGAAGGGAAATTTGCAATCTGATTATTTTACCTATAGAAATCATTTTATTTACTTTTTAATGTGATTCACTAACACAAACTGAAATTGAAACTACAGTATATTCCAACTCACCTGAAAAAAATCTTAAGTAATCATTATTTTTATTATTTAAGCTTCTCTGGGTATTTTTAAAGCTGTGCTTTTTTGTCTCTTCCAGCTGGCAATCCAATCTTAATGTGGAGTTCCACACAAGAATGGAACTTCTGCTTTTCAGAATCCCCCCCCCCCTCCGGTGACACATTTGACACCTTTCAGGTGGTGGGGGGAGCAGATACCCATCTAATACAGGCATTTTGCTCCCACTTGCGGGCATAGATACCCGCAACACCCACAAGGCTCCACTTCTTGATTCCCTTACCGAAGATGGCGGCAGCAGCACCCGAGAGCCGAGGGACAGATTGGCTTTGGGTGCCGACATCGTGAGCGCCCTGGAAAAGTAAGTGTCCATATTTTATGTTTTGTGTATACTAAAAAATAAATAAATAAATAAAATGACTGTGCACCTCTAAAGTGTTCGGGTTTGGCTTGAAGAAAAAGTGGCACCCCTAGACATTCCTTGAATGTAACTATTTTGAGAAACAGTTAAATTGATGGATTTAGTTCTAAAGCTGAACTCCAGCTAACAATCAAGCTTTTTTAAGCAGGTAAGGTAGCCATAGATGGACTGGAATTTGGCCCATTCAGCAAAGCATTGGATGAATTTCAATCCGTGTGTGGCCACTGCAGTTAAAAAGAAGTCAGTCTACCGATCGGCTTCTGTTCAACTGCCCTGTCAGATAAAACTCCCTCCATTAGTAGCTGCTGGCAATGGCTGCAGTGCTGATCTATATGTTCTAACAGCGGAGCAGTCTCCCCACTGTCAGATAACACAGTGGGGAGGATTCCTCCATTCACCTTGATTGTTCAACCTGCTGGCTGAACAAAGAGAAAACTGAACCATACATGGCCAGCTTTAAAGCAACAGTTTTTTATTTTCCTTTTAAGATAAAGATTTTATATAAATAAATAAAGAGCTGAAAATTGTAAGCACCTCCATTAGTGGTAAATGGTTGGTCTCAACCCTCTAATCGGTAATTTTGCTGGACAGATTGGTCTGTTAAAGTGGTTGTAAACCCTTACAAACCACTTTGACCTACAGGTAAGCCTAGATTAAGGCTTACCTGTAGGTCCAAGAAATATATCCTAAACCTAAACGGTTTAGGAGATATTTACCCAAAGACAGCCACCGCTGTCTACGGCGCATGCGCCGTAAACAGCGGCGTGCAGGCGCACTGGGCAGGCCGCAGTTCGCGGCATTATGCCGCGAGTGTCGGCTCCCATGCACATGCGTGGGAGTGACGTCATCGCGGCTCCAGCGAATCACATCGCCGGATCCGCGAGACCCGGAAGTCGCGAAGATGAAGACGGAGGACTGCTTCGGGGGCTTCGTTCTCAGGTAAGTTATTCATAATGAGCTAGTATGCTATGCATACTAGCTCATTATGCCTTTGCCTTGCAGGGTGTGTTTTTTTTTTTTTTTTCCCTTTACTTCCTCTTTAAAGGATGTTTAAAAATTGCAGATTTAATGGCTGTAACAACAAGTGAAAATAAAAGGGGAAAAATCCTAAAAAACAAAAATGAATGCAGTCACCCTAAGAATTGTTAAGGTGCAATATATTAAAAAAAATCTTTTGAGTTATATTGCATATTGCTTAAATTTATATGTAACTTGTTAAAATTTATCTTTTGTTTAATTCCTTTTGACCCGAAACTTTCTAATATCAGGAGACAGCTGGAGATAGCAGTGATATGAGGACCTGCAGGGCAGGTGCAAGGTTTTTCACCACCCTAGACAAAACCAAATTTTGCCGCCCCTTGGCTCTGCCCTAAACTCGACCCCTTTGTTCTGCCCTTGTAACACGTTACCTACCAGACCATTACACTGACCTGTCTGACCACATACACTGACCTACCTGATTCCTACTTCCTGCACTACTCACACCCCTCACACACACACACACATTGATGTAGATTGGAGGATTCATCCTTCTCCTTCCCTCTCCATGTCCCTCACATCTCTCCTGAGGGCTCTCCCCAGCACTCGGCGGGCAGTATTGCTTAGGAGTCCCCATCAGTGCCCTTCAGCTGCTCCATGGTGTCCCCCATTGGCCAGGAGGTCAGCTCAACTAACAGCCGCTGCACCTCTCCCCATGCTCCCATGGTCTCCACCGAGCCCCATCCCACCACCTCTGCTGGGGCAGCAGTGAGGAGATTTGACAGCAGGGCACTCAGTGGGACATGTCATGGATTTGGCGGCACGGCACCTTCAGGGTATGTGTTCACAGGACAGCCGGTACTGAACAGGGGAGAGCAATCAGGAGAGGAGAGCCGAGCTCACACATGCCTAGAGCTTCACTGCAACGGGACAGAGGCCATGGCTGCGCCCTAGGTGGTAGTGTGCCCTAGGTGGCTGCCTAGTTATCCTAGTGGTAGCAGCGGCCCTGAGGACCTCACTTGGCTTATGAGCTCTTTGGTTTATGAGTAGTTGTCTCCTTTGTCATTAAAGCCTAGGCAATGATATATTCTGTTCTGTTTTTCTTCTTATCATTTATATTTTATAAACATATTAGAAGTAACCTATTAAATATATTGAAATATTTACAATGAAATACATAACAAATTGTACTGAAGTAGTTGCATCAACTTGCTCATTTTTCATATCTGGAAGCTCTATAGACGACCACCACAAATAACAGCATCTCCACCGGAATACTATCTCCACCTTCCACATGGAGTTGCTGTTACAAGTCATGAGCATCAATCAGTGTTCCCAGGAGGGTGGAGAATCATTCTTGTACAATATCCTCTTCTAACCTGTGAAAACAAGAACAAGGGGCATCAGAAATTAGGCAAACATAATTACACAAGTTCCACATTTTTCAATACATCAAAATAAACATGTGGCTATAAAATACAAAGGAGACTACAAATCTGTACTGCTTGTACATTTACCACCTACACGTCATGTCCTTGTGGTGCACCCAGCTAACAAATAGTGAGGCAACATGGGAGGAGAGGTCTTGCAAGTTGGCCTATCATAATTCCTTCGTTTGTGTGAGCGAGCTCAGTGATCCATTCAAGAGTGGTGTGGGGTTTTGAGTGTTAAAACAGGCACTTAAAGTGGTTGTAAGCCCTTACAACACACTTTTTCCTACAGGTAAGCCTATAATAAGGCTTACCTGTAGCTACCCCAGATATCTCCTAAACCATTCAGGTTTACGAGATATCCCCTTTATTTGCATGTGCCGATGTCATCCCCACATGCGCACTGAAGCAATGGCATGTACGTGCCATTGCTTCAGTTAGACTGTACCATTACCAGCGGCTCCCGCACACATGCGCGGGAGTGATGTCATTGCGGCTCCGGCTAATCACAGTTACCACGATACCCGGAAGTAACTCTGGGGAGAAATGCAAATGTCGCCGGCTGGAGCGGTGAACCAGGACCGCTGTGGGGGCTGCGATCTATGGTAAGTAATACATAATGAGCTAGTATGCTATGCTATGCTGGCTTAAAGTAGGTGGTGAGGAGAAGACATATTGCCTCCCAGCCACCTGTCAAAGAACTCAGTAAAGTGATCCAGCTATGTAGATCCAAAGCTCCAAAGCAGAACTAGTGTTAATCAGTGGACAGGCTGAATGAAATTACAAATTCTTTCATTGGTAAAACAGTTCATGTTTACTTATTCAAAAGGAACTATTGAATAAGTTGGGGGAGGGGGGAGTTCCAGCTCCCCTCGCCTGGCTGGAAAGCTCAGGGCTCAGGTGCTGACTACAGCCTCCCATAGACATGAATTGCTGCATGATGCTGTACACTCTGTTATTATAAGGGAATTCAGAAAAATGGGAATCTCCTGTTTGCATTTCCTTCATGGAATTCATTATCCTTCAGTTATACAAAATCAGCACTGGTAACTTTTGGCACTGTACCCAAGACTCCATCATGGTGACCATTGCTAACACTAAGGGCTCATTAACACTAGCTTTGCTTTCTGAAGAGTGATCTGGGTTCGTTGTGCACTGTACATAGTTGTGGGTTTTATTTCCTCCCAACTACTAGTATGGACAAGCCCCAACTCCCCCTAAGGCATGGGGCGTAGCTATAGGGGTCTCAATTGTGACCCGTTCCCATGCTACAGGAGGCCTGTGTGGGTCCCCTGTGCTTAAATCCATAGTACCCAGTACGGTGCGAAGGAGCATTGTAGAGTGTGGGGTGGGAAGTGGAGAGTGAGAGAGTGTGGTAATGTGGGAGAGGAGCAGACAGCGTCCCCCCTGGACAGTGACAGCATGGCGGGAACAGGCATGAGCCAGATTGGTATGTTAATTGTAACCCCATGCCATGTCCCTGAGCCTGCTTTGCCCTTCTGTCCCTGAGCCATATACCAATTAGTGGGGGAGGGAAAGAGGACTTGTCATTGGGGGAGAGACTGGTAACCCTGCCCCCGTCAATGAACTCACGCTCTCTACTGTCCCTCAGCTTTATACCAATCAGTGGGAGGGCTAAAGAGGACCTGTCATGGGGGAGGTTGGTAGAGACTGGTAACCACACCCCCATCGCTGAGCCTGATCTGCCCTCCTGTTCCTGAGCCATCCACCAGTCAGTGGGAGGGAGCAGAGGACCTGTCATGGGGGAAGGGGATCCAGAGAAGGCCGAACTACAAGTCCCAGAAGAGGGGGGGAAGGGGAGAGGAGCCCATGAGGGTCAACAAAGTATTACTTACATCCGACCACCTACTATGAATGACCTAGGTTCTGCTGCCCCTAGATAAAACAACAAAAATAAAAACTACTTACACCAGTGGTGGAACTGCCAGGGTAGGAAAAAGGCCACCCTTGTGGCTGGGCCCTGGCGTTATGCCACCATGGGATGGCCCCAAGACAGCAGGAAGGGGGCAGGAAGGGGGCCCACTACAGGACATGTGAAAGGGCCCCGCTATGGGACCGTAATAAAAGGCCTTGCGATGGGAGTAAAGGACCTCAGGCCCAGAGGGAAGGGCCCCAACTGGGGGTCGGGGGGGGCCCTTCATGGTTTCTTGCACTGGGGCCCTGAAGGTTCTAGTTATGCCTCTGCCCTAAGGGCTTATCCACAACATAGTACATGCATTAAAGCGGTTCTTCACCCTAAAGGGGAAGTTCCGCTAGTATTATCCCTCCCCCCCTCCGGTGCCACAATCGGCACCTTTCGGGGGGGAGGGGGGTGCAGTTACCTGGATAATCCAGGTATCTGCACCCACTTCCGGCCAGACTGACGCATGGCTCCGCCCACCCCCGCATGGCTCCGCCCCCCCCCCCCGTTGTGTTCTGGGAAACACACAGTTCCCAGAGACACAGCGGGGGACCATAAGAGAAGCGCAGCGCAACTCGCGCATGCGCAGTAGGGAACCGGGCAGTGAAGCCCTCATGCTTCACTTCCCGATTCCCTGACAGAGGATGGCGGCGGTAGCTGCAGCGAGACGAGCGATCGCTCGTTATCTGCCGCCGACATCGCTGGAACCTGGGACAGGTAAGTGTGATATTATTAAAAGTCAGCAGCTGCAATATTAGTAGCTGCTGGCTTTTAATATTTTTTTTTTAGGTGCAGCTCCTCTTTAAAGTGTATAATGCACATGATCTAGTGTGCAATTTCACAATGCGTTGCGTTATGGTGCAATATAGTTTTCAGAATTATGCAATAAAATGCAACCTGTCCCTTTTGTGCACAGAATCGGCACTACTAAAAACAATAGTATATTGCCTGCTTGTGTCTGTGACTGTGTTGAGCAACATAGCCCAGCGGTGGTAGATGTATGTATCCTAACATTTAACCCTTTGCATACCTACCTCTCTTACATCAGGATTCATTTTTATAACTCAGAGGTGAACTATCCTTTCCAGGCTTGCAGCAGCACCACCTGCTGGCAAAATCTGAGACTGCAAAACGGATCTGACACACATGTGCTTCATGCTTGTCCAGGTCTGTGACTAAGTCAACTTAAACCAGACACTTTAATCTGTAAAGCAAGGGGGCATGCACCATTGTTTTGGTCGGTGACCCATATAGTAATATGACTAAATAAATGGTATTGAGCTATACACAGCCTGAGAAATGCATATTATTTATAGTAGAGTTCTGATCGTCATTATGCTAAAAATAGGCATGTGGAAAATGCTGCAGGTTACGGTACTTAACCGACTGAAATAAATACAAAGCCTATCACTCTTTGTAAAAATGCTAGTTGCCTGGTTGTCATGTTGATGCTTTGTTTTCAGTACAGTGCAGTACTTTCTGAGTCACTGATGTGAAATTAGTATAGAAATAATGGATTCTGACACTTTTCTGACATTCTTGCTTAATGTTTGTTCGAGGTCTTTGACTAAAATCTTAAAGTCAGGTGAAGAGCGTTTTCAGAAGGAGGCCAGAAAAGCAATAGATTTGAGTCAAATAATAAGATCAGTATCGTGATTCTTCTATATATGTAAATAAATGTGTAGAAGTACTGTATAGTTATATAGATGTGTCACATACCATTGATTAATACCATAAAACCTAAACAGATATTTGTGTTTATGAACATATACTATTGTACACCTAGATAATACTAAATGATGAAAATGTGTAACCTTTCAAATTTAGGCATGGAATATAAATACGGCACTTTTAATGTGCATTATTTTCTATACTTTCTGGGGGAAAAAACAAACAAACTACAATTTAACCAGAGCCAACGCATTAAGAATGGTGAGCAGTACTCACCTTCATCTTCTATCAGTGCCAGATTTCTGTATAGCCAACATAGGCTGTGGCCTAGGGCCACAGGGCTGTCATGCAGCCACCCACAGATCATGTTACCAGGTCAGTGACATATTCCTGTTTATAATAAAAGATTTCACACTGACACCCTGCCTGCCATAGCACCCCAAGTGGGTAATCATCTTGTTGTCCCTGCCCAATATGTGCATGTTCAATGACTGTGCTTGCAGTCCCCTCTTATTGTGTCCATATTCCTAGAAATGTCCTTCTAGCAGATTCAAGCAAGAGTTTACCCTTCTCTTCTGGTTATGTGTTCTGGTGAACTGATTTAGGAGTGAGCAGATGATGCTAAGGCTAGCCAATTGATTGGGGTAGGTGAAGGCAGCCAAGACTGTTCCACCCATAAGGCCAAGTGAGGTGGTTGCCTTGGGTAGTGCTCATAGTGGCACAGTGAGGGGGGGGGGGAGTGACACTGAGGCTTGGTAAAATGACACAGACAGTGGTAACCACACAGGCAGTGGCAGCGGCTCAGCATCTTCAGTGGCGCAGAGACTGTTGAAAGTGTACTGAGCACAGTGTGTCCATGGCCGGCATTGCCCCTGCCTGCCACAGTGGTCTGCTCATTGTCACCGAGCCTGCGTTTTTTAACTGCATCATTGTCCCTGAGCTGACTGTTTCAGTGTGTGTGTATGGACACCATCTTTGCCACACAAGAGGCTTGTTGGCGGCAGTAAAAATGGCCGCCCTCAGTGGCATCCACCCTTGGCTTGGCCATGAAAGCAGTAGTCTTTTGTCTTAAGGGACAGGAATCCCAACACTACTCACAGCACAGATTGACCAACCTGCTTCAGATATATATGTTTATTCCCACCAACTTGACAATATTTATAAGAACCAGTGAATATGACTCTGATACTTTAAAAAAAAAAAAACATTTTGTGTAATGCATCTTCCACGTTTTTTTTTATATAACATATTTAATACAACTAATACTACATGCATATTAGATGTAGGTTTTATTATTTACGGTAAGCTCTTGAGGATTAAAAACATACTATTTATTGGAAAAAAAAGAAATGTAGAAACATCAAACCAACCAAAAATATAGATGCCAGGTACTAACCCTTAAAAATTCTGGAGGAGGAAATCCATAAAACTGGTATGGTATATACTGATACTCACAATTAAGCCAAGTTGGTTGCAATGGCAAACGATGGTTGAAGAATAAACACTTTTATTTTGTTGCTGTAGGACACTACATAGAGTTGTTATCTAATGAGGCCCTACTAGTTCATGTTACAAGCTTGAGTCCTTATGCTGTTCCAGACCCTGCAATGTTTTAAAAGATAACAAAGCACCTAAGTGTGGAGAGGCCCCAATGAACACTGTCTGAGTGTTTTTCAGAAGTCACTACTTTTGCCTGTCAGGTTAAGTAGAAGTTAGTTGAGGTCTCA
This sequence comes from Lithobates pipiens, assembly GCF_037356315.1. Lineage (NCBI taxonomy): Eukaryota > Metazoa > Chordata > Amphibia > Anura > Ranidae > Lithobates > Lithobates pipiens. The sequence goes on along the minus strand of NW_027507695.1, from coordinate 207,047 downwards.
TGTCAAAATTTCTTCTCTCTGTTAACAGAAACCTGACTGTGACTTTTTTCTAATGCTCCGTACACACGATCGGACTTTCCGACAACAAAACCGTGGATTTTTGTTAGAAGGATGTTGGCTTCAACTTGTCTTGCATACACACGGTCACACAAATGTTGGCCTACAATTACGAACGTAGTGACGTACAATACGTATGTGATATTTCAATATTACAAATGCTAGTTCTATCTCTCGCTCGTACTTAATTCCGAGCATGTGTGGACTTTTGCCCGATGGACTTGTGTACACACAATCGGAAAGTCAGACAACAAACATTTGTTGACGGAAAATTTGAGAACCTGCTAGCCAACATTTGTTGGCGGAAAGTCCGACAACAAATGTTCGATGGAGCATACACACGGTCAGACTTTCCGCCAACAAGCTCACATCCAACATTTGTTGTCGGGAAAATCCGATCGTGTGTACAGGGCATAAGACTTTTTATACATTGAAATTTTCTCCCTTTTCAATTAAAATTTCTTTCTGCCAGGGTGCTATTTTATTTGCTTACTTCTTATACTGTACAGTATATGTAGTATATTCCTTGCATGGAGAGTTATGCAACAACTTTGTCTGAAAATTATAACTTTTAAAGTGAAAGTCCTTTCTACAGTGCACTTACCATAACATTTGAAAGCAAGAGAACCGCTCTTAAACTAGTTTCACATTGTTAATAAGATCTTGGGATTCCCAGATATAAAGCTCCTCCATCCTTTCATTAGCTTGTCCAGTAGTAGCGCATTATTAGACATTTAGAGCACCTTAATGGACAGGGGAAGGGAGAGTTCTCAGGACTTAGCTCTGAGATCAGGGACATACAGCTTAGGTTCAGAGGTTGTATCAGATCTTAAAGTGGACTTATACTAAAGTCTAAAATGGCCAACAGGTTAACTTAAAGTAAGCTTGTCAATCAGGGCAAAGCAACAGGCTCTCTTGATAAAACACTTCTTCTTCTGCTGATACCTTTGCCATGCACCCCAACTTCTCCAGATAGATGAAGGCCTGTAAAATATACCCTGAACTTTGAGTACTGAAGAACATTTGACCTTTTCCCTTCCTTCCATGATGCAGTGCTCAGCACCTGAGCGGCCAGATTGCCAGGCCCCAAAACTGACAAATAAGTGCAGGGAAAAGGTCATTAGCCTTGTGTACGGTCTGATATAGACCAACACTGAGCTTAAGGGCTCTGGTAGATAAACAGGGAGTGCGGGGAACACAGGTATCGCAAGAGGAGGGGGTGGGGTATAAAATGTCATTTTGTTCTGAATGAGCACCTAAGAGGTTTATTTTAAAGGCAACCAAATTAAAAAGTATAAAAATAAATTGTACTTTGTTTTAAGAACATAATGATCTTAATCATTTTCCCGTGTACATATAATGGCCATTCTGATGTCCATAAGATGTCCATAAGATTTCTAAGCCCACGTACACACGGTCGGAGATTCTGCCAACCAAATTTTGGATTTTGTCCATCGGATCTTGTCCGAAACTGTTGCATACACACGGTTGGACTAAGTTGTCGAAAAATCCGATCTTTCAGAACGTGATGACGTAATTTCGTTACGATGGGACTACATTCAGGCTAGTAGCCAATAGCTTTGATGTAGGAATTTGATCTGAGCATGCGTGGCACTTGGTCCGATCAAAATTCGCTACACATGATCGGAGTATGTCCGATCAAACCAGTTGGTCGGGAAATATTTCCAACATGTTGGAAAATTGGGTCCGATGGATATTCCGACGGAATCAGTCCGATGCATACCACACACAGTCGGATTATCCGACGACACGGTCCGATAGGACACATTCCGACGGATTCTCCGACCGTGTGTACAAGGGCTAAGGATGGGTGCAACCACAATCTGACTTTCTGAAGAATTCTTGTGGTACAGCTTCAGTCATTTTATCATTTATATTTTTTAGATGAAGTGGGGTAGGGGGCATCTGATATCTACTTACCTAAAGGGAACAAGGTTGTCTGACATGTCCAGGGCTGTATTTTTGGACTTCTCCACTAGCAGTGTCAATCTGGCCAAAATCTTGCACTGATCTTCTCATGTCTAGGGTGTTTGCATTCTGGATGAAGCAGTAAAGCAGACACCTTTGGACAGCAGCATTTTCACTGTGGGAAGGGGTTAGTGTAATGCCGCGTACACGCAACCGGACTTTTCGGCGGGAATAGGTCCGACGGTCTTCCCGACGGACTTTCGGCGGATTTCCGACAGACTTTCCAAACGAACGGACTTGGCCACACACAAGCACACCAAACCGACGGATTTGAACGCGATGGCGTACGACTGGACTAGAATAAGGAAGTTCATAGCCAGTAGCCAATAGCTGCCCTAGCGTCGGTTTTCATCTGTTGGACTAGCATACAGACGAACAGATTTTTCAACCGGACTCGAGTCCGTTGGAAAGATTTGAAACATGTTTTATTTCTAGGTCTGTCTGACTTTTGGGAAAAGTCCGCTGGAGCCCATACACAATCGTAATATCCAACGGATTCATTCTGTCGGACCTAGTCCGTCAAAGTCCGGTCGTGTGTACGCGGCATTAGACTAGCAGATGGACTTGAAATGAATACCAGCTAACACTTTACAAGCAGGTACAGAAAACCATTATTTTTTCTCATTTTTGGGATAAAGGTTTTACATAAATGAAAGAAAGCTGACTATTTTAAGCACCCCTGTCAGTGGTAAATGGCTTGTCTCAACTCTCTAACTGCTACTTTGTCGGACAGCTTGGTCTGCTAAAGTAAGTTAAAAAATAAATAAAACAAAGGCGGCCACAACATCTAAGAATTTGTAAGCTGCAATTTAACCAGTTGCCAACCACCGCACGCCGATATATATGTCGGCACAATGGCAGCGGTGGGCAAATGGGCATACCTGTACATCCCCTTTAAGAGCTGGGAATAGCTTGCACGTGTGCACCATCACGGACAGCCTGACTGTGCCCACGGGACCAGCGGACTCTATATACGCTGGTCTCCCAACGATCGTGTCACAGAGCCTCAGAACAGGGAAGTGCCATTGTAAACAAGGCACTTATCCATTCTGGCTTGCGTCATGACAGAGATCACTGCTCTCTGTCATCAGGAGCAGTAATTGCTGTCATGTGACTAGTAGCCCATCCCCCCACCCACAGTTAATCACTCCCTAGGACACACTTAACCCCTTCATCGGCCCCTAGCGGTTAACCCCTTCACTGCCAGTGTCATTTACACAGTAATCAATGGCTTTTTATAGCACTGATTGCTGTATAAATGACAATGGTCCCAAAATAGTGTCAAAACTGTCCGATGTGTCCACCATAATGTAGCAGCCCCGCTAAAAATCGCAGATCGCTGCCATTACTATTAAAAAAAAAAAATTATGATAAAAATGCCATAAAACTATCCCCTATTTTGTCGATGCTATACCTTTTGCGCAAACCAAATACAGGCTCACTTCTGTATAGAAACCAATGAGCTTCCAGGTTTTATTACCAAAGCTTAATTGAGCAAGCTGGCGTTAGAAGCTCATTGGTTTCTATGCAGAAGTGAGCCTGATTTTACACTTTCCAGCTTTAATAAATAAACCCCATTGTGTACTTAAAAGTGGGGTATGCCTGTATACGCTTATTGCGTATTTATTTATTTTTTTACCAAAAATATGTAGAAGAATACACATTGGCCCAAACTGAGGAAAAAAATTGTTTATATTTATTATAGTAAAAAACAATTTGTTTTTTTCAAAATTGTCGCTCTTTTTTTGTTTATAGCGCAAAAAATAAAAATGCAGAGGTGATCAAATACCACCAAAATGCTCTATTTGTGGGAAAAAAAGGCCACCAATTTTGTTTGGGCGCAATGTCGCACGACCGCGCAATTGTCAGTTAAAGAGACGCAGTGCCGAATCGCAAAAAGTGCTCTGGTCAGGAAGGGGGCAAACTCCTCCGGGGCTGAAGAGGTTAATACATTTTCTAATGCAGCTTTACATTTCAGTAAAAGATATTATCAGTTGACAGCCGGTGATTACTGAACATAATTGGTGTGTACGTTAAAGCTTATAGCACTGCGCTCATACTGGCCGCACCCGTGGGCATGACAAGGGTTGAAGTCCACTGGTGCCTCCTTACTGCATGTAGGCGATTTATCATTTCACCACATTCAACTGCCATTTCCTTGAAACCTTCAGTGTATATTTCTGCCAGTAAATAAGTGTGTAAACACAGCGCAGACTCCATATATGGAATTTTTACACAAAAGAACATTTTACAACACCTTTTTCATAGTGCCTCATCTCTAACCTTTGCCTGCCAAGGGTTGTTTGTGGATTTGCGTGCTCTAATCTAGACCAGAGAGAAATTTGTGATTCAGAAAGGGGGAAACCCAATTTATAAAGATTGTTCCGATAAAATTAGGGTATATATACAGTGTACACTATAGGTGTGATGCATTAACTTACTAAAAACTGGAGTCACTAGAACACCAATCAGATTCAAACCTGCCTTGAAAAATCAAATCTGGTAAGTTGCCAAAGTAGAAAAACTCGAGCACTTAGGAAGATCATTTGATACATCACACCTTATGTCATCTTTGGGTGTCTCACAATAAATGGGTATTCATTTAAACAACAACCAAGAAACAATGAGTACATTAAGAAATAAAAAACAGTTGTATAGAACACGCAAATCTTTCAAAATGCTGGAAATGGTTTGTTGTTTGAGGGTAAAATCATTAGATAAAAATATTGCTCTGAAGGAGAATTTTACAAATCGGAACTTGCCCCTACTACAGTTGATTTTCACATCTTTGAAGTAAGGCTTCATGTACACGGGACGTTTTTGCAACCTCTCCTGAATGATTTAACTTTGCAGGTAGCAACCCACGTTTAAAATGGGCGTTCTGCTGCGTTTACATGGTGCGTTTAGAAGCGTTTAAAAAAAAAGGAAAAATAAAAATGCCTGTAGACAAAATGCGGCTAAATGCGAGTTACCGCGTTTAGAAGCATTTGGCTCTTGAAATGCCTGTAAACTCAGCTTCTGAAAGCATTTTTTTGCATTCCAAAAATGCCTCTAAACACAACTACCTGGAAACAACTGTAAACGACCCTGTGTACATGTACTGATAAGATAACAGAGGAGAATTCAGGGGCAGCTGAAAAAAACTCCCAGCTGCTCCTAAACGTCCATCTACCAGCAGCGGTGTACATGAGGCCTAAGAGAAGAAAGATTTGTTCATACCTGGCTATCTTAAAGGGGTTGTAAACCTTCAAAACCTCTTGCAGTGCAGCAGCCCCCCAGTGCCCCCGTTTTACTTACCTTAACCCTCTTTCTTTTTTTCTCGCGCCGGGGTCGACCACACCAGCTCTAGCCAGTGTCTCGTGTCCTGATTGACTAGATTTATAGCAGCGCACCCATTGGCTCCCGCTGCTATCAATCAAATCCAATAAAGTGGGCACCGGAGGCGGGCCAAGTCTGGCATTCGTGTCTGTGAATGCAAATTCTGGACTCGGGCACGTGCCCACAAGGTAACCCCTTTGGGAAAGCGCTTCCCCAGGGGGTTATCTGATACGGGGAGGAGCCGCGAGAGCTGTCGGGGGACCCCAGAAGAGCAGGTTTGGGGCCACTCTGTGCAAAACGAGCTGCCAAGCTGAGGTAAGTATGATATGTTTGTTATTTTAAATAAAGAAAAAACAAACCCTAAGGCTCGGTTCACACAGGGGGCGACACGACTTGCCGTGCCGCGACCTGCCACGACCTCAGCGGCGACTTGCAAATGACTTCTGTATAGAAGTCAATGCAAGTCGCCCGAGGTCGCCCAAAAGTAGTACAGGAACCTTTTTTCTAAGTCGGAGCGACTCGAGTCGCTCCTCTTAGAACGGTTCCGTAGTACAGAACAGGGGCGACTTGTCAGGTCGCGGCACGGCAAGTCGTGTCGCCTCGTGTCGCCCCCTGTGTGAACCGAGCCTTACAATCACTTTAAGTTTACTTAGTTGTTCTAATCTGTAACTGGCATCTATTGTTTCAATGATCTGAATATTTAAAAGATTAAGAATACCTATACACATGTAAATTTTTTTGGGCTGAATGAAAAATATCTAACAGATTCCTCCATCCACATTATTCAAAGTGGATGGACGAAACTTTTAGGGTGATAACACTCTGCAGATCTTGAATTCTGACAGCCGACGTCCACTGTCAGAATATTCGAACAGGGACTGCACCTGATTAGATGCAGCCGCTGTTCATTTAACAATTTTCGTCCAGCACCTTAAATTTTTCAATTAAAGGATTTTGCGTGGGAGGGTGCTGAGAGGGCCACCCACAAACTACATTTCATTATGCCCTGACCTAATGTACACCAAAAGTGCACAGTCTTCATTTTAGAGCATTTCAAAATCAATTTATTTTCCTTCTAAAGTGATATTAAACTCCACTATTTATTTGTAATGGGCCTCCAGGAGATTTATGCTTTAATGTGCTAGTATGGACCCCATGTTAGCACATTATGGCAGACTTACCTGTCAAAACGGCCAACCAGCTCTGCATTGTTACTGCTCCAATTGACCCTAGGCGCTTCTATCTTTGCCGGTCTTTCTTCCAGATTCGCTATCTTCTGCCTATTAAATGACTTGGTCATGATGATGTCACTCCCACGCATGCACACAAGAGTCATTTTATAATGGCACAGAACAGGTACTCTAAATGTGGTCTGACCTGCGCATGCACAGCTCAGATTACATTACTGCTAACAGGCCGAGAGATACATTAATGAAAGAGACCACCAAGGTCTCTTTTGTTATAAAACCCTGCCTGTCAGTGTTTTTTAAATTGACTATAATACTGCTTTAGGTTCCATGCACACTGGGCATAAAAATGTTGCTTATACAAGCATTTAGCTGTGTTTTTTCTTCAGTCTGCAGAAGCAGCTGTATGTTAGCCTATGTGCCCATGCACATTAGGGGGTTTATAGGTATATTTTCAGGGGAGAGTTTAGAGACAGGAAAAAAAAACCTTCAGAATTTCATTTTTTTAGAGCTTTTGGGCAGAAAAAACGCTTAACATGCATAAACGCGCCTAAACACTGCGTTTAGGGGCGTTTGGCTTTTTCAGTTTTTGTACATTGAATATAGGAAAAATGAACAGAGGGGAATGTTTTGGAAAAAAACAGTTATAAAAGCAAATGTCAATAAACTCTTGTGCAATGTGAGCATTTTTAACGCGTTTTTTTCTGCCAAAGGTTCTGCCATTTTTTTCTGCCCCGGTGTGCTTGGACCCTTATGCCGCATACACACAACCAAACTTTTCGACGGACTTGGTCCAGCGGACTGAAATCCGTCGGACAATTCGATAGTGCGTGGGCTCCAGCGGACTTTTTCTTCCCAAAAGTCCGGCGGACCTAGAAATAAAACTTGCTTCAAATCTTTCCAACGGACTCGAGTCCGGTCGAAAAATCCGGTCGTCTGTGTGCTAGTCCAATGGACTAAAACCGATGCTAGGGCAGCTATTGGCTACTTGCTATGAACTTCCTTATTCTACGTCATCACGTTTAAATCCGTCAGACTTTTGGAGTGATCGTGTGTGGCCAAGTCCGTTCGTTTGAAAGTCCAGCAGACCTCAGCTGCAAAGTCCGTCGAATTGTCCGCCGGACCAAGTCCGACGAAAAGTCCGGTCGTGTGTATGCGGCATTACAGTACCAGTTATATTAATGATTGCTTGTTGTATTGGTTTTGGCTCCTAGGGGAGCATAAAAAAACGTGTTTTTTGATCTTCCTAATAAGACAACAGCTAACCATAGAATATCTATCTATTCAATTTTATTATACGCCGTGTAAGAACAGACATACTATTATTTTAGGCAAATTCACACAAATCAATCAATTTAGAGCAATAATGACTATGAATGATGACTTCTGATTGGTTTTATAGTAGACACCCTGGGGTTGATTTACTAAAAGCAAATAGACTGTGCACTTTGCAAAGTGCAGACACCCTGGAGTTGATTTACTAAATAGACTGTGCACTCTGCAAGTGTAGTTGTTCCAGAACTTTGTAAATGAGCAGAAGCTCTCCTGACTTTCATCATCCAAACACGTGCAAGAAAAAATGCTGTTTTTTTTTTTTTTTCTCTTACACGTGATTGGGTAAGTTTTTCAAAGTGACGCTTTACTTCATTTACTAAACTCTGGAGCAACTGCAACTTGCAAAGTGCACAGTCTATTTGCCTTTAGTAAATCGACCCCCCGTCTTGCTTATAGGTTATCTTTGCTGCTCATTTTCCTGAACCTTCAGCAGCTTTTCCGCATCTTGTGTAGTTTATCAGTGCACACCCAGAGCAGCCTCGTGTCAGACTACAAAGTTCAACAGTGAACTTTTTACCCTCCATGCGGATATTTATACGTAACCATTAAATTAGATGTCCCTCGCCACAAATGCTCTACCAGAGGAACCTGTGCAAAGTGACCAGTGACACCATTATCTAGCTAGGCCCCGCCGCTGCCACCTGTACTGATAGTGATCATCACCCTTTCACAGTACCCCCTGCCTCGCTCTATTGTACATCTGTCACGAGATAATGTTTGCTTTCTTTATGACTGCTCTTGCTTTGTTTAATAAAATTCTTACTATTATTAGCACTACATTTTTACATTTCCCTAAACCTCTTATTTCCTTTTCTTTTTCTTTTTCTTTTTTTTTTACGTGTTGCTTTTTATCCTTTTTTCTGTGTTCCTTTTGTACTGACATAATAACTAAACGATCCATAAAACCAAAAATAAGCTTTAAATGAAGAGTAGATACAAAAAAAAATGAAGGCAAAGTAACTAATATAGGCTAGTCTTCCTTTAGCAGGCCCCAACCCTTCCCACAAGCCATGGAGTATATTGACTTACCACAGTGTCCCTAACTCAGCGGAGGTTCTCTGTCACTTCGGTCTGCCCAGAAGGGAAATGAGAGCCTGAATAAGAGCCTCCTATCTTTTTGACCGCCTTAGGGAGGGGGTGTGCAGCCCAGCCCTGGAGCGAGGGGTTAACCATTAACCCTGGCTGTAAATGTTTGATAAACCCTAGAGCAGAAGTCACTAACAGTGACAAGTCTGGTGGATGTGCTAAAAGAAAAGGGTGTGCAGGTTAAAGGTGTGTCTGTCAAGGAGTCCAAGGCTTGGGTTTTTTGTACATTCTGGTGTCTAAAATAGCATATATGTAATCATATAGATACTACCTACATGTACAGTGTAATCTGGTATAGAAACTTTGCACACAGCTTGTCAGAGTCTGATGTTTACGTGCTCATTCTTAATAAAAAAATATATATCTATATCTATATCTATATCTATATATATATATATATATATATATATATATATATATATATATATATATATATATATATATATATATATATATATATATATATATATCTATATATATAGATAGATATATCTATATCTATATCTATATCTATATATATATATATATATATATATATATACAGTGCCTTGCGAAAGTATTCGGCCCCCTTGAACTTTTCAACCTTTTGCCACATTTCAGGCTTCAAACATAAAGATATAACATTTTTATTTTTTGTGAAGAATCACCAACAAGTGGGACACAATTGTGAAGTGGAACGAAATCTATTGGATTTTTTAATCTTTTTTAACTAATAAAAAAATGAAAAGTGGGGCGTGCAAAATTATTCGGCCCCCTTGCGTTAATACTTTGTAGAGCCACCTTTTGCTGTGATTACAGCTGCAAGTCGCTTGGGGTATGTCTCTATCAGTTTTGCACATCGAGAGACTGATATTCTTGCCCATTCTTCCTTGCAAAACAGCTCGAGCTCAATGAGGTTGGATGGAGAGCGTTTGTGAACAGCAGTTTTCAGCTCTTTCCACAGATTCTCGATTGGATTCAGGACTGGACTTTGACTTGGCCATTCTAACACCTGGATACGTTTATTTGTAAACCATTCCTTTGTAGATTTTGCTGTATGTTTGGGATCATTGTCTTGTTGGAAGATAAATCTCCGTCCCAGTTTCAGGTCTTTTGCAGACTCCAACAGGTTTTCATCCAGAATGGTCCTGTATTTGGCTGCATCCATCTTCCCCTCAATTTTAACCATCTTCCCTGTCCCTGCTGAAGAAAAGCAGGCCCAAACCATGATGCTGCCACCACCATGTTTGACAGTGGGGATGGTGTGTTGAGGGTGATGAGCTGTGTTGCTTTTACGCCAAACATATCGTTTTGCATTGTGGGCAAAAAGTTGGATTTTGGTTTCATCTGACCAGAGCACCTTCTTCCACATGTTTGGTGTGTCTCCCAGGTGGCTTGTGGCAAACTTTAGACGAGACTTTTTATGGATATCTTTGAGAAATGGCTTTCTTCTTGCCACTCTTCCATAAAGGCCAGATTTGTGCAGTGTACGACTGATTGTTGTCCTATGGACAGACTCTCCCACCTCAGCTGTAGTTCTCTGCAGTTCATCCAGAGTGATCATGGGCCTCTTGGCTGCATCTCTGATCAGTCTTCTCCTTGTCTGAGCTGAAAGTTTAGAGGGACGGCCAGGTCTTGGTAGATTTGCAGTGGTCTGATACTCCTTCCATTTCAAAATGATCGCTTGCACAGTGCTCCTTGGGATGTTTAAAGCTTGGGAAATCTTTTTGTATCCAAATCCAGCTTTAAACTTCTCCACAACAGTATTACGGACCTGCCTGGTGTGTTCCTTGGTCTTCATGATGTTCTCTGCGCTTTCAACAGAACCCTGAGACTATCACAGAGCAGGTGCATTTATACAGAGAATTGATTACACACCATCAGTCATTTAGGACAACATTGGATCATTCAGAGATCCTCACTAAACTTCTGGAGTGAGTTTGCTGCACTGAAAGTAAAGGGGCCGAATAATTTTGCACGCACCACTTTTCAGTTTTTTATTTGCTAAAAAAGTTTAAAATATCCAATAGACTTCGTTCCACTTCACAATTGTGTCCCACTTGTTGGTGATTCTTCACAAAAAATTAAAATGTTATATCTTTATGTTTGAAGCCTGAAATGTGGCAAAAGGTTGAAAAGTTCAAGGGGGCCAAATACTTTCGCAAGGCACTGTATATGTACATCTATCTACTTATATTGTATATAGTGTATTTGGTAGTATAATAGGAACTGGTCATGCCGAACCACACTAAAATATGTGTATATTGTACTTGTATTAACCTTATGGGTGCTGTAGAAGACATGGCGTAGCACAGATATTACAGGATAACAATACTTTTAGCACCGATATCCCTTTAGCATCCACCCCCTCTAATTCTTTTACATACCTGGCACCACTCATTGAAGATCTTCATTGAGCAGCCTGGTAGGACCCGCCATAACTACTGTGTCAAATTTTCCCTGTACTATCTCTTCTTTTGCTAAGAGTCTGTCATTTTCTGGAGAGGCCATTTAGCAGTGGGACAATTATTGGATGTTCAAAATTATGGAAAAATACTGCGCCAGCAAAAAAGTATTTTAGACAAGCTGGCCACACTACAATTCTGGCCTGTACACACGGTTGGACATTCCGACCATAAAATCTGTCTGATTTTTTTTTTCAGACGGATTTTTTCCGAAACTTGTGTTGCATACACACGGTCGGACAAAGTTGTCGGAAAATCCAATCATTCGGAACGAGGTGACATCGATTGCGTTCGATGAAACTACGTAGAGGCTAGTAGCCAATAGCTTTGGTCTCGTAATTTAATCTGAGCATGCGTGGCACTTTGTCCGTCGGAATTCTCTACAAACGATCGGAAAAACTCAGATTGTATTTTGTTGTAGGAAAATTTTAGATCCAACTCTCAAACTTTTTCCGTGGGATTTCCGACGAAAAACGTCAGATAGAGCCCACACAAGATCGGATTTTCCATCGCCATAATCCGATCTGACCTTTTCCGTCAGAAAGTATGACCGTGTTTACAGGGGCATAAGACAAATTGGGCAAAATTAATAGAAGGTAAAGTGCGGTGCTAAATATATGTAAATGTGTACACAATTACATCGTTACATACATAGTTAGGTTGAAAAAAGACACAAGTCCATCCAGTACAACCTTAAAATTCAATTAAAGTGACAATGCAAAGAATGGAATAAAGCCAATGACTATGTGACATGTGTGTAAATACTACAGAATATGCAAAAGTGACAGTGCTATTAATGTATATAGACCAATGGCTGGTCTGATATATAGTGACATATAAACAGTATAAATCACAAATCAAATCAAATGTTCATAAAACACAAAAAAAAGTTTTAACCACGTAAGTAAGTCCAAAGAAAAACTTCCCAATAGTGAACGTTCATAAATGATGAAGAGTGGATATCCAGCCTTTAGAAAGATAGGCCACCAGGGAAGGTTTGCAGTACCCCTTGGAGAGGACATTCACCAGATAAAGGATTCACTAACCAATGTGTAGCCACCACCACATAAAATAGCTGGGCACTCTAATGCCGCGTACACACGATCGAATTGTCCGGCGGACTCGGTCCACAATACGCCGGACAATTCGATCGTGTGTGGGCTCCAGCGGACTTTTTCATCGTAAAGTCCAGCGGACTTAGAAAGTCGTTTTGACTCAAAATTTGTCTGCCGGACTTGGCTTTCAGCGGACAATCCGTTCTTCAGTGTGCTAGTCCTGCGGACTAAGAATGACGCATGCTCTGAAGCAAGTACGAGACGGAGGCTATTGAACTTCCTTTTTCTAGTCCCGTCGTACGTGCTGTACGTCATCGCATTAGAAATCGCCGGACTTTCGGAGCGTCCGTGTGTGACCAAGTCCGTTCGTTATAAAGTCCGGCGGGTTTTGTTTGCTGGATTGTTTGCTGGACCAATTCCGCCGGACAATTTGATCGTGTGTACGCGGCATAATAGCGCGTACACACGCCTGGACTTTCCGGCAGACTAGGTCCGAAGGGATTAGTCAGTCGGACAATCCGATTGTGTGTGGGCTTGTCAGATTGTTTTTCGAAAAAAAAAAAAAAATACGATGGACCTAGAAATAGAACGTGTTTCAAGTCTATCCGACGAACTCAACTCTGACGGACTAAAATTGGGAAAATCGTTCGTCTGGGTCTCTGACGGACCAAATATTACGCAAGGGAAGCTATTGGCTACTGGCTATTGAACTTCCTTGTTTAGTCCTGTTTACGTCATCACATTCAAAACGAAGGGACTTTCAAATGAACTTAGTCTGTTCATGTGTGGCCAAGTCCGTTGGTTCAGGAAGTCAGTCGGAACGCCGCTGAAAGTCCGTCGGACCTAGTCTGGCTGAAAGTCCAGTCGTGTGTACGCGGCATTACCGGATGCTGTGGGCCCTCTGCCAACGGCAAGGAGCCAAACATGCAATGAAACATTGGAAACACGTAGATTTTCTAGGAACCAGCATACAGGAGTGTGCAGCAATGCGGCAGTGCAGATCCAACATCAAAAGTGGGTTATGCTCCCATCATCAGGCAAGGGTCATAGAAGAACAAAAGATTGGCCACATAGCATAAAATCCTTGGCTAAAACTATTTATTGAAAAAAGTATTGCACTTACATCAATGTAGACAAATGGAAATGTTGTAAAAATGTGATCACAGGAAGAAAGTAAAAGTCCAGTATCATGGAGCCAGCACAGTATGTCGCACTGTCACTTTAATTGTGTACACATTTACATATATCTAGGGCCACGCTTTACCTTCTAATTATTGGATTTACATATATTTATATTTTATTTACTTTACCTTCTAATTACCACAGTCCTGGGCTCCCCAATGGGGGGGTGGACTTTTTTTGGGGGGGTGGACTTTCTGAGTGGTGTAAAAGTGATCGGGCGTCTGTAAAGCCTCTTGGATCACTTTTACTGGAAAATCAATTGCAGCCATGATCCTGGTATAACTGCTTGCTGCCCAGGCCACATATATACATTCCCTTGGAAGCGGTTATACGATAACAGGTTTTTTTCCATATGTTTTTATTTATTTTCATGAAATGAAGCAAGGCATTGCAGAAGAGGTAAATAAGCAGTATTTCAATCCAATCACAATCCATACATACAAATTATCAACAGTGTAAATATTTTGTTTTAGTTGTGCTTTTAAAATGAAAGAACTATAGGCAAAACTTGTTTTTCATTTTGGATAGAGTAAGGGAGGGTTATGTCAGATTTTTTTGCCAGTCCCCTGTGAGTTTTTTTTTTTTTTTGCCATCTGTGTCCCAGTCAGGGAGATTTCTCTTCACTTCCCATAGCCCAAACAAGAAGTGAGAGGAAATCCCAACAAAATGAAGGAAACCCTGGTTGTCACCAGGGCCACCAGAATTAGTATCCCCATAGGATGATTTCCCATCTATTCATAGATGTGCGCAGCCTATTGCATTAGGGTGTGCGTCCCAAAGCTCAAACACACATGCGCAGTAGAGCAGTGGATGGGGACTAGAGGATGTTGTCAGTAGAAATGAGATTGATGTCAGTAGTTTTTTGTTTTTATTATTGTTATTTATTGATTTTTTTTTACATTTCTTTTCAATTTGTTTTTATAATATCATTTTTTTATTGTTTTTTTTTTTAATTTGTTAGGAGGGGATTTGGTAAAATAGCAGAGAAAGGGACTGAGGACAGAGATTTTCCAGTCCCTTTCTCTGTTGCCTCAACTGCGACAGGGGCGTTCAGCAGAGGGAATATGCATCGCACAGGGTGATTAGGGTGTGCCCAGGCACACCTGGCACACCCTGTGCGCACACCTATGCATCTATTCCTGTTCTGGTGACAACCCAAAATTTGGGAATTTCATTCACTTTCACTCTTGGTAAAAACCTGACAAACATTCTCTCCACTCTATCCAAAACTTAACAAAAAAAGTTTTGTCTTTAGTTATACTGTAACCGCTTCCAGACCAGCAGCCACAGTTGTACTGTGGCAGGTTGGCTCCCCTGTGCGAAACCACGTAGCTATACGTTGGTTCGCGGGGTCCAGATAGCAGGCGCTAAAAATTTTGCATATACCAATCAATATACACTTATTGTGATTTATTTTTTTACCAAAAATATGTAGAAGAATACATGTCGGCCTAAACTGAGAAAAAATTAGCTTTTTTTAAAAAACTAAATGGGGTTATTTATTATAGCAAAAAGTAAAAAATATTGTGTTTTATTCAAAAATGTAGCTCTTTTTTTTTGTTTATAGCACAAAAAATAAAAATACCACCAAAAGAAAGCCCTATTTGTGGGGAAAAAAAAGGATGTCAATTTTGTTTGGTTACAATGTCACACAACCGCGTAATTGTCAGTTAAAGCAAAGCAGTGCCGAATTGCAATAAAACGCTCTGGTCAGGAAGGGGGTAAATTCTTCTCGGGCTGAAGTGGTTAACCCTCCTGCCGACACTGCTCCCAAGTCTTAAACTTGTCTTTCCTTTTTCTAGATTTTCACTAGGCTGTCCCCTGGGAACCTCACAGCTTCCATTTCAAAACTCTCCTAACCAAATGTGTCTTCTTCCATGCATGTACAGTGCAAGCCCCATTTATTCCCCGGAGCTCCTTCACAGTAGCACACAGTATCTTCCTCAAGCATCACCCCTTCTTCCCTGCTGGGTCCCTGGCTTGGCACTCACAGATACTTTTCAAGCTTCACCCCTGCTGACACTTTAGGTCCCTGGCTTGGCACTGCACAAGCATCACCTGCTGTCCCACTGTGTCCCTGACTTGGCACTTGCTGAAGTTTTCCCACTTCTTCACCGTCCCCAGCTGGCGAGAAGTCTGCTCTGGTATTGGCCTCAGCTTACTCACAGTGGTCTCCGGTAGCAAGGTGGATGGCCCCTTAGTGGCAACAGCTTTCCTTCTACCTCCGAACACGACTAGTTCCCCGGCCAGCGGAACAGTTACTTCTGGTTGGACTATAAGCTTGCAGTCTCAACTCTACGCTGCTTTTCCTGCTTCTGGATAGGCCCTCAGATAGCCTAACAGCCAGATGTCCCTGGGATAGGCCTTAGGTTTCTGGCCTAGCAGTTTCTGGACCCAAGAAAATCCCTGCCCATTGGCTGAGATACTCCATTCATTCCTAATCTGTCCTTGCAATGTCCTTGTCTTATCAAATATCACCAGATACCAGGTTACCTAGCAACGGAAGAGAAGAAGAAAGGAGAGTACCGCAATTCCAGAATTAGGGCAAAATCAATTGACTGCCTAACAAGTGGCCAAGGCAACTATCACTTGGCAAGTAAATTGAATAGCAACCCTGCCTAAACATCAGGGTGCTACATATATTACATTCTAGCTATAATTCACTAAGACCTACCCCATGCAGTATTTCTGCAGTTTTGTGCATTAATTAATACATTTTAAAATCCAGAATTATTATCGATTTACTAAAGGTTTTTGACAAAAAAACATTTTGATGAGAACAGTATTCCTAAATAAAATAACTGGTTAGCGCATTTTTACACTGATTAACCACAGTAGGCCATCAGCAGGGTTAAAACTTGTCCATTGTACATGTATCCCTTGTACCCAAGGAGTCACAGGGGGCGTGCCAGGTGTGCCTTGGCACACCCTAGTCACTACGTGCAGTGCCGATGCCCCCAGATCCCACAGTGCTGCGGGCTTCCCTTCTCTCCCCCCCCCCCCCCCCCAGCTGCTGCAGGGATGTTTCAGGATGGAGAGTGGGGAAAGGGGCTAGTAAATATGGCATGTACCAGTGCCTTTCTCTTCTCAAGGAACACAGTGGGGTTCATTTACTAAAGGCAAATAGACTGTGCACTTGGCAAAAATGCAGTTGCACTCTGCAAGAGCAGTTGCTCCAGAGCTTAGTAAATGAGCAGAAGCTCTGCTGACTTCCATCATCAAATCATATGCAAGAAAAAAAGTTTTTTTCATTTTTAATTTCCTTGCATGGGATTGGGTAATCTTTCAAAGTGAAGCTTTACCTAATTTACAAAGCTCTGTTGCAACTGCACTTTACAAAGTACACAGTCTATTTGCCTTGTAAATCAACCCCTGTGAACACAATCACGCACTCACGTAAACTTTATTTTTTCTATGCTTCAATTTGTGAATGAACAGGATGTAGCGCAGAGCACTTCCCATTCATTCACTGTCCCGTGCAGCTGAGGCTGCAGAGAAAGGCATATGTGTTTGAGCTTTGGGGTGCACACCCTAATGCAATAGGCTGTGCCCACCTATGCTTGCACCCCATTACACAGATTTAGATGCAGAACTATTAAGAAGAAAGTCCATCTTGGATTTTGTCACTTCCACAATGCTACTATAATACACCACGAGTCTTGTTGGCCTGTTGTGTGGCGTAACTAATTTCAGGAACAGTGAGGAGGACTGGGGCTATAGGTTGGTATATAATAGTTGATAATTTTCACAGGGACAGTTGAGTTAAGAGACATACCTTCTAACTTAGTATAATAAAAAAATGAAGTCCAGCCTTTAACAAATACCACCTCAAGTCTATCAATCTTTGTCCAAACTTTGGCATTATGACTGGCCTGTCAACATAGAAGATAAGACTAAACACAATTAGCAAACTCGACAGGACTGGGGCAAACACATATTCTGCCATAGTGATATGACTCTAAATAAATCATGCGTTCTATTACATCTATGTGTAGCTAATCCCCTGTAGGGGTTGCTGAATGTAGTGGTTCACCTGTCACCCTGCCCGGCCTGGCATTCATCCCTGGCAGAGACATAGAATAGTCCATAAGCTTTGTTTTTTGTTTTTTTATTGAGGGAATTGAACTTGCATGGGAAATAGTGAATTATGGGATGCCCAGTAATATTTAGTGCAAACATGCTTGGGACTTATATATACACTCCAGTATATACACTCCAGTCATCTCCAGCACAAACTCTTGTTCAAGACCTCTTATTAGGGATGAGCCGAACACCCCCCGGTTCGGTTCGCACCAGAACTTTCGAACCCCAAATTCGAACGAACTTTAGAACCCCATTGACGTCTATGGGACTCGAACGTTCGAAATTAAAAGTGCTAATTTTAACGGCTAATATGCAAGATACTGTCCTAAAAAGGGTTTGGGGACCTGGCTCTTGCCCCAGGAGACATGGGTCAATGCCTAAAATGTTTTTAAAAATGGCCGTTTTGGCGGGAGCACTGATTTTAATGATGATTAAAGTGAAAAAAAAAGTGAAATATTCCTTTAAATATGGTGCTTGGGGGGTGTCTGTAGTATGCCTGTGAAGTGCCACATGTTTCCCGTGTTTAGAACAGTCCCTGCACAAAATGACATTAAACAGAAATAACATCATTGAAAACTGCTTGCGGTTTTAATGTTATATCTGGTTCCTGCAATATGGTTGAAAACCATTGAGAAAAATGGCATGGGTAGCCCTCCCTGCCCATTACCAGCCCCTTTGGGTCTTGTACGCATATCAAGGGGAACCCTGTACCCATATTAAAAAAAGGAAATGCGTGTGGCCCCCAGGCCCTATATACTCAGAACAGAAGTATACAGGCGGTGCAAACAAGACAGGGACTGTGTAGGTTTGTTGTGTTAAGTTGAATCTGTTTGTAATTTTCAACTGGTACATTTTTAAAGTGTAGCTCCAGTCAAAAAAACTATTTTTAAGCTTTTTGGAAAACATAGGGAAGGGTTATCACCCCTGTATAATTTGTTTTGTCGGCCATCTTTTTTCATCTCACTTGCTGTTGTCTCCTTCCGTTTGCAAGTAGGAGATGTTTGTAAGTTGGATGTTTGAAAGTAGGGGCCTGCCCTATATGCTCTGCAGAAATGGCGGAACAAGGTGTTGGTTTTGCCACAACATTGTAAGCCCTCAAAGTGACTCTTGCTGGGCGCTGGAGCGCCCTGCTGTGAACGATTATATCAAGAATTGTAATTACATGCCATTGTTGAACAGTGGTAGAAAAATAGACCTTTGGTGGTTGTGGTGCTGGTGCCACAACACTATAAGTCCTCACAGTTACTCTGGGTGGGCACAGGAACGGGCCCTCCTGTGAAATATTATATCAAGAATTGTAATTACATGTCCCTGTTAAACAGGGGCAGAAAAATTGGGCCTTAGGCACTGGTGCTGGTGCCACGACACTGCAACCTCTCCCATATACTCTAGTTTTATTGCAGGAATTAGCCCTGCTGCAAAGCATTGCATCAAAAATTGTACTTAAACGCCCCTGTTAAACAGGGGCAGAAAAATTGGGCTAATGGCATCACCCAGAACCAGAAATGTTCTTCCAACATATCAGCGGAGGAGGAAGAGGATAGACAATCAACATAACAGGACAGTCACTCAGCATCAGCATAGGCAGTCTTGAAGGGATGTGATATTTCAAAAAAAATTATTCTGTTACATCAGCTTCAGGTGCTTGGTAGCTGTGGGTGATCCAAGACTGATTCATCTTGATGAAGGTCAGTCGATCAACTGATTCGGTGGACAGGCGCACCCTGTGATCGGTAACAAAGCCACCAGCAGCACTGAAGGTGCGTTCCGAAAGAACGCTGGATGCAGGACAGGCCAGTAGCTCAATTGCATACTGTGCAAGCTCTGGCCAGTGATCCATCCTCAAGACCCAGTAAGCCAGAGGATTTTCGGTGGGAAAGGTGTCCAAGTCTGACCTTGCCCCTAGGTATTCCTGCACCATGTAAATCAGACGCTGGCGATGGTTGCTGGAACCGATCATACCTTGGGGCTGCGGACTAAAAAATTGTCTGAAAGCATCAGTCAGACGGCCACCTTCTCCACCGCTCCTTCTGACCGATGCCTCAGCAACACGTTGTCCAGGACCAGGAGTTTGTAACCTCCCAGTCTCTGGGAACGCGTTGCACAGACCTTTCTGCAAGGCCTCCTGGAGATGTCTCATCCTCTGCTCCCTCTGCGGTGGCAAGATAAGGTCGGCAACCTTACCCTTGTACCGTGGATCAAGGAGAGTGGCCAGCCAGTAATGGTCCCTCTCCTTGATCCGAAGAATACGAGGATCCTTCCGCAGGCTTTGCAGGATCAGGGAGGCCATGCAGCGTAGGTTAGCTGAGGCATTCGGTCCGGAGTCCTCTGGGTCACTAAGGGCAACATGATCCACAGCTACCTACTCCCAGCCACGTACAAGTCCTCGTGTTTCTTGGGACTGTAAATCATCCCTACAAGACTGCTGCTGCTGATGCTGAGTGCCAGCCTCCACCTCCATGCTGACACAATCATCCTCCTCCTCCTCTTCCTCCTCCTCATCCTCTTCCTGTGTGATGGGTGGCACAGCAGGAACACTGTCTGGATAAAGGGGGCCTTGAGAGGCAAGGAAGTTCTCCTCTTCCTGCCTCTGTTCTGCCTCAAGTGCCCTGTCCATTATTCCACGCAGCGTATGCTCCAAGAGGTGGACAAGAGGTACAGTGTCACTGATGCATGCACTGTCACTGCTCACCATCCTTGTGGCCTCCTCAAACGGTGACAGGACAGTGCATGCATCCCTGATCATGCCCCACTGGCGTGGTGAGAAAAAACCGAGCTCCCCTGACCCTGTCCTGGTGCCGTAGTCGCACAGGTACTCATTGATGGCCCTCTGCTGCGTGTGCAGCCGCTGCAGCATGGCCAACGTTGAGTTCCACCTGGTGGGCATGTCACATATAAGGCGGTTCTTGGGCAGGTTCAACTCCTTTTGGAGCTCAGCCAGCCGAGCACAGGCATTAAATGATCAGCGGAAATGCACACAGACTTTTCTGGCCTGCTTCAGTACATCCTGTAAGCCGGGGTACCTGCCCAAGAACCGCTGCACCACCAGGTTAAGGACGTGAGCTACACAGGGCACATGGGTCAGTTGTCCCTGTCAGAGGGCGGAGAGGAGGTTGGTGCCATTGTCACAAACCACCATTCCTGGCTTAAGCTGGCGTGGCGTCAACCACCTCTCGGCCTGCCCCTGCAGAGCTGACAAAACATCCGCCCCAGTGTGGCTCCTGTCCCCCAAACAAACCAGCGCAAGCACGGCATGGCATTGTTTTGCCTGCGTACTTGCGTAGCCCCTGGAACGCCTACGGAGCACCGCTGATTCTGAGGGCAGAGCACTGGAAGAGGCCATGGAGGAAGAAGAAGAGGAGGGGGTGGAGGAGAGAGGTGTGTCACAACCAATAGTAGCATTTTGGAGGCGTGGTGGCAGAACACAACACCCACTAAGCCCTGCAGATGACTCTATTAGAGAACAGCAATAAAGGGTAGATACAGGTGTATATTGTGCTGGAGGCACAAAAAACCCACTAACTCCTGCAGATGCCTTTTTTATAGAACACCAGAGATAAAGGGGTATATACAGATGTATACTGTGCTGTGCTGGAGGCACACACAACTTCCAATAACTCCTGCAGATGGCAAGTGGGCTCAAATAGAGAAGAGCTATGTAGGTGGATATAGCGGTGTGTACTGGGTACAGAGCACGCAGACAGCATGCACAAGCTCCTAACACTACTGACTGCAAGCTCTATTATAAAAGATAGATCACTAGCTATATAGGTGAGGTGAATATAGCGGTGTATACTGCGGTCAGGGCACACAGACAACAACCACTACACAACAGCAAGATCGAAAATCGTCCGAAAACGATCGGTGTGTACTGTGTTGAAGGTACACAGAACACCCACTAACTGCTTCAGACGCCAACACACTACACTAGGCCGCCGCGCTGGCGGCCTTATATAGTGTGGGGCGTGTACTACACAGCCTGAGCTATGATTGGCCACAGGCATCCTGCCTGTGGCCAATCATGGCTCTCCTCGCTGCTGGCGCTGTGATTGGCCAAGCATGCGGGGTCACAGTGCATGCTTGGCCAATCATGAGCCAGCAATGCACTGCGATGACACAGTGCATTGTGGGCCGTGAGCGCCACACGAATTTGGCGTGAACGGCCCATAACGTTCGGAATTCGCCGAACGGGCGAACAACCGATGTTTGAGTCGAACGTATGTTCGACTCGAACACGAAGCTCATCCCTACCTCTTATCCTTCACTCCTCCAGCACTTCACTTGCTGTATATCGTTACTCCTCCAGCACTTCCCTTGCTGCAGACTTTTACTCCTCCAGACTAGCTAGCACTACTGCATGGTTAGGCATGACAGTAACTCATGCCAGGCCTCATTGAACTGTCTTTTGTTCGCAGTGACCTTGGGCCCCTGTGGTGTAGAAATAGTTCAGATGCTAACTGTCCTCTGATCAGCTTCCAATCCCAGATAGCTCTCTTCAGGCCCTGCCAGCCTGGCTGCAATGACCTCTCTCCACTGCCCTTCCCACAGTCCTCTCTTCTGGTTCTGCACCCATCTCAAACTGCAATCTCCCAGCTCTCTCAGGCGTGCCTCCCCAGTCCTCCCGACTGTGCTCACTCACCAGCCCTCCTGGCTGCGACCAGTTGTCCTCCCTGGAGTCTCTTAGCAGTGTTCTCTCCTTGCTCTCTCATGTGCTTTTCATCCAGGATCTCTTCTCCCTCCTGGATGCACCCGAGCCCCAGCCCAGGGTGAAAAGAAACAGGCCTAGCCACCAGCTAGGCCTGCCTACGTTTTCCTACTCTCCAGAAAAATGCTCACTCTAGCACCTACCTAACTAGAGGGTGCTACATATGCATTCTTTTCAAGTTGGACTATCCAACGGAAATATGTTTGAGGGTTATTTATAGCTGAGTTTCCCTTTGTCCCATTTTGTTTCTTGATCAACAAAAAAAAAATGGATTGGACGAAAGCTACAGATACCCTACTCCACTATTCCCAACTAATGGAGAGAGAAGACACCACTTATGGATATAATAATACAATTATTATGATTAAGACCTAGATATAATGGGGAATCGAGGCTGTCCACCATTTAAAAGATGTTTGCCTTAGCAAGATAAACCTCATTTTACATTTAGTGGCATTATTGTTGCAACTTGAGAAACAGCTATGTATCACCTAACCTCAGCTGCATCAGTGTGGAGGTATGATAGGCAAATGCTTGCCTTGCAACACCAGAATATTGGGTTCATTTGCCATCTGGGATACTATCTATGTTTGTATTTGCAGATTTCCTTCATTTACTCCTTTTTTTTTCAGCAACTACAAAATATAATGAAATAAAAGCTGCTGATGTGAATGGTCGATGTACTCTGCAAAGACAGAATGTAGCATTTTATATAAGTAGATATACACATTGTACAATGGCCCGTTCTCTCAAATCAATTCTGGATACCCAGCAAAACACTGTATCCCCCAAACTATATACTGTATATACTAAGTAACACTAGCTGTACTTAGACTCAGTTCTGCCAATTCCCTCTTATTTCTCCACAGGTTCACTTACTCAAAAATACAGAGGTGTGAAAACACTAACTCCACGTAATCGAGTCCTCGCCAGTCTTTTTAGACCTGTGCTCCCATATCCAAATGTAAACCTAAATATCTTGCTAGTTATTTGTCCTCTCCAAATATGTGTCCCTTTTAACCACCTTATTGACATCAGGTTTCATAGAAGCAGAAAATCAAAAGGGCAGACAGGGGATGATTTTGGTGTAGTCACATGAGAAAAGGACCAAACAATATAAAGGGCTTTTTTAACAGGACGAGATTTATCAAAACTGGAGTAGCCAGAATCTGGAGCAACTGTGCATGGCAACTAGTCAACTTCTATCTTACATTTTCAAAGCTTAAAGTGAATCTCCACCCAAAAGAGGAAGCTCTGCTTATCTGCCTCCTCCCACCTCCGGTGCCACGTTTGGCACCTTTTGGGGGAAGCAGGTACTTGTTTTTTCTAAACCCGTTAGCTGCGCTGAAAAAATATTTTTTACATGAATTGCCACACAAAAATGATATGCACATGAAAAAGTTATGAACAATCCGTGAAATGACACAATCCCCAAAATGATTACTAAATTAGACAATAACTATATAAATAAATTCCCAAACATCCGATCAGATAAACTATATAAGTAGTCCTTCAAATGTGTTTGTATCCTTAATGGTCTATTCCTCGTGACATCACATAGCAAATATACACCTAAAAAGTGATGGTCCGCTCCAAGAAAGAGATCCTCCACCTCTATTCACACTGCCGCTTACCAGATTTAGGCTGGGTTCACACCGCTGCGGGGGGAGAACCGGATGTGATTCGCACAGCAAATCACATCCGATCTCCGTAGCACTGCGAGTTCAGCCATACAGATAGTATGGCTGAACTCGCAGCTGTCCCGCAGCAAACTCGCACAGGACCCTTTTTTGGGTCCGCAACGGAATCGGATCGCATGGGGGTTCACACCATGCGATCCGATTCCTGTGCGAGTCGGCAGATCGCACTGCGATATGCCGACGGATCTGGGGGTGTCATTAACATAACATTGACACCCCCAGCCGTCCGCATAGGGCAGTGTGAACTGCCGGCGGGAGGTGAGCGATGCGGGAAAACGCCGCGGATTCGCGGCGTTCCCGCATCGCAATAGTGTGAACCTAGCCTTAAAGATCTCTTTTTAAGGAGATCTACACAAGTATGTATTCCTTCCGCAGACACTTGGGGGGCCCCTGGAAGATGTCAGTTGTGACGAAACGGCGTAGGGAGGAGCGACGTGCTGACATCACCGCGTACTGCACTGGACCCGGAAGACACGGGCAGCGTCTAATTGAGCCGGCCGGCTTGTTGATTTAAATAGAGCACTTATGAGAAAGAATATGTTTGTAAGTGGAATTCTTTATTTCATTTTAATAAATATTGTGTGTACGAATTACACTATCGAGGCATTCTTGTTTTCCACATGGGGGAGGAATATTGCTTAGAAAACTTCGGTACCATCTGTGACGTTTCTGTGTGAGCCACTCTCTAGATTCTTGAAGTGAATCCCTGTCTGCGGAAGGAATACATTCTTGTGTAGATCTCCTTAAAAAGAGATCTTTAAATCTGGTAAGCGGCAGTGTGAATAGAGGTGGAGGATCTCTTTCTTGGAGCGGGCCATCACTTTTCGGGTGTATATTTGCTATGTGATGTCACGAGGAATAGACCATTAAGGATACAAACACATTTGGAGGACTACTTATATAGTTTATCTGATCGGATGTTTGGGAATTTATTTATATAGTTATTGTCTAATTTAGTAATCGTTTTGGGGACTGTGTCATTTCACGGATTGATCATAACTTTTTCATGCGCATATAATTTTTGTGTGGCAATTTATGTAAAAAATATTTTTTCAGCGCAGCTAACGGGTTTGGAATTGTATGTTAGTGTGGGTATCTCACATACTTTAGTTGCAGCAGTTGAATGAGTGGTTATTATATTTTTAGGACAGCACAGTATCACATTACCACAATTTTGGTACTTGTTTTTGACAGGTACCATCTCCTACTTCTGTGTGATCTTGCTGTAGCGAGATTACCCGGAAGTTCAGCCCTCTCCTCTTTCCCCCGCCAGCTGGGCCATTCAGAAAGTGCAGCATGCTTCACACATGCGCAGTAAGCAATGTTGGTGGCAGCACTCGAGAGCCGATGGAAAAAATCGTCTGGGTGCTGACATCCCTTGACAGTGTCCTAATATTAAAAGTCAGTAGCTACAGTATTTGTAGCTGGACCTCCTCTTTAACTGAACAAGTTGAAGATGGAAGCTGATTGTTTTCCATGCACAGCTGGTCCAGATTCTGGTTGCACCAGTTTTGATAAATTCCCCCCCATAGTATCATAACCTTTTACAGTAAACTTAAGTTTTCCTTTGGGTGTCAAGTTCTTATTGTGATTAATGAATTGGCAGATGGTTCCTCTGAATGCTGATTCACGTATAGTAGGCCTGTTTTCTACAATACCTAAATCGTCACATGTTCATTTTGTACCAGTCTTCTATAGTTTAAATGTGTAAACACACAAATGTAGTTACATAGTTAGTAAGGTTGAATAAAGACACCAGTCCATCCAGTTCAACCTGAGTGAGTGTCTACAATTGTCCCTAACCCTGTACATTGCACACTCACATTTGTTCCTACCCTCAAGGAGCCCACAATCCAAGGTCCCCATTCATACGCTATAGCCAATTTTTGGACAGAAGCCAATTAACCTACCTGCATGTCTTTGGAGTGTGGGAGGAAACCAGAGTACCCGGAGGAAACCCACACAGGCACAAGGAGAACATGCAAACTCCAGGCAAGTAGTGTTGTGGTCGGGAATCGAACCAGCAACCCTTTACTGCTAGGTGAGAGTGCTACCCACTACACCACTGTGCCACCCAAATTTGACCAGGTTAGTCCCTTGAAATACAAACAGTTATAGGTTATTTTCTCTCAAAATAGTATAAAGTTATAATACTGGTAGAAAGCACGATTGAGGAATGACCCATAGAGTTGGTAATCTGGTTGCAGAGCTCTGGCAGAGTTTTATTTGGAGTGTACAGTTCATGATCTTTATGTTTCAAAGGTGGCTGACATTCTATTTCCTTATTGCACTAAAACCTTGAGATAAAACTGAAATCTCTAACAAACATGTATAATTGCACAGATGTGTCATTGCAGGTTAATTCATGCAAGCGCCAGTAACAACAAAACTGTGAAAGCCTTTTGCCATGTACGACAGCCAGTGCCATGTAGGACAGCCAGTGCCACCAGTGAGCACAATACTACAGGCAGTGCCTGCAAGTGATTTTCTGTGCCCTACGAGTCACATAAACAGTAATCACACAGGTAAAATTATCAGTTTTTATATGTTTATTTTTGAAGATCCAATGCCTTTTGAAGCCTGATTTCACATTATCTGGCAGGAGAAAAACGCAGAGCAGTGATGGTGAACCTTGAGTGATCTTATGCTGCTGTTTTGTGCATTCAAAGAACCTGCTCTTGGACATAAGTGTAGCAAAGAGTGATTATCTGAACCTCTCTACTTGGTCTATTGTGACCAAATTGCAAGCGGGTTGAAAATAGGCCAGTTAGGTGCTATCCCCGATGGAAGGGTGGGAGTTAATGTTTTCCCAGTTCTTTTGATTTTGTCAGGTTTTCTTTGTGTCCAACACGCTGCTCCTGTGACCCAAAGGTGTGGGTGATAGCTGAGAGCCCGTAAGAGAACCCAGTGAGGGAGAAGAACGGAAAGCCGCACCTGGGAAGAGCAAAGGAATGTCGTTGTTACTGTCGTAATTTTGAAGGTTCTCAAGAACTGGAGTTCATCTCCAAAGAGTCCAATACTGGGAAGTGCCACTAATGGATCCTATTTAAAGAGGAAGTAAACCCTGATGGGTTTACTTCCTCTTTTTTTCCCTGCAAAGGTAAAGCATAATGGACTACTATGCATCACATAGTAGCTCATTATGTGTCACTTACCTGACACAGGAGCCAGCGAAGTCGCCGCTGATCCCTGTAGTCCGCCGCATCCATCTTGCTGGTGGCATCTCGCAGCTCCGACCAATGACAGCGGCGAAGCCGCGATGACGTCACTCCCGCGCATGCGCACGGGAGTCGCGTCTCGCAGCT
Organism: Lithobates pipiens; assembly: GCF_037356315.1. NCBI lineage: Eukaryota > Metazoa > Chordata > Amphibia > Anura > Ranidae > Lithobates > Lithobates pipiens. Next base: position 179,601 of record NW_027507695.1, on the reverse strand, counting down.
CCGCCGCTGACGGCACTCCCGCGCATGCGCACGGGAGTCGACAAATTAGGCAAATCCATTCTTGGACTTGCCGCATTTAGTGCGCCTGCGCGCCGCTGTCTACGGCGCATGCGCCGTAGACAGTGGTGCCCATTTTCGGGCAAATATCTCCTAAACCATATAGGTTTACGAGATATTGCTTGGACCTACAGGTAAGCCTTAATCTAGGCTTACCTGTAGGTCAAAGTGGTTTGAAGGGGTTTACTTCCTCTTTAATGTACATGGACTCTATCTTTGCAGGTATGCTAGGGCAGCACGTAGCCTGAGTTAGGATTAGGGATGTAGGAAAAATACTGTACTTATATGTTGGACTTTGAGATGTCTTTTTTGTTTTTTTTCTAATTAAAGCTTTGAAACTGTTCTTGCCTGGACTGAACTTACTAAAGGGGTGTAATGCAACTAACCAACATCTTTCCACAGTTCAAGTCACTAAGTTATATTGGGATATGAAGACATCAGTACAAAGAGTCAATGCAGTTTGAAGACACAAGTGGTTACTTGGGGAAAAGGGAATTTATTAAGCAGTCTGTCGTAAGCATGTGCTTAAAAAAGGTGGGATAACCTCTTGCAGGAGGGAGTTGCTGTAGGCACTCTTACCTGAGTGGTCCATCTCCCATAGCAATGGGAGCAGACTCGCCCCACAGAGGTCCCCAACCTGTGCAGAGGTAATGAAGAGTTAAGTGAAGTTGAGTGCATGCATTGAGTCCACGCTAGTTGCACAGTGGGACCCTATATCACTACCACAAGAGATAAAGCACTTGTACTCTGGACAGATGGATGTTGTCAAAGCTCAGCGTATCCCTCCTAAATGCAAGTTAACTGGAGAACAGTTATGGGGCAAATGAACATGGTGAACATGGTGTACATTCATCTCTAAAAGTAGAGGCCCACCTTAAGGTTGGGTATACCCCTATAGCAGCCTCAGCCCTGTCCCAGAGCACTGATGGAAATGACAGAAACAAAGGTACCTCATGTGTAGTGCAGTGACCCTATCCCTAGTGCCTAGCCTAGCCCAGAAGAACCTATCCTGGGGAAGGTCTTTCATGTGGCCCCTGCTTGGAGAACGTGACTTCCACCACACAACCCCTGCCCTACTACACTTTGTTTTTAATTTACAAAACTGTAGATCATTGGATGTTATTTGCCTCATCTTCTGTAAATACATGCCATAGTGTGTCAAAATCCCTGGCTATCGGTAATTTTGTGCCTGGTGTCAACAATTATTCTACAAATAATGTTCTTATTTCAGGCATCTTTCCCATAATGTTGTATTGAACAGCAGCAAAACCTTTTGACCATGTCTTGTGTTATTTAGCAGGTGTACCTAATAATAATAATGTGGCTATTCTCTTTATCTCAGTTGGCTTGCATTTTATTTATTTATGTTTGAAAATAATACAAAAAATATTTTTAGCATGCAAGATGCAAAGATTAACGGTTTACATCTATTTCTTGATAATTATACATATAGACCAGCTATACACAAGTGTACCATTTGCCTCCCAAGCTTAAAGCATGGTGGGATACATTTGTACTATGCCGTTAACACATTGTCCTAAACATGGTGACATCATTATGTCACCATGTTTAAAACAACGACATCATCACCAGCAAAGAAAACCCAAATACATTACTGCACACATCTTGGAATATTAGGAGTATACAGGCACTCTGTAGCTTCCCTGGTCTCCATGCTGCCACTTACTATGTGTGTCTGTTGCTAAATATCACCTTTTTACTGAGCCCAGAAAAGAACCATTACTATGTACTAGAGGCAGCCCTTCCCACACCTGGTGCAAGAGTATTGGTTCAATAATACACACTAGTCAATCACATATCTGACGTCTGTTAGCTTCTGTTAGCCCACTTCTAATTGGTTGCCATGGATGATAGCAAATATGATACTTAATAAAGCTAGCTATAGAGTCCAAGTGGATGACATGAAAGCTCAAAACATAACGATTTTTAAGGTCATTGTCAAACGATTATTCCAAATTTATGCAATTATGTTGCCTAACATGTAGAGGGGAGATGAACATCATTGTCCCATCTGGTCAACATTGGCAACACTGTGTAATAATCTCATTTACATTGATTAGGTTTTAAACCTCATATACAGTATGTTGTGTGATGAGATTCATGATAAAGCCAAGCTGGGTATAAAGTAGCAAAAATAACTATTTGATACCCTGTAGACTTTGTAAGCTTGCCCATGTACAAAAAAAATTAAGGGTTTATAGGTGTTATCATCAGTGTATTTTAAATGATTGAGACAGAATAGTAACCAAAAATCCAAAATAAAACACATGATACAAAAGCTACAAATTGAGTTGCATTAAAAAAATGTGATCCCCTACCAGCCAACAATAATTCTGGCTCCCACAGACTGTCTATAGTATGTGCTCATGTGGTACACAGATTAGTCCTGTCAATTTAAGAAGGTGCTCCTAATGACAACTCGTTATGTGTATAAGACACCTGTCCACAGAATTTCTTTCTTCCATTCAAACCTCACTATCATGGGCAAGATGAAAGAGCTGTGAAATTACAGGGACAAGATTGTAGACCTGCACAAGGCTGGAATGGGCTACAAGACCATCAGCAAGAAGCTTGCGAGAAGGAAACAACTGTTGGAGCGATTATTCGCAAATGGAAGAAATTCAAAATAGCCATCAATCGCCCTCGGTCTGGAGCTCCATGCAAGATTTTGCCTCATGGGGTAAGGATAATCATGAGAAAAGTGAGGGATCAGCCCAGAACAACACAGAAGGAGCTTGTGAGTAACACAATATGCCACCATGGATTGAAATCCTGCAGAGCCCACAAGGTACCCTTCCTCAAGAAGGCACATGTACAGGTCTGTCTGAAGAATGAACTTCTAAATGATTCAGGGAAGGATTGGCATGAGCTCTTTGGCATTAACTTTACTTTGTGTGTTTGGAGGAAGGAAAATGCTGGCTATGACCCTAAGACCATCATCCCTACAGTCAAGCACGGAGGTGGAAACATTATGCTTTAGGGCTCTTTCCCTGCTAAAGGTACAGGCCGACTTTGTCGCATTGAGGGGTCAATGGACAGTTCCATGTATTGTAAAATCTTGGATGAGAACCTTCTTCCCTTAGCCAGAACACTGAAGATGGGTCATGGATGGGTCTTGCACAATGACAATGACCCAAAACATACCGCCAAGGCAACAAAGGAATGGCTCAAGTAGAAGCACATTAGTAGTAGTCAGTCTCCAGACCTTAATCCTATAGATAATTTATCGAGGGAGGTTAAACTTTGAGTTGCCACGTGACAGCCAAAAAACCTTAAAATGGGTGTAAACTCTCTACTTCAACTTTAGGCCATTGTAATCTACACTGATACCGCCGCTGATCGGTGCCTGTGAAACCTCACTTGTAAAATCTTCTCACAATCCTTTCTGGAATCTTTTATGATGTCAGCGACGCATGCGCTGGCCGTCGTTCGATTGTATGTGTGCCATTTCTGTGTCAAAAGCGCACTGGGTCTGTTGCCGCGGTAAACGGCACAGCATGGAAGCCTTGCGATACTGTGGCTCCCTTCATCTACTTCTTGGTTCTCCCCTAGTGACTGTGAGATGTCACACGGGGGGTAAACCAGAGCATCTCAGGGATGTCCATACAAGCCAGCAGCTCAAGATAGAGGCTTGAATAGTACATGAGCGTGCATGCGCAAGATTTCGGCAAGGGACCGAAGGAAGGGGCAGAAATGACGTCCACAACAGAGGCAGAAAACAAAAGCAAAGATGGTGCTGCCGATTCCCAGAAGAGAATATAATTTACCAAACGAAGAAAAGGTAATTGCAAAGCTGTTTTTAACTACATATAAATGTTTGAGGCATGCAAATAATTAGTTATTTGATAATATTAAATATCCTCTTTAAGGATTTAGAGAAGGTCTGTAAAGAAGAGTGGACCAATGTCCCTCCTGAAATGTGTACAAACCTGGTAACTAACTACAAGAAACGTCGTACCACTGTGCTTGCCAACAAGGGCTTCTCCACCAAGTACTTAGGCCACGTACACACGGGCGGATTGTCTGCCCAACTTAGTCCTTCAGCGGACTTTTTCAGCGGACAGTCTGACGGACTTAGTCTTTTGGAATTTCCGTAATTTTGTCCGTCCAAACTTGGTTTTGTCCGTCCAAACTTGGTTTCAGCGGACAGTCCGCTCGTGTGTAGGCAAGTTGGACGGACTAAGTATGGCGCATGCTCAGAAAGGATTTACACGGCCGAAGGTTGCATTGCAGTGTATTGGACGTCGTTTTTCTAGTCCCGTCGTACGTGCTGTACACGTCATCGCGCAAGTTTTCAGCAGACTGTCTGTTCATCGTGTGTGGTCAAGTCCGTTCATTCAAAAGTTGAACGGACTGTCTGTCGGATTGTCTGACGAACTTAGTTGGGCAGACAATCCGCCCGTGTGTACGCGGCCTAAGTCATTTGTTTGCTTGGGGATCAAATACTTGTTTTACTCATTGAACTGCAACTCAATAATATTTTTATAATGTGTTTTGTTCTGGATTTTTGGTTGATATCCTGTCTCTATCATTTAAAATACACCTATGATAAACAATATAGACCCTTAATTTATTTGTAAGTGGGCAAACTTACAAAATCTGCAGGCGATTAAATAATTTCCCCACTGTACATGTAGATTGCTAAACTGTCATTCAGGATAAACCTATGTCAAGCTATTTCTATCTGTGAATTGCTGAACTTTCTATCGAAAAAAAAATCCTTCTTTCTTGTTCTTCACCTGCTAGTAATTCCGTATTTTTCCATTTCCTTCAAATTGTGTGAGCCACATGTATGTGTCTGAAAGTGACTCCAACATGGCACCTATGTATACACATTATTGCTGTTGGTGCCAGCCTGTGTATTCCTGCGTGACTTTGTCCTGTGTCTTTGTTTTATGACACCAACCTTTGGTTGTGTTTATCACTGGTGCCATATACTTTAATTAGTGACAGAGCATCCATCTGAGAACTTCAACCCCTAGATAACAGCGGGTTCCTATAGGCGTTAACCATTAATCCTGCAAAAACCCTCCCCTGATACTCATGTGGTTTTATTTTATTTTAAGATCTCTTCCCCGTTGTTCCTACAATATGCCTGCGCTATTTTCTCTACACAATTTACAAAATGATTGTTTGTCAAGAGATTTATAACAATAATATACTAGGAATGAAAGTAGATGTAAACCTTAGTCAATCACTTTAGTTTGATAAAATACTATTCACTGATAAACAATTTTTATGTATATTTCTTTGAGAAATTATATTTTCACAATGTTTAAAGCGTAATTAAACAGTGTTTTTTTTTCCAAATCTTTGGATTGGAGAAGGAATAGAACGCCTGTTAGTTTTTATTGCTGTCTGTGTCCCCATTAGAGATCCACCCTCTCTATTTGTCCTGTTTACTGTTATCATTGAAATTGGAAGTAAAAGAAATCCTAAATTTTGGGTTGACATCAGAACACTAACAGAGGGGAAATCTTCCAATAGGGACCCCACTTAACACACCGGGATTTCCTCATTTTGGAAAGATTTCCTCTTACTTCCTATTTTGGCTATGGGACAGAAAATGAAGGGAAATCTTCTGAATGCGACATAGATGGGGAAAAAAAAACTGGATGGGGATTATACCTCTCCATTTCTCTATCCAAAAAACTTTTTTTTTGCTTTAGTTACAACAAAGTTTTTTTATTTTAGTTACACTTTAGAAATGTTTTTCCTGTCTGCATGCATGTGCTTCAGCAGCAGTTGTGTGTTACCACCCATGGTAGGCTTTCTGACGGGGGCAGAAGATGCCTGTGAAATGAGAATTGGAACAACGCCTATAGTCTCCACCAGAAGTTAATGAGAATGCAACAACGCAAGACACCAATTAAGTGACAGGGAGAGTGTTGTCACTCCAAACAAGGACATGCCTAAACAAGAACCTTCATAGCATGATTGCATGGCGAGTATTATTTTGATGAAATCTGTAAAGTTTTAAGAATTACTTTTGACATTAATTTAACATGTTAAAGATAATATGATATTTTAGTGATTGGGTTTAAACTTACTTTACCAATTACTTTATTAATTAAAGAAGTAAAGAAAGCCCTTTGTTGTGTGTCTTCTGTGCAAGCTTCAAGGTACAGTATCTCACAAAAGTAGTGAGTGTACAGCTTGCACAACAGTGTAAATTTGCTGTCCCCTCAAAATAACTCAACACATAGCCAATAATGTCTAAAACGCTGGCAACAAAAGTGAGTACACTCCTAAGTGAAAATGTCCAAATTGGGCCCAAAGTGTCAATGTTTTTTGTGGCACCTTATTATCCAGCACTGTCTTAACTCTCTTGGGCATGGAGTTCACCAGAGCTTCACAGGTTGCCACTGGACTCCTCTTCCACTCCTCCAATGACATCAAAGGGCTGGTGGATGTTAGAGACCTTGCACTCTTCCATCTTCCGTTTGAGGATGCCCCACAGATACTTAATAGGGTTTAGGTCTGGAGACATGCTTGGCCAGTCCATCACCTTTACTCTCAGCTTCTTTAGCAAGGCAGTGGTCATCTTGGAGGCGTATTTGGGGTCGTTATCATGTCGGAATACTGCCCTGCGACCCAGTCTCCAAAAGGGAGGGGGATCATGCTCTGCTTCAGTATGTCACAGTACATGTTGGCATTCATGGTTCCCTCAATGAACTGTAGCTCCCCAGTGCCCACAGCACTCATAAAGCCCCAGACCATGGCACTTCCACCACCAAGCTTGACTGTAGGCAAGGCACACTTGTCTTTGTGCTCCTCACCTGGTTGCCGCCACACATGCTTGACACCATCTGAACCAAATACATTTATCTTGGTCCCATCAGACCACAGGACATGGTTCCATTAATCCATGTCCTTAGTCTGATTGTCTTCAGCAAACTGTTTGCAGGCTTTCTTGCGTATCATCTTTAGAAAAGGCTTCCTTCTGGGACAACAGCCATGCAGACCAATATGATACAGCGTGCGACATATGGTCTGAGCACTGACAAGCTGACACCGCATCCCTTCAACCTCTGCAGCAATGCTGGCAGCCCTCATACCTCTATTTCCCAAAGACAACCTCTGGATATGATGCTGAGCACGTGCACTCAACTTCTTTGGTCGACCTTGGCAAGGTCTGTTCTGAGTGGAACCTGTCCTGTTAAACCGCTGTATGGTCTTGGCCACCATGCTGCAGCTCAGTTTCAGGGTCTTGACAATCCTGTTATAGCCTAGGCCATCTTTATGCAGAGCAACAATTCTTTTTTTCAGATCCTCAGAGTTCTTTGCCATGAGGTGCCATGTTGAACTTCACGCGGCCAGTATGGGAGAGTGAGAGCGATAACACCAAATTTAACACACCTGCTCCCCATTCACACCTGAGACCTTGTAACACTAATGAGTCACATGAAACCGGGGAGGGAAATTGGCTAATTGGGCCCAATTTGGATATTTTCACTTAGGGGTGTACTCACTTTTTGTGCCAGCGGTTTAGACATTAATGGCTGTGTGTTTAATTTTTTTGAGGGGGGCAGCAAATTTACACTGTTATACAAGCTGTACACTCACTACTTTACATTGTAGTCATAGAGTAATTTCTTTACATGAAAAGATATAATAAAATATTTACAAAAATGTGAGGGGTGTACTCACTTTTGTGAGATACCATATTTATTGACATGGCAATTATTTAATGAATTGGTGTGAAGTGAACATTAAAGCATCAAAACTTCAGGCAAATCTTTTTTTATATCTTTGGATGAAATGCAAAAGGGTCCAAACGTCTGTCAGAGTTTTGTTGCTTGGGAAGCAGAAGAAAGGTGTCACACACTGGATCTCCTAAAGCAGGTGTTTTCAATCAGGTCTTAAAGGAATTATTATGCTTATGCCTGATGCACACGATGAGATTATTGGATGAATAATTCTCCATTTTTTTTTCCATGCTAATCTCATATTGAAAATTAAGAGTTTACTAAAGTTATGAAAATTCTCGTATGACAGAATATAAATTGGGAATTGACATAATGGGGGTTATTTATAAAAGGCAAGTCCACTTTGCACTAGAAGTGCAAAGTGCACTTGAAATTGCAATGAAAGCGCACTTGGAAGTGCAGTCGCTGTAAATCTGAGGGGTAGATCTGAAATGAGGGGATTTTATTATCCAATCATGTGCAAGCTAAAATGCTGTTTTTTATTTTCCTTGCATGTCCCCCTCGGATCTACAGTGACTTTACTTCCAAGTGAACTTTCAGTGCAATTTCAAGTGCACTTTGCACTTGTAGTTTGCACGTGTAGTGCAAAGTGGATTTGCCTTTAGTAAATAACCCCCAATGTGTTGTAGTGCATCATATTTTCGACCGACAACTGTACTGATTAAATGAAAATCGTACAATCTGTTATCTTTTTAAGATAAAGTTTTTACATAAATACAGTGCATCCGGAAAGTATTCACAGCGTTACACTTTTTCAACATATTATGTTACAGCCTTATTCCAAAGTGCTCTAAATTCATTATTTTCCTCAAAATTCTACAAACAAAAACCCCATAATGACAACGTGAAAGAAGTTTGTTTGAAATCTTTCCAAATGTATTAAAAAACAAATAAAATCACATGTACATACAGTAAGTATTCACAGTTTTTGCAATGACACCTAAAATTGAGCTGTTGATCATTCTGTTTCCACTGATCATCCTTAAGAGGTTTCTACAACTTCATTGGAGTCCACCTATGGTAATTTCACTTGCACTTGATTGGGCATGATTTGGAAAGGCACACACCTCTCTATATAAGGTCCCACAGTTACCGGTGCATGTTTCATAGTTTCATAGTTAGTAAGGTTGAATAAAGACACCAGTCCATCCAGTTCAACCTGAGTGAGTGTCTACAATTGTCCCTATCCCTGTACATTGCACACTCACATCCGTCCCTACCCTCAAGAAGCCCACAATCCAAGGTCACCATTCTTATACTAGGGTCAATTTTGGACAGAAGCCAATTAACCTACCTGCATGTCTTTGGAGTGTGGGAGGAAACCGGAGTACCCGGAGGAAACCCACGCAGGCACAGGGAGAACATGCAAACTCCAGGCAGGTAGTGTCGTGGTTGGGATTTGAACCAGCGACCCTTCTTACTGCTAGGTGAGAGTGCTACCCACTACACCACTGTGCTACCCAAGTTAGAGCACAAACCAAGCCATGAAGTCCAAGGGATTGCCTGTAGACCTCAGAGTCAGGATTGTATCGAAGCATAGATCTAGGGAAGGGTACAGAAAAAATTCTGCAGCATTGGAGGTCCCAATAAGCACGGTTGCCTCCATCATGCATAAATGGAAGACATTTGGAACCATCAGGACTCTCCCTAGAGAGGGCCACCCAGCCAAACTGAGCGATCAGGGGAGAAGGGCCTTAGTCAGGGAGGTGACCAAGAACCCAATGGTCACTCTGATGACAGAGCTCCAGTGTTTCTCTGTGGAGAGAGGAGAAACTTTTAGAAGAATAACCATCTCTGCAGCACTCCACCAATCAGGCCTGTATGGTAGAGTTGCCAGACCATCCCCTGGCCAATACATTCCCTACAATAACACATGGTGGTTGCAGCATCATGCTGTGGGGATGTTTTTCAGTGGCAGGCACTGGGAGACTAGTCAGGATTGAGGGAAAGATAAGTGCAGCAATGTACAGAGACATCCTTGATGAAAACCTGCTTCAGAGCGTTCTAGACCTCAGACTGGGGCAAAGGTTTATCTTTCAACAGTACAATGACCCTAAGCACACAGCCAAGATAACAAAGGAGTGGCTATGGGACAACTCTGTGACTGTCCTTGAGTGGCCCAGCCAGAGCGCAGACTTCAACCCGATTGAACATCTCTGGAGAGATCTGAAAATGACTGTGCATCGATGCTCCCCATCCAACCTGATAGAGCTTAAAAGGTCATGCAAAGAAGAATGGGAGAAACTGCTCAAAAATAAGTGTGCCAAGCTTGTAGCATCATACTCATAAAGACTTGAGGCTGTACTTGGTGCCAAAGGTGCTTCAACAAAGTAGTGCGCAAAGGCTGTGAATACTTACGTACAGTACATGTGATTTTTTTCTCATTTTTTATTTTTAATAAATTTGCAAAGATTAAGATTTCAAACAAACTTCTTTCACGTTGTCATTATGGGGTATTGTTTGTAGAATTTTGAGGAAAATATTGAATTTAATCAATTTTGAAATAAGGCTGTAACATAACAAAATGTGGAAAAAGTGAAGCGCTGTGAATACTTTCCGGATGCACAGTAAATAAAACTGTTCATCTATAAGTACCCCTTCTAGTGTTAAATGGTTTGTCTCATCTCTGTAACGAGTGCTGGATTTATTAGGGGGCAAAAGGGACAATTGCCCCAGGCCTCCCTACTACAGGGGGCCCCAGACTTCCTTTATTAAAAAAATTAAACTTGTTTTCCCCCGATCTTTCGGTATTGTGTTCACTGAGGAAATGATCCAGTTTGCAGCCTTTTCCAAGCTTTGGTCTTGTTTCACTCCTTCTAAACAGGTAGTTTTATTACATGATGAAGGGCTTGCTGATACCTTTCTTGGTGTTAATGTAGCTCTTAGAATATATCTGAGCATGACGGACACTAGTTGTTCAGGAGACCAGTTGTTCAGCATATTGGCACCGATAATAAATTATCTGAGAACCATGATGACCCATGAAAAACTAGGTGCTCTGTGCCTACTGGTGTCAAGAGCAATGTCCTCAGATTATACACTTTTATGAGTTAGTTATTTTGCAGATGCTAAGTGCAAGAAAAAATTAATTTTGTAAAATTGTGTAGCGTGATGCATAACAAATGCAGTTTATCATTCATTTTGGTTCCCTTTTTAATTAGTCGTATAATTTAGTTTCTATGTCGAGGGGACCTCTGAACCTTAAGTGCCTGGGCCCCAATGTATAGATCCATCACTGTCTGTAGCTGATACATTCTACTGGAGATCTTATTCTTTGAAAAACAACAGACTTACTGGTCAGATCAGCAGTTGAAAATAGAAGAAAGAAAGCTTATAGTGGTTGTAAAGGCTCAAGGTTTTTTACCTTAATGTGTAAAAAAAACCTCATGTGTGCAGCAGCTCCCCCAACCCCCCTAACATTTACCTGAGCCCGATCTTCCAGCAGTGTGCAGGAGAGCCTAGGCTCTCTAGGGACTCTTCTTCCTCTTTGGCTGAGACAATTGTCAATCACAGTCAGTGAGCCAATAGGGAGATGTAGCCAGGAGCTGGCTAATATTGCTTGCATTATTAGGAGACACTTTTCACTACTTGTTACAGTGAGACTGCTCTCTCATAGACCTCAGCCTGGACTCTGTTATCACATTCTCTTCAAAGCAGATGGTCGCTGGGATTGTTGAGCGGGCACTTGCCCATCTCTTTCACACTTACTTCACACTGAGAGAATCTAGTGTCCAACTTACTTGCTAGGACACCATTTGCCCATCTTAAAGAGCTAGCTGAAGACACAAGCTTTCCTCTTCAAAGGAATACAGAATACCCCCCCCCCCCCCCCCACAAGGAATAAGAACATGTAGTGCCTATGTAGGCCACCTATCTGGGACACTCAGACTCAAAAGAGGCTTTGAAAAATGTCCCCAAATACCAGACATCCCAAGTCTCCCGTGAGTCAAGGGAGCCTCCCACATTTGGCTGCAGGCTCCCAGACACCCGTGAACGCCAGGCGATCTCCCGACTGGGCCTGTCACTCAGACAGAAGACAGAGGTAGGCATTAATGAGGTGGCACTGATGGGCTGCACTGATGGACTCTGGTGGGCACTGATGAGGTGGCATTTGTGGGCACTGATGGGGTGGCACTGATGGACAATGATGGGGTGGCACTGATGGACAATGATGGGCTGCACTGACGGACACTGATAGGCTGCACTGATGGACACTGATGGGCTGCACTGGTTGGCACTGATGAGGTGGCACTGATGGTCACTGATAGGCTGCACTGATGGACACTGATACGATGCACTGATGGACACTGATAGGCTGCATTGGTGGGCACTGATGAGGTGGCACTGATGGGCTGCACTGGTGGGCATTGATGAGGTGGCACTGATGGGCACTGATAGGCTGCACTGATGATCACTGATAGGCTGCACTGGTAGGCACTGAGTGGCTGCACTGGTGGCACTGATGAGGTGGCGCTGGTGGACATTGATAGTCACTGATAGGCTGCACTGATGGACACTGATAAGTTGCACTCGTGGACACTGATTGACACTGATAGGTTGCACTGATGGACACTGATAGGCTGCATTGGTGGGCACTGATGAGGTGGCACTGATGGGCTGCACTGTTGGGTATTGATAAGATGGCACTGATGGACACTGATAGGCTGCACTGGTGAGCACTGATGAGGTGGCACTAAAGGACACTGATTGACACTGATAGGCTGCACCGATGGACACTGATAGGCTGCACTGGTGGGCACTGATGAGGTGGCACTGATGGGCACTGAAAGACTGCACTGATGGACACTGATAGGCTGCACTGGTGGGCACTGAAGGACACTGACACTGATAGGCTGTACTGATGAACACTGATGGGCTGCACTGGTGATGTGGCGCAGATGGACACTGATAGACTGCATTTAATTGGCACCAGTAAGGCTGCATTTCATTGTGGGGGGGGGGGGGGGGGGAGGGGTCGGCGCTGATGCAAAGCGCCACCTCCCTGAAATTATTTTTCCATCTTCCTGAAATTCGTTTTTGCAGGTTGGGATGTCTAGAAGACTTCAAGATGAACGCCATGCTAATGGCTATATACACTGAAAAGCATAAACAAGAGCTGTCTGCATGCCCTAGAATTTGTATTTCTGCTCATCCAGTCATCAGATTTGCATACCCCTGGCTTTTTATTTGCATCAATTACACAATACAACCTAGTCACCTCCTTCTCCTAAGCTTGCGATTGGACAGTGAAAGAGCAGAAGCACACTGATGGGTCATCATTCTATTTCTCCTTTTTTCATATTTGCCTTCAGTACATGTGCATGCTCCACCTGATTGACCTCAAGTACACAAGCTGCATTTAAATATACACTTAATAGTTTTTAGTCTGAAGGTCAACATTAGGTGGTCATACACTGGCTCTGTACTCTGACAATGTGTAGGCATGATGTAAAGGTCATATGTTCCTTACCTTCAAGTATTAAACATCTGCACCATTGTCAGGACATTTGGTGAAACCCTCAGAAAGAAGGTAACTGTAGGTTGTGATGTAATGGGAAAATTTGGTATTGTGAAGAATTATCCTTACTTATTTGAGCTAGGATATGTAGCAAAATTATACATAAAGTTGCGCTAAATATACGTGAAAATTGAAGTGAAAAACTCAATACAAATCACAAAGAAAATGCAAATCAAAAAAACATCCTGTGTAAAGTTAAATCAAGAAAAAAAGGAGTCTTTGTAATCAGGGAATCTTAGTTCCAAAAAGAAGCCAGCGAACAGGAAAATCAATCCTTTTTACGAATACAGTGGAATCTTCCTGACTTTGCCACTATCACATCCAGATCTGAAAAAGGTTTGACTCTTACCGCAGTGGGTGGACTCCAAACCAGCGGAGTCGTTAGCGCGAGCAGACAGCCCTCTGCGGGGTTCTTTTGCGTGTATTCCGTTCCAGTGTACTACTGAGGGCATGGATAGATGCGGATCATTCGAAGGTAACCAGCCTAGATCGAAAAGTTCCGGAACCCATCGTACATCCTCCTTCTCCTCTCGGTCACCGTAGAGAAAGGCAAAGTGGCCGTCCGATCTCCCTGTATGCCTGGAGTTATCTAAAGCTCCCCAGCGAATTGTCGGATGCGCAAACCTGGGTAGTGGTGACTGAGCCTGGAGCTAAAACGAAGAGCTCTTGTCTGTCCGAGAACCAGGGACAGTCTTCGGCTGTTTCCGGAACTTTTCGATCTAGGCTGGTTACCTTCGAATGATCCGCATCTATCCATGCCCTCAGTAGTACACCAGAACGGAATACACGCAAAAGAACCCTGCAGAGGGCTGTCTGCTCGCGCTAACAACTCCGCTGGTTTGGAGTCCACCCATTGCGGTAAGAGTCAAACCTTTTTCAGATCTGGATGTGATAGTGGCAAAGTCAGGAAGATTCCACTGTATTCGTAAAAAGGATTGATTTTCCTGTTCGCTGGCTTCTTTTTGGAACTAAAATTCCCTGATTACAAAGACTCCTTTTTTTCTTTGTTTGAACTTTACACAGGATGTTTTTTTGATTTGCATTTTCTTTGTGATTTTTATTGAGTTTTTCACTTCAATTTTCACGTATATTTAGCGCAACTTTATGTATAATTTTTCTGATTTGACCCATATTTTGATATTAGATGGTTTTTAGTTGCAGCTCTCAGGTTTGCCCCAAGCGCGATATTTTTGTTTTGTTTTTATAGGATATGTAGCACCCTGGAGTTTAGGTAGGGATGCTCCTAAATTTACCTGCCAAGAGTAATTTGGCTAATTGTTAGGGATCAATTGATTTCTCCCTAAGTCTGGCATTGCTGCACTTTTCTCTTCTGCCGCTAGGTGGCTGGGTACCTTGTGGCATTAGATACGAGAAGGGCAAAGCAAGGTCAGATTATGGGTATATGAGGCCTGCTGGGAGAACCTATTTATTTAGGGGTGAAATCAGGTGATCTGTGTTCTGTGCCACCTGGATGGCTGTCTGGGTGGACGTGTGTTGTATTGCCTGGGCTGCTAGGCCAGAGTTTAGGCCTATCCCGGGCAAATCTGACTGCTAGGCTGTCTGAAGGCCTATTCAGCAGCAAGAGAGCAGAATAGGGTTGGGACTGCGGCTAGCAGTCCAACCAGAAGTGACGGTTCTGCCAGCCAGAGAGCCTGTCGTGGTCAGAGGTAGAGTGGAAGCTGTCGCCACCTTATTTCCAGGGAACACAGTGAGTAGCTAAAGCTTGAGGAAGATACCACTGTGAAGATTGGAGAAGCTTAAGGGATTCAGTTAGCAGTATAGTCAGTGTTTATCTGGCGCTCCAAATGGAGTAATCCTTAGGGGTATAGTCTGTGGCTGTAATAGCTGGATGGTAATGTGTCCATAGGTTGGGTGGTTGGGAAAGAAAGGGGTATTAAGGGTTAAAAAGGAAGGCAGCCAAGAGTGTGTCCAGAACTCTGAAAGACATGTAAGGAAAAAACTGAGAGGGGATGGCGCCGACCAGAGTGTAGTATTCAAATGATGACTTTAATAGGATAAAATTAAAAACACTTACAAGATGATAGAAGATGCACGCTCGTTAAAGTAAAGTGCAGTCCTCGCATTCCGCATGGCTCTGTGGCACATGGCACAGCTGGAAAGGATTGAGCAGCTGGCTGGAATGGATCACAGTGTTTCTCCATAAGCAAGGAACCAGGAAGCTCCACATTGACCAGCGTGGACCGTGGAACAGGAAGTGATGTCACCGGCATCTGATTGGACCAAGGCAGGGCTGGAATCTTGTCAATCAGGGCTGCAGTGGTGAAAAGCTACGCGCTCAGAGCTGGCTGCTCCTTCTACTGGTCAATAGAAGGAGCAGCCAGCTCCGACCGCATAGTCTCTGCGCTGGCTGACGGCTCCTGTTCCAAGGTCCATGCTGGTCACTATGGAGCTTCCTGGTTCTTTGCTCCTGGAGAAACACTGTGATCCATTCCAGCCAGCTGCTCAATCCTTTTCAGTTATCCGGAACAGTAGTGGGACCCACAGAGCCATGTGGAATGCCAAGACCGCACTTTCAAGAGCATGCATCTTCTATCATCTTGTGTTTTTAATCTTAGCCTATTAAAGGCATCATTTTAATACTACAATCAGGTCGGCGCCTCCCCCTCCCTGTTTTTTCCTTTCAAGGGATTCAGTGACAGTGGATCATCTAGTCTAGTGAGAGACTGGAAGCTCAGTGGGCTGAATAACTACAAGAAGTGATTGTAGTGGAAACAAAGGAACTGTTATACTTTTTGTTAGCAACTGTTAAAGACTGTTGCCATAGGAGACAGCATTCTTTCACATGCAGATGTGGCATCTTGCTGGATGCTTTTCCCTGCATGGCTGTCCTCCTGTTGAAGTCTCAGAGTCTGCCAATTAATCTTGCATCTACCTAAGGGTGTCCTGGCCCTAACTCTCACCACTAAAGTTCTGTTAAGAGAAATGAAATCTCTTTTGCATACAAGAAGTGCCTGACGCCCAATGAATCTAATTGATTTGCACCCACCATGCCTCACATCCCACCACATACAGAGGGATGTCAGCTATCTCTGGCCCTGGGGGGTTCTCATTAGACCAAGGGAGGCCTGAGACCTTGCTACAAATATATACAGCAAACCAAGAACGTTGCTGCTAAATTATTGTAGAATTAAAAAAAGCAATTGAACTTAAACTCCTGCCAAAGGTTATAAATATTTTTTTAAGCCAAAGGTTGTAAAGATGATACAAAAAGGCAATGACATGTTGATCATGATAATCAGCAAAAGGAGTACCAAAGTGCAAATATGCAATAAGGAGTGGCGCAAGTCACTTGTATAACAGTATGAAGGGCAATTAAATTACATTTTTTTTCTAATAAAACATTTGTGTGTAAATTCTGCCTTCCACAGTGAGCAAAATGTATACTTTAAGGACATTTAAAGTAAATACCTTTGTAATCCAGGACAGAGCAGAAAGTAGTGCCTCTCTGAAATGTATCAATAGCTGAAATTCTTACCCCATGTACCATAAAGCCTGGGTGCTTCTTGAGAATTGTCAGGCTTTTTTAGGTAAAAAAAAGAAGGCCTTGATATGCTCGTTACTTAATGTAACCTATGTCCAATTGTCCATGCTTACCCACATTTTTTTCCACGGTTGATCCTTTTTTACAGTCCAAACTGAAGTGGCTACATGTTGCTGAATAATGGTATACCATGCAGAATAGTTAGCAGGCAGTATATATGAGAAAGCAAGGAATTAAAGTGGTTGTAAACCCTTACAAACCACTTTGACCTACAGGTAAGCCTAGATTAAGGCTTACCTGTAGGTCCAAGCAATATCTCTTAAACCTATATGGTTTAGGAGATATTTGCCCGAAAACGGGCACCGCTGTCTACGGCGCATTGCATCGTAGACAGCGGCGCGCAGGCGCACTGAGCGCGGCATTCTCAGCGACGGAGCTGCTGCGCGTGTCGGCTCCCGTGCGCATGCGCAGGAGTGACGTCATCGCGGCTTCGCCGAATGACAGCGGCGGAGCTGCGAGACCCCACCAACAAGATGCGGCGGACTACAGGGGACAGCAGCGACTTTGCTGGCTCCTGTGTCAGGTAAGTGACACATAATGGACTACTATGCGATGCATAGTAGTCCATTATGCTTTGCCTTTGCAGGGAATGAAAGAGGAAGTAAACTCATCAGGGTTAACTTCCTCTTTAAGGCACGTTAACTGAAGAATTTCCTAAAAACAACTAGGAGGTGCCCCAATATTCATGAGGATGTTTTGAGACATGTTTCATTCTCACATAGATAGTTCCATGTGGGTAGGGCTTAATCAGTATACTCAAAAAGTGTGAGGCGTCAATACACATTGCAGACATCCCAACCTGCAAAAACTAATTTCAGGGAAGTTTCAAACTCATTTCAGGAAGGTGACGCTTCACTTCGGTGCCGACCCCCCCAACCCCCAATAAAATGCAGCCTTACCAGTGCCATTTAAATGCAGCTATACCAGTGCGTGCCCATTAAATGCAGCCTTACCAGTGCCAAATGAAATGCAGCCTGATCACACAGCTGCTGGGTCTGGGCTACTGGTCCTGGGGTTTGGTTGCTGGGGCCAAGGGTCTGGCCGCTGGAGCTGGGCTGCTGGTCCTGGGGTCTGACTGATGGGGCCAAGGGTCTGGCTTCTGGAGCTGGGCTGCTGGTCCTGGAGTCTGGCTGCTGGGGCCAGGGGTCTGGCTGCTGGGACCTGGTTGATGGGGCCAAGGGTCTAGCTGATGGGGGCCAAGGGTCTGGTCACTGGGACCAAGGGTCTGGCTGCTTGAGCTGGGCTGCTGTTCCTGGAGTCTGGCTGCTGGGGCCTGGAGTCTGGCTGCTGGGGCCGGCTGCTTGGGCAGGAATCTGGCTGCTGGAGCCAGAGGTCTGGCTGCAAGGCCTTGCTGCTGGGGTCTGGTTGCGGGCGCCAAGGTCCGGCTGCTGGGGCCAAGGGACCGGCTGCTGGGGCCAAGGGACCGGCTGCTGGGGCCAGGGACCGGCTGCTGGGGCCAGGGGTCTGTCTGCTGGGGCCAAGGGTCTGTCTGCTGGGGCCAAGGGTCTGGTTGCTGGAGCTGGGGTCTGGCTGCAATGGGGCTGGTGAGTCATCCCAGTCAGAGCATTCCCCAGAAAGAAGTGGGTGGGTGGAGGTAGAGAGAAGGCTGGGCGCTGTGATCTGCAGGCTGTAGCAATTAAAAGAGTAAAAAACTTTCCCCTGTCTTTCTCCACTTTCGGGTGTCACTGCGCAGTGATCTCCTGTGCGACAAGTAAATGTCAGTCCCCGTCTCTTCTATATCAATCCACCAGGTGGACCAGGACTGTCATGTACTTGTCGCACAGGAGATCACTGCGCAGTGGCACCTGAAAGTGGAGAAAGAGTCCACTTGACAGGGGAACATTATTTTTTTCTTTTAATTGCTACAGCCTGCAGATCACGGCACCCAGTCTTCTCTCTGCCTCTGCCCACCCCCCTCCTTTCCTGCTGAATCGGCTGGATCAACCCCCAAAAAAAGTACCCATCCAGCAACCAATGCAGGCTGGGGACAGCAGTATGGGCTGCCCCCCCCCCCCGCCTCAGCTCGTAGCACCTTTTATGCGCCTGTCACACAGCCACAGACAAAGCGCCCGTATTCCATTCAATTGCTCGGGCTGCTCCTGTCTGTCTGTGGTTGAGTGACAGGCCCAGCCTGAAGACCGCCCTGCACTTCCGGCTGTCGGGGAGCCTGCAGCCAAATTCGAGAGACTCCTGCAGCTCGCGGGAAACTTGGGATGTCTGCATATTGGTACTTAAACAATACTATGTATTGTAAAAACTCAGTGATCACAGATGTAGCACCCTGATGTTTAGGCAGGGTTGCTAGTAAATGTATTTGCCAATTGATAGTTGCCTTGGCCAATTGATAGGAGGTCAATTGATTTCACTCTAATTCTGGAATTGCTGCACTTTTCTCTTCTGTTACTAGATGGCCGGGTATCTAGTGGCATTAGATAAGACAAGGGCATTTCAAGGACAGATTAGGAATAAATGGGGTGTCTCAGCCAATGGGCAGGGATTTTGTTGGGTCCCTTGGCCTGCTGGAAGAGCCTATTTATTTAGGTGGAGTTAGGTGATCGGGGGTTCTGTGCCACCTGGACAGCTGTCTGGGTGGACGTGTGTTGTGTTGCCCCAGGCTGCGTGGCCAGAGACCTGAGGCCTATCCTGGGGACATCTGGCTGCTAGGCTGTCTGAGCAGGGCCGCTGATAGAAATCATGGGGCCCCCTACAGCCTACCTGACGGGGCCCCCCTTTAGCTCCACCCTTGGTCCCTCCTTTAGCCCCATCCCTGGCCCTTCCCCAGATGCCATATTGTGCTGCAGACAATGCCACCCATGCCGCCAATGGCAAAGTGCCATTGGCAGCGTGGGTGGCACTGTCTGCAGCACAATATGGCTTTGGCGGCATGGGTGACACTGTCTGCTACACATTACGGCATGGGTGGCACGGTCTACAACACAATATGGCATGCGCAGCATGGGTGGCACTGTCTGCAGCACAATATGGCATTGGCGGCATGGGTGACACTGTCTGCAGCACATTACGGCATTGGCGGCATGGGTGGCACGGTCTCTGCAGGCAGCACATGATACCTGCAGACAGTGCCACCCATGCCACTAATGCCATAATGTGCTGCAGACAGTGCCACCCATGCCATATTGTGCTGTAGACAGTGCCACTCATGCTGCCAATGGCATAATGGCATGGGTGGCACTGTCTCTGCAGGCAGCACATGCGTTATGGCATTAGCGTCATGGGTGGCACTGTCTGCAGCACATTATGGCATTGGCGGCATGGGCGGCACTGTCTCTGCAGGCAGCACATGTGTTATGGCCCATAATGCATGTGCTGCCTGCAGAGACCGTGCCACCCATGACACCAATGCCATATTCTGCTGTAACGGTGCCACCCATGCCGCATTCGTTATTGCCCATAACGTATGTGCTACCTGCAGACAGTGCCACCCATGTTGCCAATGGCATAATGTAAAGATGCTGCTGCAGTAGTAGTAGATCTTGAATCCACCCCCCCAAGCAAGCACACACCTGTGTTCTGTGTTAGCTGGGCCCCAGGAGTCACTTCCTCCTTCATCCTGTTGCTGGTTGCTGTCTGGACTGGAGTGCGAGTCAGATGCCAGATCAAGCCGTTTCTTTTTTTTCTTCCGCCACTGCCGCTCGTCTCTCTGCTTTTTCTCTGTCCGAGTGAAGAACAGAGCAGAAGGGGAGGAATCACTCCGCGCCAGGGAAGGCAATATAGAGGACGTGCTGGCCGGAACTTGAGCCAGCATGAGGAGCGGGCGCGGAGAGGACATTCTTCCGTGTCCGAAATAGAAAAAATAGTCCCTCCCCCTGCATATTGAGCTATCGGCATTAAAAAAAAAAAGGAAAAAGAACGGCTAGTGTTCAGTTGGTTTGGTGTATGCAGACAGATAGTGTTCAGTCAAGGTGGCTGGGGGATTATTTTTTTTTTAAACATTAATTAGGTCTCTGTTCAGGTTGCCCGGGCCCCCCTGCTGGCCGGGCCCAGTACAACAGGGCCAGTTGTACTGGCTTATCAGCGGCCCTGTGTCTGAGGGCCTATCCAGAAGCAAGAGCGCAGCGTAGGGTTGGGATTGTGGCTTGTAGTCCAACCAGAGGTAACGATTCTGCAGGCCGGAGAGCCTGTCGTGGTCGGAGGTCGAGGGGAAGCTGTTGCCACTAAGGGGCCATCTACCTTATTACCGGGGACCACTGTGAGTAGCCAAAGCAAGTACCAGAACAGTAGTCTCACCAACTGGGGATGGTTAAGAATAGGGAAACTTCAGCAGATATCAAGCCAGGGACTCAGCCAGTGGAGGTGACGCTTGTAGAGCATTATTGTGTGCCAAGCCAGGAACCAAGCAGGCCAGGGGGGTGATGCTTGAAGAGTATCTGTGAGTGTCAAGCTATGGACCCAGCAGGGACGCGGGGGTGACACTTGAGGAAGATAGTGAGTAAGAAGATTGGAAAAATCTCAGGGGATCCAGTGGCAATGGATCAGCAAGTCTAAGTGATAGATTGGGAACTCAGTTGAGTGAAGATCTACAATAGGAGATTGTAGAAGTGAAGGAGTTCATTACAAACTTTGTTAGAAACTGTTTCAAGATTGTTGCCATAGGAGACAACGGTTCTACTCATGCAGATGTGGTGTCCAGCTGGATGCCTTTCCCTGCATGGCTTTCTGCCTATAGAAGTCTTGGAGTAGGCCAATTAACATTACATCTACTTAAGGGTGTCCTGGCCCCAGCCCTCTTCTCCCACAGTTCTGTTTAAGAGACAATACATTTATTTTCATTCAAAAAGTGTCTGGCACCCATCAATCTATTTTGTATTACACCCACAATGCCTTGTAACTCATTCTACACAGAAGGATGTCAGCTGTCCCTAACCCTGGAGGTCACCATTAGGCTACACAGAAATTAGGTAGTTTACAGAAATGCCATCAAATATGTTGCAAGTTACGCACATCTTTAAGCATAACGGTAATGTCTGACAACAAGGCATTTTTTCAATAGCAATACGCTGTACAGTAAATTGAGCCTACTGACCACAGAATCCCTTGGGAGTGCTTCCTTTGGAGGAGGTTTCCAGATTCTGAATCAATTTCAGATCCCCAAAGTCTATGAAGTTTATCTGGCTGATGGAGGGAGACTTTTAAGAAGTATGCAGAAGAGATACTCTACGCTTTGACTCATAGAGTATCTCTCTCTAACACTGCTCCTACTCTCTCCTTAACCACTTAAGCCCTGGGCCATTTTGCTGGCCAAAGACCAGAGCACTTTTTGCGATTTGGCACTGCGTCGCTTTAACTGACAATTGCGCGGTCGTACGACGTGGCTCCCAAACAAAATTTGTGTCTTTTTTTTTTCTTCCATAAATAGAGCTTTCTTTTGGTGGTATTTGATCACCTCTGAGATTTTTATTTTTTGCGCTATAAACAAACAAATTGTGACAATTTTGAAAAAAACGCATTATTTTTTACTTTTTGCTATAATAAATATCCCCCCAAAATATATATATAAAAAAATTTCCCTCAGTTTAGGCCGATACGTATTCTTCTACATATTTTTGGAAAAAAAAATTGCAATAAGCATTTATGGATTGGTTTGCGCAAAGGTTATAGCGTCTACAAAATAGTGGATCGTTTTATGGCATTTTTATTCATTTTTTTTTTACTACTAATAGCGGTGATCAGCGATTTTTTTTATCGTGACTGCGACATTATGGCGAACACGTCGGACAATTTTGACTCGATTTTGGGACCATTCACATTTATACAGCAAATGCGATTAAAATTGAATTGATTACTGTGTAAATGTGACTGGCAGTGAAGGGGTTAACACTAGGTGGCGCTGTAGGGTTAAGTGTGTGCTAGGGATGTGTTCTAACTGTAGGGGGGATGGGCTAGCTGTGACACATCACTGATCATAGCTCCCAATCACAGAGAGCTATGATCAGTGACACTGTCACTAGGCAGAACGGGGAGATGCTTGTTTACATCAGCATCTCCCCGTTCTTCCTCTCCGTTAGACGATCGCGGGTATCCCCGCGGACCCGACTCATTCATCTCCCTACCGCACACACGCGCATGCGTGCCACCGGCAGCGCACATGCGATGACATGGTGGCAAATTTAAAGGGACATACAGGTACGCCCATTTGCCCAGCCGTGCCATTCTTCCAAAATACATCAGTGTACGTCGGTCGGGAACCGGTTAACAAATGGGTCTCTATTTCTCTATCCCTGAACTATCACAAACACTGTTGGCACACCTATACAGATACTACTATTTAAGCACTGCTTGTCTGCGCATGTGCAGGATTTAATCATCCAATAGACCAGTGGTGGCCTGTCCATAAGGGGCGAAGGGGCGTCCCCCCATACATGCGCCAGCCCCTAATCTCCATGCAGGGTATCAGACTGGTGATGGAAGAGCATCTGCATCAAAGACACAAGGTCACAGCAGATTCCAGTGTAAACACTTGTACCTGGTCTTCTGAAACAACATCATACACAGAGGATCTTGAATCTCCTTTATAATGCGCTATGGATGAGGTTCCCATCTGGGCTTTGGTCTTTCGGTTCCTAGACAGGAATATCCAAGCCTAAGCGCTTGTACACACGGTCGGAGATTCCGACGGAATGTGTCCTATCGGACCATTTTGTCGGATATTCCGACTGTGTGTGGTCTCCATCGGACTGTTTCTGTCGGAAAAACCTGACAAACCAACTGTTCCAACTTGCCGGTAAAATTTTCCGTCAAAATGCTTCGATCGGACATACTCCAATCATGTGTAGCCTACTCCGACGGACAAAGTGCCATGCATGCTCAGACCAAATTCCTAGACCAAAGCTATTGGCTACTAGCCTGAACGTAGTCCCATCGTAACGAAATAACGTCATCACGTTATGTACAATCGGATTTTCCGACAACTTAGTCCGACCGTGTGTATGCAACATCGCTTCCGGACCTCTTCCGGAATTAATCCGTCGGAATTATTACAACGGATTTGGTTGTCGAAATCTCCGACCGTGTGTACAAGGGCTAAGAGATGCTGGAATCATAGCTTTGCAGCTCAGCCCATTCTGCTGAATTGTGTGTTTCAGTTACACTTTGTTGTTGCTGTCCATTCTGAACATCTGAAGTTCCAGGCCTTTTTATATTTCCTGTTTGAGAGGGGGAAAATCTTATATTCCTCCACATGTTCATCCACGCCCCCTTGTGGTTGTTCATGCAGATGTGGCAAGCGAGACAGGCGAGTAAAACAACATTGCTCTAAGGCAGGGGTTTCAAACTGGCGGCCCTCCAGCTGTTGCGAAACTACAAGTCCCATCATGCCTCTGCCTGTGGGAGTCATGCTAGTAACTGACAGCCACTAAATGCTTCATGGGACTTGTAGTTTCGCAACAGCTGGAGGACCGCTAGTTTGAGACCCCTGCTCTAAGGTATCCAGTATGGCAGTTTCAAGGTATGCTAGAAAATCGTCTGTGTAAATTTCCACCTGTTTCCCCAAACAGATATTCTGTAAACCCTTCACTTACTGCTTAATGGCAGTAACTTTAACTTGAAGAAACTATAGCTATGCAGCTTGTGCTCAGTTGGCCATAAGCTTCAACTGGTATAGGCAATGACTCGTTCAACCCTATCCAGTTCCAGAGCAAGCACAGCTGCAAGTTCCTGAAAGTTGCCATTAGTGTAAGCATAGAAAGGTTTGGTGTAATCAGCGTATGCCAGAAGCACTGCAGTGGTTATTCATTTCTTGAGTTTTGCAAAAATGTCTGCTTTGGCTGATTGAACACTAAACTGGATGGAGGAGGAGGTTTTCAATAACTGTGCAAGGGAAGCAGCAATCTGGGTGAAATTGTGGAAATCTGGGGGAAACCCTACCAGCCCCAGAACAGAGTGAAGTTTGGTGGCTGTGTTTGGAACTTTCCAATCTCATACGGCCTGGTTTTGTGGAATCAGGAGATACTCCCTCAGATATGGCTGGCCCAGATACTGTGTTAGGCTTTCCATGATAAGACACTTGTTCCATAATAGGCACTTTCCAGTATCCACTAGCTAGATCCAACACTGAATAACAACAATCTTGTCCCAGAGCCATTCAAAACCTTACCATTTGAGCAAGGGGTAAGCTTTGCAATAGGTGCAAGCATTTAACTTTCTGTATCCCACACAGGAGAGTAGATTTCCATTTTTCTTCTCACAAGGATTATAAATGCATCACAGGGACTCCTACTTTCCTGTATGACCCTACTCTGCAATATGATATCCCTGCAATATTTCTCCTTTGTCCACACCGCCAACATTTTTGGTATGTGTTGGGGTCCATACGGACAAGATTACCACCTAGCGGGGCCAAACCTAATACCTTTTTGACAGCAAATACTTCCTGACAAAATAAAGTGGTTGACTCAGTCAAACCTCTTGCAGAACTCTCCAATATGGATATAGAAGTAGGGAAGAATTTGCTTCCTCCCTCAACAATGGCCATACGTCTCCCTTAGTGACAGTCACTGTGGCTTTTGTCTCCTCTAGCTCTTGCTCTACTGCTTCTTGAAGCAAAATATTAACTTTACCGTTGTATCAGCTATCAAAGGTTTCTTTAGAGACTTATTTAGAGATGAGCATCTTGAAATTACATCCTACATCACCTGATATGGAGTGCCATTATTGGTCTTTTTCCAACAAGAATCCAGAAGAAGAGATAACCTGTAAGGGGAAACTTACTCTTTTTCTCTTTGTCAGGTACCTCTCCCTAACAAATGGTTCTCTATCCCTCACCCACCCCCACACTGCAGGTGCACAAAATGATGCAGGAACTAGTATTCAAGCACTTTTGTATCAAGATGGCCCCCAAATCTTGGTGGATTTTGGTATCCAAAAAAGATTCTGACCTTTCCAAGATGGCTGCCTGGAGCCCATAATAGGGGACAAATTAGTCCTGAAAGGTTTCCTGCAAGATTGAAGAAACAGCGCAGTGCCACTTTCAGGTCAGCGTACAAACTGCAGCTGTACACCTGGTCACACGCCCTGATTTGAACAGGCTGTCTTCACGTGGCTTCACAGACCACATATGCCTCCTGGGCACATAAACAGAGCCCTCTGCATGGGTGTACTGATCAAGTGACGAGAAATGAGCTGCCAAATTGTATACGACATGCTTTATATTTACTCTTTATTAGTCATAATCAAAGAAGGAAAATATATAAATTCTAATTAATTTGTGCCCAAAATAACTTCTGTATTCATCTCTACTAGTAACACAAAAAGAAAATAAGGAGTCAACACTATTCACCTACAACAGTTCATGGTTTTCTTGTGAATGAGACACACCCAAAACCAACATTACTTATCTCTTCCATGTCACTTAGTCAGACACAGCAAGGGGGCATCGATTACTAGCGAGACAGTTAACAATGGTAGTTCTAGTGTGTCATGGCATAACAGTGATACAAAACAAATGTGTAACATAGCAACAAAACTTGAAAAGGTACAAGTCATTTAAAAAATATATATATTTTTTAGCTTTTTAGATACTCACTTTCAACAATTAATTATGTCACAAAGTAGTAAAACATGTTTAATTGTGTCTGTTAAAGTTACAGGCACTATTGTAAAAAAACACAATATTTTGAAAAATATCCAAAGCATGGACAAATAACCCAAATGACCCATGCAGGACAAAATAACAGGTTTGATAAAATTGCCCACTACTCTCCAATAGGGATGAGCTTTGTGTTCGAGTCGAACATACGTTCGACTCGAACATCGGCTGTTCGCCCGTTCGGCGAATTCCGAACGTTATGGGCCGTTCGTGCCAAATTCGAGGAGGAGAGCCATGATTGGCCACAGGCAGGATGCCTGTGGCCAATCATAGCTCAGGCTGTGTATTACACGCCTCACACTATATAAGGCCGCCGCGCTGGCCTTGTGTAGTGTGTTGGCGTCTGTAGGAGTTAGTGGGTGTTCTGTGTACCTTCAACACAGTATACACCGATCGTTATCGGCCGATTTTGCGTTCTTGCTCTTCTGTAGTGGTTGTTGTCTGCGTGCCCTGACCGCAGTATACACCGCTATATCCACCTATATAGCTAGCTATATTTCTCTTTTTTAATAGAGCTTGCAGTCAGTTGTAGGAGATTGTGCGTGCTGTCTGCGTGCCCTGAACCCAGTATACACCGCTATATCCACCTCTATATATCTAGCTATCTTGCTCTTTTTAAATAGAGCTTACAGTCAGTTGTAGGAGATTGTGTGTGCTTTCTGCATGCCCTGAACCCAGTATACACCGCTATATCCACCTATATAGCTAGCTATCTTGCTCTTTTTAAATAGAGCTTGCAGTCAGTTGTAGGAGATTGCGTGTGCTGTCTGTGTGCCCTGAACCCAGTATACACCGCTATATCCACCTATATAGCAAACTATCTTGCTCTTTTTAAATAGAGCTTGCAGTCAGTTGTAGGAGATTGTGCGTGCTTTCTGCGTGCCCTGAACCCAGTATACACCGCTATATCCACCTATATAGCTAGCTATCTTGCTCTTTTTAAATAGAACTTGCAGTCAGTTGTAGGAGATTGTGCGTGCTGTCTGCGTGCCCTGAACCCAGTATACACCGCTATATCCACCTATATAGCTAGCTATCTTGCTCTTTTTAAATAGAGCTTGCAGTCAGTTTTAGGAGATTGTGCGTGCTGTCTGCATGCCCTGAACCCAGTATACACCGCTATATCCACCTATATAGCTAGCTATCTTGCTCTTTTTAAATAGAGCTTGCAGTCAGCAGTAGGAGCTTGTGCGTGCTGGCTGCATGCTCTGACCTGTCCTGAGAGAGTGAGAGCTTCCAGAGAGGTGGAGGAGGAGTGGGAGCTGATGGCGTCAGCCAGCCCAGGTCCGGGGCCCTCTTCCCGGCCTGGGACCGTGGTTCATCCCCCTGGAGCGAAAGACCTCTCCAGGGAGGAAAGACTGTTCCTGCAAACGCAGTTTGAGCTGCTGGACTGGACCCGGGCCCAGCCGGGAGAGGACCCCGGGAGGATGCAGAAGCGCCGGACAAGGATCAAAGTCCTTGTACAGAAGGCCACGGTGGCCTATGTACTGAAGTCGCAGAGGCTAGCGGACCTGCGGAATCGCAGAGACCGCTCAGCCAGTAGCAGAAGGGGAGAGTACCGGGAGGCCATTGAAGGCCTGAAACATGAGTGCAGAGACCTGTGGCGGCTGCTGGGCGGTCTCTGCGAACGCGGAGTTGGTGAGAGAGGCTTCCTCTCCGAAGTAAAAAAAGAGCTCCTGAGAGCAAGCCAGGAGGGATCCCAGGCAGCCAGGAGAAAAGGCTCTTACCAGAAAGCATTGCTGGAAATGGAGGAGAAGCTGCGAACCCCGGTGGAGGAAGTAGTCTCGATGGGTGAGGAAGATCAGCGCCCCGAGGTGGAGACCAGCCGGGTGAGCGTGGCCCCTGGAGCCGTAGGTGCGGAGGGTCCCCGGATCCCTGTTGTATCACCTGCTCTGCCAGAAGCTGTGAAGCAGGTAGATCCGGGTAGGGCACCCCATGATGCACAGGGAAGCTCCGGGGGAGAGGCAAGTCAGACGGAACTACATGGGAGGAAGCTGGTGGTGGTCCTCACTAGAGGCCACCCGGAGGGACTTGTGAAGACCGGTGGCCGGAGGTTGGTGGACGACGTTGCTGTGCGGCCCCCCCCAGTGGCCCCGATCGAGCCTGCAGCATCCGAGACAGCCGCATGTAGTGAGGGGGAGGTGCAGGCAAGCTCGGACTATGTTCAGAAGGAACATTGTGGACAGACATCCATTGCAGACACTAGGGAAGGTGGGGGCGGGGAGGTGGATGTGTCACTTCCTGTTTCCGGGAGTGTGGCCGAAAGTGACCTCCGTGACCCGGAAGTGCCGCTCATGGTGGCCCCGGAGGTCGCGGAAATGTGTGCTGAGGAGGTGGGGACACCCCGGGCCTTGGCAGCCGAGTCTCCTGCTCCCTTAGGCCAGGTGAGAGCTCTGGGAGTCTCGGGGACTCCTCTGGTGGCTGCTGCCTTGGGTGCCTCAGAATCTTCCAGTGAAGCTTTACCCGGTAAGCAAACAAGTTGGGGGGAGTCCCCTATGGGGGAGCTAGGGGGAGAATGCCCGGCCCTAAGCTTTATCAGGGAGCTGGAGGGGTCTCAGCGGCAGGAGCAGGATATGGCTCAGGAGATGGAGGTGGCTTCCTCTCAAGCCTCCGCCGCTGTGGGTGGTGTGACTACGTCTCCATCTATGGCTATTGGGAAGAGGGTAGAGGGTGGGAGTGGGGGGGCGTGTGCTGCTCCGTCAGAGCCCATGGGCTCATCTCAGCGGGGGTCTGGACCTTCCCCCACAGTCCCGAATCCCATCTTGGGCACGCAGGAAGAGGCAAACCTCTTAGGTGCCCTGAAAGCTGGGCGCTCATTTGCCCAGGTGGCAGGTTCCTCTGTCCCTCTGGGCCCCCTGTATGGCCAGTTTGGTGCCCAGAACTTCAGGGCCCCCCCTGAGGAGCAGCTCCAGGGGGCGCAGGCTTGGTCAAGGGGTACAGGGGGTCCGGAAAGGCGCAGGCGGAATGTGGTGCAGCTCAGGTGGGAGGGGACGTCCGCATGTCCCAGTAGGGGTCAAGTAATTGACTACCTGCTGGGATTACGCTTTAAAGTTTCTGACTTGTTCGCGGTCATACATCCCGCAAACAGCAAGGAGTTCGATGTGAGCTTCGTCTCCGTGGTCTCTATGGAGCTTTTCCTGACCCTGTACGAGATCGTCAGGAAGTCAGATCCGTGGAAAGGTTTCCGTGTAGTACCTCTTTCGAGGCAAGAGGAGATAAAAAACGTGACCGTCTTGGTTAGAAACGAGTCCCTTCCTCCTGAGGACATCGCAACCTGGCTGGCGCGGTATGGGCAGCTCCAGACAGGGTTGAGGAAGAATTTGGACGAGCGCGGGGTCTGGACGGGTGCTTGGTTGGTCAGGATCCGGCTCAAGCGCCACAACAATACCGTGGCACATGTACCCGGGAGCGCATTCATAGGGAGAGACCGGATCCTGGTCTTCTACCCTGGCCAGCCCCGTCGGTGTTTCAAATGTGGCAGTCCCGCGCACCTTAGCGCGGACTGCACTATGCCTCGCTGCGTGAGGTGTAATGGCTTCGGCCACTCACCTGAGGGTTGCAGACTCATAGTTTGCAACCTCTGTGGGGAAATGGGGCACCCTTTCAGCCGCTGCCCCAAGGCTTTTAGGGGGTGCCAGGCTGAGGGGAGTGCTCCAGGCCCGGAGGGTGGGCGGGTCCCTAGACAAAGTGGGGATCCCAATCCTTCTGGGCCACAGAATGAGGGTGCCCCCTTCCCTCAAAGGGTCAGACCCCCCAGGCGTGAGCAGGGAGTGGGCACTGCATCGGCAGGTATGTCAGTAAGTTCCCCGGCCCCGTCCGGCCCTGTGCCCGACGGGGCGACGGTAGGAAAGCCAGCTGAGAAACAGGCTAAACCTAAAAAGCCCTCTGTTAAAAAACATCCTCCCCCCCCTCCCCCGGTTCCCCCCTCCTCCCCTTCCCCTCCCCCCCCTCTTGTTTCCCCCCTCCCTGCCTCCCCTTCCCATCCCCTACCACCTTCCCCTTCTCCCCCTTCTTCCCCTCCCCCACCCGTTTCTTCCCCCCCAGATGTACCGCATCTGCCTCCGGATCCGGCAGCCCTCCTTATGCCTCCTCCCGCCTCTACGGAGATAGTGGGTGGTCGGCGGGTCGGCCCGGCGCGGGGTGTCCCAATGGACACCTCTGAGGTGGGTAAGGGGGTGAATAAACGCCCCAAAGACGTATCTAGTGGGAGGTCAGACGGAGAGAGCGGGAGGGAGCCCCCCAAGTCAGATTGGGTGAAGAAAAAAACTAAAAAGCGGAAGAGGAGGGGCCTGGGGAAGGAGGGTGGCGAGGACCCCCAGCCTAGCACCAGTCTGGGGGTGGGTGGGGGTCCCTCGCTCGCCCTCTGGAACCGTTTCGGGGTCTTGTCCTCTGACTCTGAGGAGGATTGACCTAGGTATGTAATATAGAGAGGAACGTAAACTTTAATCACTAAGGATGACGGTACCCGCTCCAATACGCCTTGCGACGATTAATGTTGCAAGTGTGCGTTCTGTGGCGGCTAGGTTTTCAGCCTTTGATTTTCTCGGCCGCGTTGAAGCCGACATTTTGTTTTTGCAAGAGACCTGGCTGACATCTGTGGCAGAGATGCACCTAGCAAAGAGGGAGTGGAGACATGGGCCCTCCCTCTGGTCTCTTGCGGCTGAGCCCTGCAGTGGTGTTGCGGTCCTTTTTAAGACCGGTTCGGTGGCTTGTCGACGAGTGATTGAATTAGAAATCGGTAGGTGTTTGATTGTGGATGCAGTCGTGAGAGGGGAATCCCTCCGCCTCATCAATTTTTATGGACCTCAGTCCCAGAGGGGGAGGAAGGACCTTCTTGCGCTGCTGAAACCATACCTGTTTACATCCCAGCAGGTGGTCTTTGGTGGTGACTTTAACCTAGTCACCAGGTCAAAGGACCGGGCAGGCACCTCAGGCCCTCTGGGATATGATAGTATCTTTTTGAATCGCATAGTGAGGGAGGCCGGGTTGGTGGATGTGCACGTTCACCACTTCCCCAACCTCACTGGTTTCACATACTCCAGAGGTAGTAGTAAGAGTAGACTAGATAGGTTTTTTTTGAAGGGGGACTCATCCTTTGCGGCTCCTGTGCTGCATGCGGTCGAGTTTTCCGATCACTGTATGGTGTCGGTCACTCTGAATGTGGCGGACACCCCTCAGAAGGGTAGGGGCCTGTGGCGACTAAATGGGTCGCTACTTGAGGACCCTGAAGTCAGGTCGGCCTATGAAGACTTCTTTATGGAACAAGCTTCGCTCCTTGAGAGCGGCTGCTCTCGCCAGGAATGGTGGGAAGTAGTGAAGAAGAGGTCGGAAGGCTTCTTCCGTGAAGTCTCTGGTCGTCGGGCAGCTTCCCGGTACCAGGCTTACCAGAAGTTGCGCAGGCGGCTTGACCGCTTGGTTTCTGATGGTGGCCCTCAGGACCAGATTTCAGGTCTGAAGCTTCAGATGAAGGAGTGTCAGTATGACCGTCTCGCCTCCCTGGTTCTTGAGAGGGATTACGGGAAGTTCACCAACCCGGACCCGTACAAGAGCTGTGGTGACGCGGTGAGTGGGAAGGTCATACATGGACTGAGGGATCCCTCGGGTTCTTTGGCGAGGTCCAGGCCGGGAATCCTGGGGATCATCAGAGCCCATTTTTCGGACCTCCTGAAGAAGAAGTCTTTGGACCTGGGAAAAGCCAAGAAATTTCTTGATGAGACTCCACTTGAGGTGGGGTCTGACCCCCTTGGCTCTTTGACAGAGGAGATCTCTGTGGCCGAAGTTGAACAGGCCATAGACTCTTTGTCTCTAAAGAAGTCGCCGGGACCCGATGGGTTCACGGCGGAGTTCTACAGGACCTTTAAGGGCCTCTTGGCTCCTTGTCTGAGGGAGG
Organism: Lithobates pipiens; assembly: GCF_037356315.1. NCBI lineage: Eukaryota > Metazoa > Chordata > Amphibia > Anura > Ranidae > Lithobates > Lithobates pipiens. The sequence goes on along the minus strand of NW_027507695.1, from coordinate 147,240 downwards.
TGTTCAGTGAGTGTTTGGCGTCTGGCCTGCTTCCTCCCTCGATGAGAAGGTCGGCCTTGATCCTTCTGTCAAAGGGGAAAGATCCGTCCCTGGTGGAGAATTGGCGCCCTATCGCCCTTCTCTCCACGGATAGAAAGATCCTGGCGAAGATACTGTTTGTGCGTATGTCTGCAGTCGCAGGCAAGCTACTGTCTGTTTCCCAGCACTGCACGGTTCCTGGCCGCAGCACCTTTAGTGCGGTCCTCAACGTCCGGGAGGCTGTGGAAAGGTGCAGGGCAACGGGTGACGGGCGGTATCTGTTGGCATTAGACCAGGCGAAAGCTTTTGACCGGGTGAACCATGAGTATCTCTGGCTTCTCTTGGGGAGATACGGTCTGCCTGATCAATTCATCGATTGGCTCAGAGTTTTGTACAGGGGGGCTGAAAGCTTCCCTCTTGTCAATGGTTGGGTGGGTCCTACCTTTCCGGTGGACTCTGGTGTTAGGCAGGGCTGCCCGCTGAGTCCCCTGCTCTACGTCTTTGCGGTTGACCCCTTCGTAAGGAGGCTAGACTGCGGATGCCTGAGGGGGGTCCAGGCGGAGCCCTGCAGTGGCACGGATAAGGCGGTAAGGGTGGTGGCCTATGCGGACGACGTCTCGGTAGTAGTGGCTAGCCGAAAGGAGGCCCAGTTTGTTGAAACACAGATTGGAGATTACTCCGAGGCGTCCGGTTCGCTGGTCAACTGGACTAAGAGTGAAGTTCTCTGGTTGGGGAGGGAGGGTGAGCAGTTTGCCCTCCCGGACGTGTTCCCCACGCCCCGGCCAGAAATTAGAATTCTGGGCATCCTTTTTGGCCAGGGTGACTATCCCAAACTAAATTGGGAGCGCAGGCTGGTGAGTGCCACCCAAAAGGTTAATGCCTGGAAAGGCTGGAAGCTGTCATTGAGGGAAAGGGTGAGTCTGGTCAAAACCTATTTGCTTCCCGAATTCCTCTTTGTCAGCTACGTTTGTCTTCTGCCAAGATCGCTCTATGCGCGGATCTGCGGTCTGTTCTTTCTGCTTTTGTGGGGAAACAGGCTGAATCTGATAAAGAGGGAGGTCACGTACCGACAGAGGAGGCAGGGTGGGTTGGACATGATTAATCCCACGGTTTTCTTTACCGTGGTGTTTCTTAAGTTCAACCTACAATCCATTTTTCAGGACGAGCCCTCCCTGTGGGAACGCTCATGTAAGAACTGGTTTCTGGTTTTCCTGAGTGGGTGGGAGGGGGGCGGTCGCCCCGGTGATCTACGGAGATCCCATGGGTACCTCCCCACCTATGTTCCAACTGCTCTAAGGGTACTGAGGCGGTGGAGGATAACGGCCCTGGAGGTGGGCTCGTTGGGTCGGCGCGAGCTGTACCAGCGGGTCATGACCTCGGACTTTTTGAGACCACTAGCCTTAAGGGATTGTCCGGACAGGGTTCTCAGGGAGGGATTAGCCCTTCTGAATTCTAAGAGAATTCCGGCCAAGTTCTGGGATCTTACATGGAGGGCGTTCCATGGACGGCTCTATGTGAGGTCGAACTTAAAGTACCGGAGTCTTGAGGACAGGGGCTGTCCTCGTCCCGAGTGTGGAGGGGCGCTGGAGACCATGGACCACTTTTTGGTTGAGTGCCCTTTCAACTTGGAGGTTCTGGGGGAGGTTGGGGATGCCATTGGCTATCCCCGTCTCCGGGCCCTTACCTATTCTGAGAGGGTGTACGGCGACTTCAGGGTCCGGAGGGGTCATGAGTTATCGTCACTGTTTTTAGTTAGTACAGTTTGCCTTTATTACACCTGGCACGCGCGGTGCTTAGTGTCCACTAGGGGCAAGTTCCTGCCCGTGCATGAGGTGGCGGGTGATATCTTTCGGGAATTGGTGAAGGTGAGGTTTCTTGAGGGAGAAAGAACGGGCAGGGAAAGGTGTGCCAGATTGTGGAGAGGTTTTTCTTTCCGGCCACCTTGATGATCCTCCCCCTTCTTTTTCCCTAGGTGGTGGGTCTGTCTGTCCTGTTCCTCACGTTTAGTTTTTTGGGCAATCTAATTTTAAAAGCATGGTAGGCACTGATGGTTTCGTTACGTTCCTGTCTATAAAGGGTGTGTAGTGTATATAGATAGGTTATTATTGTAGATAAACTGTTTTAATCCGAGTGACTTTTCTTTTAAGCTGGTGAAGAAAGCATGTTTTCTTTTCTATTTTATTAAGTCTGTTTAAGTTGGTTTTCCTTTCTTCTTTTCAAGAATGAGTATTTATGTCTTTGTTTTGTAAATACAACTGGCAGCAGTTTTTTTTTAAATAAAAACCTCCACCTATATAGCAAACTATCTTGCTCTTTTTAAATAGAGCTTGCAGTCAGTTGTAGGAGATTGTGCGTGCTTTCTGCGTGCCCTGAACCCAGTATACACCGCTATATCCACCTATATAGCTAGCTATCTTGCTCTTTTTAAATAGAACTTGCAGTCAGTTGTAGGAGATTGTGCGTGCTGTCTGCGTGCCCTGAACCCAGTATACACCGCTATATCCACCTATATAGCTAGCTATCTTGCTCTTTTTAAATAGAGCTTGCAGTCAGTTTTAGGAGATTGTGCGTGCTGTCTGCATGCCCTGAACCCAGTATACACCGCTATATCCACCTATATAGCTAGCTATCTTGCTCTTTTTAAATAGAGCTTGCAGTCAGTTGTAGGAGCTTGTGTGTGCTGTCTGCATGCTCTGTGTGAGCTCCCAGACTTCCAGGAGGAGTGCAGCGTGATGACTTCTTCCAGCCCAGGGCCAGGGCCTTCTTCCCGGCCGGCGGTACAGCATGGAGCCCCTAGGTTCCAGGAACTGACACAGGAGGAGAGGCTGTTTTTGGAGGACCAGTTGGACTTTCCGGATTGGTCCTCAGCTCAGCCAGGAGAGGACAAGGTGAAGGCCGTGGAGAGGATAAGCATGGTAAAGACTTTATTGACTAAAGTTTCAAAAATGTTTTATGAGAAGATAAGAGTTTTATCTGAACTGAGAAACCGGAGAGATAAAGTTGGAAGTGGCAAGAGGTCTGAGTTCAAGACCGCAATTGACAGTTTAAAAAAGCAATGCAACCAAATAGGTGAGCTAATGACAGCAATGATTGAAGATGCAGCTTATGAGAGAGACTTCTTGGAGAAAATTAAGATAGTCATGAAGGCTGCAAGTGAAGAAGGGTCTCAAGCGGTGGGACGCCGCAGGGAGCTGCGTCAATCCCAGACAATGGAGCCTGAGAGGGAGGCGGCTGAACCCCTGAAGGAAGGACTGTCAGCAGAGGGAAAGAGTGATCAGAAAGCGGTGACGGTGGCAGTAATGGAAAGTATGGACTCTAGCCCTATGACTACCAGTTCAAGTAAAGCCACGGAGGGTCCCGGTGAGCCAAAGGGTACACAGCCTGCAAGCAGGGCTGTTGTCCCACAGGCCACAGTGGGTCCCGGTGATGCGGTAATGAACCAAAGTCAAAGGGCAAAACAAGTCCCTGTGATTCAACTGAAAAGACTAACAGAGAAGACAGAAAAAGAACTTGTGGACTTACCTATGAAACCCCCAATGAATCCGGCCGGTGCTTGCAAGCAAGGCATGCCATCAGTAGTCCTGTCGGCTGCCGTTGCTGCAGGCCGGGCTCAGGACAAGGGGAAGGAACTGGGGGTGGGTGCGGGTGGTAGTAATAGCCTAGCTGGTGTAGCTACTGCTGTCAGTGACACAGTGGCGGCTGGCAATAAGGCTAAAGGTGGGGAGAAAGTAATGGCGCCAGGAGATGGTAGAACGCCGTCTTCCCGCGGGATTGGAGGTGGGACTACCAAACAGGAAGCTGGTGTTTGTTTGGCGGGAGTTTTTGGCGCGGTTTCGGAGGGCGGGAAGGGTAGGGGTGTAACTATGGTTGCGCCGGAAGTGACGTCACGGCCGGAAGCGGAGGTTAGCCGCGAGGAGAACTTCCGGTCGCGGACTTCCGGGATTTCCGGCGCAGCAACCCAGCAAGATGGAAGCTGTGATACCAATAATAATGTAAATATGGATATGTCTGATAATTTACAGCTTGGGCAGGCACCAGCATGGGGTGATTGCCCAATGGGAGAATTAGATGAAGGTGACCTTATGATGGGCTATATTAAATGTTTAGAAGGTTCCCAACAGGCACATGGGCAAGTAATGGTGGACTCCTGTGGGGCCCACATGGAGGTGGGAATAACAGACAGTCTGGAGGCTCTCTTGCAAGAACAACAGTTAAGTGGTCAGATGGAAGGCTCCCAGATGGTCCGGCAAGGTAATGTGGTGGTAAGGGGTGAAGGACAGGTTGCTGAGGAGCGTGCCCCCCGGTTGGACTCCTGGGATGGGATTTCCCCTCCTAAACCAATCTTGAGGGGTACGCCGGAGGCAAATCTTCTAAATGCTTTGGGGGAAAGGCGCTCTTATGCCAGTGTGGCGGGATCATCTGTGCCCCTGGGTCACTTGTATGACCAATTTGGTGCCAGCAACTTTAGGGTTCCCCCGGCTGACCAGTTTTCTGGTGCTAGCCCGTGGTCTCGGGGTACAGGTGGTCCTGAGCGTAAGAGGCGTAACGTAGTTCAGTTAAGGTGGGAGGGGGAGGGTCAGTGCCCTACTAGAGGGCAAGTGGTAGACATGGTCTTGGGCTTAGGTATCAAGGTCAGTGAGATTTTTGCGGTCATTCACCCGTCGAATTCTCTTGACTTTGACCTGAGCTTTACAAATGTGGTGATAATGGAAATCTTTATTACCTCCTTTGGGCTGATTAGGGGGACCGATCCGTGGAAGAACTTCCGGATTATCCCCCTGAGCCGACAGGAAGAGGTTAAGAACCTTACGATTCTCGTAAGGAACGAAAGCCTGCCACCTGAGGACATTGTGACTTGGCTGAGTAGATACGGTCAATTACAGTGCCCTCTGAATAAGAAATTGGATGAAAGGGGAGTCTGGACTGGGGCATGGAACACCAGGATCCGGTTGCGTAGAGTTGGTAATACGGTGGCACATGTCCCCGGTAGTGCGTTTTTAGGTCGCGACCGGATCCTGGTGTTTTATCCAGGGCAGCCCCGGAGGTGTTTTAAATGTGGTAGCCCGACTCACCTAAGTGCTGATTGCACAGTGGTGAAGTGCATTAAGTGCAATAAATTTGGACATTCGAGTGAAGTGTGTGAATTGATTTGCTGTAACCTGTGTGGCCAGATGGGGCATCCTTTTAGTAGATGTCCCAAAGCTTTTCGGGGTGAAGCTGCATCTGGTGGTCGACCCAAGGATACAGCCACATCAGGTGGTCGGCCAGGGGATGCGGGTGCCCCTTCTGGAACTGGACAGGACAGCGGGGGTGGTGAACAAACTAATACAGGGGTTGAGTCTGTGGGGGCTGGTGTCGGGGCTAAAGTAGCTCCTTGTGTTTCTGGTGTAGCTGGTGAGGTGTGTCGGACTACTGAAAGTTTACCGGTAGCTCCGGCCCCCCTTCCAAGAAAAAGCAAAGGTATTTCTGGTGGGGGCGTGACACCCTGTCCTAAAGAAAGGAGGGAAAGTAGAGTTTTAAGGAGGTCGGCTAGGCAGAGGCCGGAACGTGGGAGCTCCTCTCGGAGCAGAAGCCCTCTTAAGCCTTCCGTTTCGGCCTCTCCCTCCCCGTGTCGTAGCCTTCCTGATAGGGGTGTAGAGTCCACCTGCTCATCCATGTCAGAGGGCGAGTTAGAGAATAGAGAGAAAGGGGAGGTTGAGTCTGGTGTGTCGCAAACAGATGGAATAGTAATTGAAGGTTCTGGTGGGGGAAAGAATGTTGTGCATAAGTGTGGTGGTAAAATTATTGGGAAGAAAAAGAAAAAGAAAAAGGATCGTAATGAATGGGATAAACTTCTTGACGATCAGGTTCTTGACTTAGCTACATCCCTCAAAAAAGGGTGCAATTAAGTAAACCAAGTATGGGTAATAGTATAGTTTGTGTTTTGTTTAGAAATTAAGTTTTGTAAATGTTATTGTGAGTTGTAAATTTTTGTAATTTTGGCAGCAGTTAAAAATAAAAAAAATCTCCACCTATATAGCTAACTATCTTGCTCTTTTTAAATAGAGCTTGCAGTCAGTTGTAGGAGATTGTGCATGCTGTCTGCGTGCCCTGAACCCAGTATACACCGCTATATCCACCTATATAGCTAGCTATCTTGCTCTTTTTAAATAGAGCTTGCAATCAGTTGTAGGAGATTGTGCGTGCTGTCTGCGTGCCCTGAACCCAGTATACACCGCTATATCCACCTATATAGCTAGCTATCTTGCTCTTTTTAAATAGAGCTTGCAGTCAGTTGTAGGAGATTGTGCGTGCTGTCTGCGTGCCCTGAACCCAGTATACACCGCCATATCCACTATATAGCTAGCTATCTTGCTCTTTTTAAATAGAGCTTGCAGTCAGTTGTAGGAGATTGTGCGTGCTGTCTGCGTGCACTGAACCCAGTATACACCGCTATATCCACCTATATAGTTAGGTATCTTGCTCTTTTTAAATAGAGCTTGCAGTCAGTTGTAGGAGATTGTGCGTGCTGTCTGCGTGCCCTGAACCCAGTATACACCGCTATATCTACCTATAAAGCTAACTATCTTGCTCTTTTTAAATAGCGCTTGCAGTCAGTTGTAGGAGATTTGCGTGCTGTCTGCGTGCCCTGAACCCAGTATACACCGCTATATCCACCTATATAGCTAGCTATCTTGCTCTTTTTAAATAGAGCTTGCAGTCAGTTGTAGGAGATTGTGCGTGCTGTCTGCGTGCCCTGACCACAGTATACACTGTTATATCCACCTACATAGCTCTTCTCTAATTGAGCCATCTGCCATCTGCAGGAGTTAGTGGATGTTGTGTGTGCCTCCAGCACAATATACACTACCCAATTGCTGGTTTTCCCATCTCCCTTCAGGCCATTACCATGTCTGGAAGGCCAGCAAGGAGAGGCAGACAGGTGCGAGCTGATAAAAGAGGTCAAGCAGGCTCTGTGTCTAGAGACAACAGTGCTGGTCGTGGACGCGGTGCATCGTCATCATCAGCACGTGGCCATGGGACACGCTTGTCCTTCTTTTCGGTAGCTGGACATGTTGAGCCGCAACATGCCAATGACTTGGTAGAGTGGATGACCAAGCCCTCTTCATCCTCCTCATCCTCTCTCACCCAGGCTCAGGGTACTAGCAAAGCAGCTGCCAACGCATCGTCTTCCCTCCTCTCAATGTCATCATCAGTGACTCCTTCCCTAGACCCACCACGTCCTCCTGAGGAGTCTCCTGAACTCTTTGAGCACAGTGTTGGGTACATGCTCCAGGAGGATGCCCAGTGTTTTGTAGGCTCTGATAATGATACTCAGCTAGAGGAAGGCAGTAGCGTGAATGCAGAGAGAGGGGATGCTCAAGAAGGACAGCAATCTGGCAGTCATGTTCCACAAGCTGCAGCATACTGCCAGGTTTGCTCCAGCGATGAAGAGGGAGGGGATGATGAGGGCACTGACTCCACGTGGGTGCCTGGTAGGAGAGAGGTGGAGGAGGAGGAGGCACATGTCCTATGAGGCAGGATGTCCTCCAGGGGCTAGCTTAAGGGCAGCACACCGACTGAATCACACCACAGTGCTCCGCCTGTGCAGGGCGCTGCCTCTGCGCGTTATTCTAAAAGTTCTTTGGTGTGGGCCTTTTTTTAGACGAGTGCATCAGATCGCACCGCTGCTATTTGCAACATATGTCTCAAGCGTATCTCGCGTGGCCAAAACATCAGCCGCTTGGGCACCACATGCTTGACCAGACATATGTTGACCTGCCATGCAGCTCATTGGCAAGCGTACCTCAAAGACCCACACCAAAGAACAAAGCAGACCTCTCCTTGCTCCTCATCAGCTGGGATCTCCAACCCCACTAGACCTTCATTCCTCTCTGAAACCTGCTCTGAGAGGAATGAAGGTGTAGAATTAGGTGTGCCACAGCCAAGTGCTTCCGGGCACTCTACTAGCAGTACACCCACGTCCGATTATAGCAGGCAAATGTCCCTGCCCCAGCTGCTGGACTGGCGAAAGAAGTTCACTCCCAGCCATCCACATGCCCAGCGGTTGAATGCTAGCTTGGCTAAATTGCTAGCACTTCAACTGCTGCCTTTTCAGTTGGTAGGCTCGGCCCCTTTCCGTGAGTTTGTACAATGTGCGGTTCCTCAGTGGCAGGTCCCCAAACGCCACTTTTTCTCACGGAAGGCGATTCCGGCTCTCTACCGGCATGTGGAAGGCAATGTCCTTGCCTCGCTGGACAGGGCGGTCAGTGGTAAGGTGCATATTACCGCTGACTCATGGTCCAGCAGGCATGGACAGGGACGTTACCTGTCTTTCACGGCCCATTGGGTCACTCTTCTGGCAGCTGGGAAGGATGCAGGACAAGGTGCAGTAGTGTTGGAGGTTGTTCCGCCTCCACGCCTCCAAAATGCTACTATTGGTTGTGACACACCTCTCTCCTCCACCCCCTCCTCTTCTTCTTCCTCCATGGCCTCTTCCAGTGCTCTGTCCTCAGAACCAGTGGTGTTCCATAGGCGTTCCAGGGGCTACGCAAGTACGCAGCCAAATTGATGCCATGCCGTGCTTGCGCTGTTTTTTTTGGGGGACAGGAGCCACACTTAAGCCAGGAATGGTGGTTTGCGACAATGGCACCAACCTCCTCTCCGCCCCTCCGACAGGGACAACTGACCCATGTGCCCTGTGTGGCTCACGTCCTTAACCTGGTGGTGCAGCGGTTCTTGGGCAGGTACCCGGGCTTACAGGATGTCCTGAAGCAGGCCAGGAAAATCTGTGTGCATTTCCGCCGATCATTTAATGCCTGTGCTCAGCTGGGTGAGCTCCAAAAGGATTTGAACCTGCCCAAGAACCGCCTTATATGTGACATTCCCACCAGGTGTAACTCAACGTTGGCCCTTGCTGCAGCGGCTGCACACACAGCAGAGGGCCATCAATGAGTACCTGTGCGACTACGGCACCAGAACAGGGTCAGGGGAGCTCGGTTTTTTCTCACCACACCGGTGGGGCATGATCAGGGATGCCTGCACTGTCCTGTCACCGTTTGAGGAGGCCACAAGGATGGTGAGCAGTGACAGTGCATGCATCAGTGACACTGTACCTCTTGTCCACCTCTTGGAGCATACGCTGCGTGGAATAATGGACAGGGAACTTGAGGCAGAACAGAGGCAGGAAGAGGAGGACTTCCTTGCCTCTCAAGGCCCCCTTTATCCAGACAGTGTTCCTGCTGTGCCACCCATCACACAGGAAGAGGATGAGGAGGAGGAGGAGGATGATTGTGTCAGCATGGAGGTGGAGGCTGGCACTTAGCAGCAGCAGCAGCAGCAGCAGCAGTCTTGTAGGGATGATTTACAGTCCCAAGAAACCCGTGGGCTTGTACGTGGCTGGGAGGAGGTAGCTGCGGATCATGTTGTCCTTAGTGACCCAGAGGACTCCGGACCGAATGCCTCAGCTAACCTACGCTGCATGGCCTCCCTGATCCTGCAAAGCCTGCGGAAGGATCCTCATATTCTTCGGATCAAGGAGAGGGACCATTACTGGCTGGCCACTCTCCTTGATCCACGGTACAAGGGTAAGGTTGCCGACCTTATCTTGCCGTCGCAGAGGGAGCAGAGGATGAGACATCTCCAGGAGGCCTTGCAGAAAGGTCTGTGCAACGCGTTCCCAGAGACTGGAAGGTTGCAAACTCCTGGTCCTGGACAACGTGTTGCTGAGGCATTGGTCAGAAGGAGCAGTGGAGAAGGTGGCCATCTGACCGATGCTTTCAGACAAATTTTTAGCCCCAAGGTGTGATCGGTTCCAGCAACCATCGCCAGCGTCTGATTTACATGGTGCAGGAATACCTAGGGGAACGCACCTTCAGTGCTGCTGGTGGCTTTGTTACCGATCACAGGGTGCGCCTGTCCACCTACTCAGTTGATCGACTGACCTTCATCAAGATGAATCAGTCTTGGATCACCCACAGCTACCAAGCACCTGAAGCTGATATAACCGAATAATTTTTTTTGAAATATCACATCCCTTCAAGACTGCCTATGCTGATGCTGAGTGACTGTCCTGTTATGTTGATTGTCTATCCTCCTTCTCCTCCGCTGATATGTTGGAAGAACATTTTTGGTTCTGGGTGATGCCACCAGCCCAATTTCTTTGCCCCTGTTTAACAGGGGCGTTTAATTACAATTTGTGATGCAATGCTTTGCAGCAGGGCTCATTCCTGCACTACAACTAGAGTATATGGGAGAGGTTGCAGTGTTGTGGCACCAGCACCAGTGCCTAAGGCCCAATTTTTCAGCCCCTGATTAACAGGGGCATGTAATTACAATTCTTGATATAATATTTCACAGGAGGGCCCGTTCCTGTGCCCACCCAGAGTAACTGTGAGGACTTATAGTGTTGTGGCACCAGCACCACAACCACCAAAGGTCAATTTTTCTACCACTGTTCGACAATGGCATGTAATTACAATTCTTGATATAATCGTTCACAGCAGGGTGCTCCAGTGCCCACCAAGAGTCACTTTGAGGGCTTACAATGTTGTGGCAAAACCAACACCTTGTTCCGCCATTTCTGCAGAGCATATAGGGCAGACCCCTACTTTCAAATATCCAACTTACAAACATCTCCTACTTGCAAACGGAAGGAGACAACAGCAAGTGAGATGAAAAAAGATGGACGGCAAAACAAATTATACAGGGGTGATAACCCTTCCCTATGTTTTCCAAAAAGCTTAAAAATAGTTTTTTTGACTGGAGCTACACTTTAAAAATGTAGCAGGGAGGGCGGGGAGGGTGTCAGCCTATTTATGTTGTAAGTATACACTAGGGCGTCACCTGAAGAAGGAGGCCACGCCTCCGAAACATGTTGTCTTGGGAACAGTTAGTCAGAGCCAGAACACACGTTGATAGATCCGCCCCCCGTTGCGAGTGACGTCATCCATAGCCGGCAGGTCCGTGCGTGTGAGGCGTGGAGAGAGAGTGTACCTGCAGTCAGCAAGCGAATTGAATACCCAAACATCCGCATTATTAGCTACTGCAGGGAGCCTAAAATCGGGGAAGGAGGCAACAGTGGAGGCTGTAAATGTCAATGCAACTACTCAACGGATGTTTGTGAGTGATATACCTGGCTTTTTTTAATCTTTTACTGAGTTAAAAAAATGTTAATGCACTAGGGCTGGTGTGCGCTCTATTTTTTGTGCACTTTAAAAATGTACCAGTTGAAAATTACTAATTCTACTTAACATAACAAACCTACACAGTCCCTGTCTTGTTTGCACCGCCTGTATACTGCTGTTCTGAGTATATAGGGCCTGGGGGCCACACGTATTTCCTTTTTTTTAATATGGGTACGGGGTTCCCCTTAATATCCGTATAAGACCCAAAGGGGCTGGTAATGGGCAGGGAGGGCTACCCATGCCATTTTTCTCAATGATTTTCAACCATATTGCAGGAACCAGATATAACATTAAAACCGCAAGCAGTTTTAAATTACGTTATTTCCGTTAAATGTCATTTTGTGCAGGGACTGTTCTAAACACGGGAAACACGTGGCACTTCACAGGCATACTATAGACACCCCCCAGGCACGATATTTAAAGGAATATTTCACTTTTTTTTCACTTTAATCGTCATTAAAATCAGTGCTCCCGTCAAAACGGCCATTTTTAAAAACATTTTAAAAAACATTTTAGGCATTGATCCATGTCCCCTGGGGCAGGAGCCAGGTCCCCAAACCCTTTTTAGGACAGTATCTTGCATATTAGCCATTAAAATTAGCACTTTTAATTTCGAACGTTCGAGTCCCAAGACTTCAATCGGGTTCTAACTTTCGTACGAACTTGGGGTCCGTTCGAAAGTTCTGGTGCGAACCGAACCGGGGGGTGTTCGGCTCATCCCTACTCTCCAACTACACTCTTTATACTAAGGTAAGTGAACAGTCAGTAAGGTTAGAGTTTACCAGAATGACCACACAACAACACTTAGGCCGCGTACACACGGGCGGACTGTTCGCCCAACTTAGTTCGTCAAACAATCCGACAAACAGTCCGCTCAAAATTAGCATGAACAGACTTGACCACACACGATGAACAAACAGTCCGCTGAAAGCGTGCGCGATGACGTACGTCACGTATGACGGGACTAGAAATAGGAAGTCCAAGACACAGCAAAGCACCCTTTGGGCTCCTTCTGCTGACTTTGCGTTAGTAGAAGTTTGGTTAGAGACGATTCGCGCTTTTCAGACTTCAGCTTAATTTGTCCGTTCACTGCCGCACAGTCTACCTGTGAGGTTTGTATCTGTCTTTCGGTACGCGTGGATCAGTTGTACCTGTTATTAGGCGCTTCTGGTCCGCTCGTTTCTGGGTTTCAGGTCGTTCTTCATAGGTCTGGCTGTTCTTCAGTGCGTTCAGTTGAGCTTGTCTGTCCAGCCGACCGTTTCAAAGCCATGGAGAGTGGACGTACTCGGGAACGAGTTCGTGCTATATTGGGGCTTGGTGTTGGGGTTAATACTTTGACCCGAGCCCAGTCTGTGAACAGGGTGAGGAGGAGTTCATGGACAAAGAATTGGTTGCGCCAGCGTGACCAATTCTCGCATATGCCTTTACTCCGTGAGATCCGTGAGAATAATCCTGATGATTTCAGGAATTATCTCAGGATGACGGACCCCGTTTTTCACCGTCTGCTGGCTTTGCTGACCCCTTATATCAGCAGGCAGGATACCTGCATGCGGCAAGCCATCACTCCGGAGCAGAGGCTCGTCGCCACGTTGCGCTACTTGGCGACAGGGAGAAGCCTTCAGGACCTCAAGTTCTCGACAGGCATCTCCCCCCAGGCTCTGGGGATCATTATTCCAGAGACCTGTTCTGCCATTATTCGGGTCCTGCAGAAGGAATATATGAAGGTAAGTTTGTTCTTTTAATATTGCATTATATGCATTATATGCATTGTATGTTTGTATTCATTTCATCATGACTTTTAATATCCATGACAGGAATATGATGTGAATGTCCCCTTTATATGAATGCATGCATTTTTTTATTTATTTATTTATTTATTTATTTTTTTGTGTAATTTTTTTTGAGCTTTTTACCTTTTTGTGTCCCACGTGCATATTTGCTTTCATTAACGTCCTCAGCATTCAATCCTGGGCCCCATATACACCCACAGCCGAGACTGTTTTTCTCTATAATTCATATTGTCAGCTCCATTGTACTATTTTACTTGGCCCCCCCCCCCCACCCTTTGTATACTCTTTGTATACACCCTGTGTGTGTGTGTAGATAGATAGAGAGATAGAGAGATAGAGAGATAGATAGAGAGATAGAGAGATAGATACATAGATAGATAGAGAGATAGATATAGATATAGATATAGATATATAGATATATAGATATATAGATATATAGATATAGATATAGATATAGATATAGATATAGATATGGATTGATATATATGGATTGTCAACTCATTAATTATTCCCCCCACTCAAATTGTTTGCAGGTGTTGGATACTCATTAATTAGTCCCCCCACCCCACTCAAATTGCTTGCAGGTGTTGGATACTTATTAATTAGTCCCCCCACCCCACTCAAATTGCTTGCAGGTGTTGGATACTTATTAATTAGTCCCCCCCACCCCACTCAAATTGCTTGCAGGTGTTGGATACTTATTAATTAGTCCCCCCACCCCACTCAAATTGCTTGCAGGTGTTGGATACTTATTAATTAGTCCCCCCACCCCACTCAAATTGTTTGCAGGTGTTGGATACTCATTAATTAGTCCCCCCCACCCCAATCAAATAGCTTGCAGGTGTTGGATACTCATTAATTAGTCCCCCCACCCCACTTACCCACCTAATTTATGTCCCCTGGTCCATCAGAGGGCTGATTAATCTGTGAATTGGTCCACACATTATTTTTTTTTTGTTTAAATTATTATTATTATTTTTTTTTTGTTTAAATTATTATTATTATTTTTTTTGTGTCATTTTTTTTTAGCTTTTTACCTTTTTGTGTCCCACGTGCATATTTGCTTTCATTAACGTCCTCAGCATTCAATCCTGGGCCCCATATACACCCACAGCCGAGACTGTTTTTCTCATAAATAATTCAATAAATAAATTTCTCAATAAATAAATTTCTCTTATAATTCATATTGTCAGCTCCATTGTACTATTTTACTTGCCCCCCCCACACCCTTTGTATACTCTTTGTATACACCCTGTGTGTGTGTGTGTGTAGATAGATAGATAGATAGAGATAGATAGATAGATAGATATATAGATATAGATAGATAGATATATAGATATAGATATAGATAGATATAGATAGATATATAGATATAGATAGATAGATATATAGATATAGATAGATAGATAGATATATAGATATAGATATAGATAGATATATAGATATAGATATAGATATAGATAGATATATAGATATAGATATAGATATAGATAAATATATATGGATTGTCAACTCATTAATTAGTCCCCCCACTCAAATTGCTTGCAGGTGTTGGATACTCATTAATTAGTCCCCCCACCCCACTTACCCACCTAATTTATGTCCCCTGGTCCATCAGAGGGCTGATTAATCTGTGAATTGGTCCGCCTACTTTTTTTTTATTTTTTTTTATTTATTTTTTTTGGCAGAAAACAAATTTGCAATATTTCTGTTTAACTGTTGTTCCAAAATGTTTTTGAGTTTTATTTGTTATGAATTGTTTTTATTTAATGACTAATTTTTTTTTCCCTGTGTTTGACTCCCCAGTGTCCTTCCACGCCACAGGAATGGCAGACTGTGGCTGCCCGTTGGGACTTCCCCAACTGCGGAGGGGCGATCGACGGGAAACATGTGAGGATTGTGCCCCCACCCCATTCGGGGTCCTACTATTGGAATTATAAGGGGTTCCATAGTGTGGTGCTAATGGCGGTGGTGTCGGCACAATGTGACTTTCTTTATGTGGATGTGGGGAAGAACGGCCGGATGTCTGACGGAGGAGTCTTTAGGCAGACCGAGTTCTGCCACCGTCTTCTCACTGGTGGCCTGGACTTGCCAACAGATGCCGAGAATGTGGAGGGTCTACCGTTCGTGTTTCTGGCTGATGAAGCATTCGGTCTGAGTGAACATCTTATGAAACCCTTCCCCCAAAGGACCCTCACCCCGGAGAGGAGTGTTTTTAATTACCGGCTGGCCAGAGCAAGAAGGGTTGTGGAGAGTGCCTTTGGCATTATGGCCAGCCGGTTCCGTCTGTTACTGACAGCGATCAACCTTGCAGAATATAAACTGAACTATGTGATTCTGTGCTGCTGCATTCTGCACAATTTCCTACGTAAATTTTCAGGTAACCAGTACCTGCAGCCTATTGGGCCTGAGGCCGGACTAATATTTCCAGAACTGACAGGGCTGGATCATGCCCTTCCTGGCTTAGCCCCCCAAACAGCACGTGAGGTGCGTGTCCGCTATGTCAGCTATTTTAATGGTAGGGGGGCTATTCCAATGCCAGCTGAGCAATAAAAATGTATTTTTCTTGAAATATGTATTGTCTGTTCAAATTTTTAAGTTTGGTTCTTGTTTGCTTTTCACGTTGCTTGTCTCCTACATTGTCCTAATTCAGGGATATGCAATTGGCCAACCTCCGGCTGGTGCAAAACTACAAGTCAATCATGCCTCTGGGTCTCATGCTTGTGGCTGTCAGTCTTGCTATGCTTCATGGGACTTGTAGTTCTGCAACAGCTGGATTTCCACTAATTGCATATTCCTGTCCTAGTGCATTTGTATAGCAAAGTGGTTTTTGACAATAGGAAATAAGGCCCTTTGTGACAGAAAACACAAAATGACTTCCCAAACTGGTATTGAGTATTGAAAGAAGTAGACACACACACACACACATCTTTTTTTTGATTTTTTAATAGTGCACATTCCAACCAGTGCCTCTTTTTTAGATATTTTTCTTTTTGTGTTTTTTTTTTTTGGGGAATTGTTTTTTTTTTCTTTTTTTGTAAACATAGAAATATATAGATATATCTAAAATACAATTATCACAAAAATAAAAAAATAAAAGCATCTTTTTAACTATTTACATAAAACAAGGGGTAAAGCCAAATTTTGAAGATGCACACCAAAAATTGGTAATGTCAACATGTGCTATGTACCATCATGAGTGATCAATGGACGTGTTTGGTGTGTGCAATCCCTTCCTCTCACATACTAGAATGAGGAAGGGTTTGCAAACACCAAATGCGTCCATTGCAATCCTCTGATGGCACATAGCACATGTTGACACACCGTGTGCATCTTCAAAATTTGGCCTCTAAAAACTATGTTGTAAAAACATTAAAAACTTTTTGGCAAGGAAATGAAGAACATGATCGATTGTGTTTTAGGGAAAAGGGGCTTAGATTCTCCCTAAAACATCGATCATGTTCTTCATTTCCTGCCTCATAGTGACCAGTTGCTGTTGTATGGCATGGATTTGGTGTTGCATGGCCTGGATGTTGTTCTCCATGAAATCAATCCTGCCATTCCAGGCCATGATCTGCCCAATCAGCCTCTGGGCACTGTCAGAGGTAAATGGCTCTGCAGCTTGTTGTCCTTCCACAACCAGATCATCACCTAAAAACATGTGTAGATAAAAAATTGGTTAACATATACAGCCATTAATTGTTTACCTTAAGCTGGGTTGTCAGACACTCACTTTGTGGGGTGTGTATCTCCACCACCTCTTCCTCCTCCACATCTAGCCCTGGGCTCGGCTGATCCAGAGGAGCTACGGAGCTTGGTCCAGTGGAGGATACCGAGCTTGGCTGCTCCCTCTCGGACACAGGGCTGGGCAGCTCCAATACCGACGCGGGGCTGGGGCTAAGTGCCCAATCAGGCTGGCGAGGTCTGGGGGTCCTGGGCTGCTCCGCCTCTTGTCTGAGTCTTTGTTCCCCTATGAGAATGAAAAAAAAAAAAAAAGGATACTTTTAAGCATAGTGATATTTGAGTACAGAAATTTGAATATGAAACATTGGTTTGAAGTGGTGTACAATTATTAGCTGGTTATTACAACCTCCTAGTTTAATACATCCTTAAAATGACTTTTTTTTAGTTAGGCTGTGTTCAGACTGCTGCGATGTGTGAACGCTGCAAATCTACTGTGGTTTCACGCATCGCATGTGCAGTTCGCACTGCCCTATGTGACCTGCTGGGAGTATCAGTGTAAAGTTTTATTGACACCTCCAAATTAGTTCTCATTTCACAGTGCAATCTTTAAACTCGGACAGGAATCGGACCACATGGTGTGAACACCCATGTGATCCGATTCGGCTGTGGACTAAAAAAAGGGCCATGTACAAGTTTGGGCCGGATGCGATGCGAATTCAGCCATACTATATGTATGGCTGAAATCGCATCACACAGAGATCACATGTGATTTGCACTGCAGTGCGGTGCAAATCACATTTGATCTCATACATTGCAGCAATGTGAACCTAGCCTTTAACCAAACTGTGATACTTTATATCTTTTGTCCAAGTTTCACAGACGGACACACTCGAATCATCCCCTGGAGTACCTGTGTGTGATTATGTCAAAAAATGTTCTATGATGTCCCAAACTACACTTAAATGTTTCCCAGTCCAGATGTTGAACCAGCATTTTATCTATCTATCTCATTTTTTTTATTGAGTCTACATTGCACTGAATAAATTTATGAAACTTTATTAAAAATGAATATCCTATAAACTGAGTGTGACAATTCAGTTTATCATGAACAATACAAAAAAATTAATAACTAATTAAAATCTAATCCAACACCAGATAAATTTACACCATATACAAATTCATGCTATTTACGCCCACATATACGAACAACCATATGCGCTCATTACATGAACTATTAACTACACGAACGATCAAATCCGCCAGATTTACATTCAATACCTACACGAACGATTACGAACAAATCCGCCAGATTTACATTCAATACCTACATGAACGATTACGAACAAATCCGCCAGATTTACATACAATACCTACACGAACGATTACGATCAAATCCGCCAGATTTACATATAATACCTATACGAACGATTATGTCCGACAGTCACGAGAAACGCGGAGTTTACTCACTTTTTTTCAGGGCCTTTTTGATGCGGTGATATTGGTCCGGCTCCCTGGACTTGATGTCGGACCATCGTTTCCGGAGCTGGTCCTTGCCTCTTTGTACCCCAAATTTGTTCTGCAACGATGTCACGACCTTATCCAAGATGGCGCTTTTCCGGACATTAGGTTTGGGGTACGGGCCATGTTCCCCATCATAGTCCTCCCTTCTTAATATAGCCACCATCTCCACCATCTCTTCAAAGGCCATATTGGTGGCCTTATATCTCCTCCTTGCTCCGGAAGCATGGGGTCCATGGCTTTCCTCCGCGCTGCTCACGCTGCTAATTGAATTTACGTCCGCCATTTTCTCCTATCATTCACCCACAGCGGAACGAGGGTAAAAGGGGCGGGGAAATACGGTCACAAGGAACGTCAGGGGCGAGCGACGCAGGCGGAGCCTGAGCGCATGCGCTGTATATAAAGCGTTACCGCGAGGCCGTACGCTTGTCCGAACGGAAGCAGCGAGTGCTACACGCGACGGTAAGATAGTTATCGTTTTATTTTCGTTTAATTTAAAGCCTGCGTTAGGAATGTGTATATTAAAATTTAATCTTATTGATGTTTAATAGATTTTTATGTGGGTTGGTGGTTGAGTGGGGTTGGTGTTTTGTGTGGTAGTGTGGGGGTGGAGGTGGGTGTATAGGGGGGGGGTAGTGTGTGTGTGTGTGGGGGGGGGTAGTGTTTGTGTGTGTGGGAGGGGTAGTGTGTGTGTGTGTGGGAGGGGTAGTGTGTGTGTGTGTGGGAGGGGTAGTGTGTGTGTGTGTGTGTGTGTGTGTATGTGTATGGGGCAGTAGTGTGTGTGTGTGTGTGTGTGTGGGGGGGGGGGGGTAGTGTGTGTGTGTGGGGGGGGTAGTGTTTGTGTGTGTGTGTGTGTGTGTGTGTGTGTGTGTGTGTGTGTGTGTGTGTGTGTGTGTGTGTGTGTGGGGAGGGCGGGGGTAGTGTTTGTGTGTGTGTGTGGGAGGGGTAGTGTGTGTGTGGGGGGTAGTGTGTGTGTGGGGGGGTAGCGTGTGTGGTAGTGTGTGTCTCGCCTACATTGTCACAATATAGTGTGCATTTGGTCTGACTTTTTTTTTTGGTATTTTTTTTTTTCAGAAAATGCAAAGGTATACCCCAGACCCCTTTAAGGAGGAGGCCTTCCTCTCAACATTTCTGGATTTAATTGAGTCGCACAGTAGTCTTTGGGATTCAAAACACCCCCAATATTCAAGCCGTGCTGCCCGGAAGAAGACACTGGAGACAGTTTTGACGTTTGTGAAAACCCGACTCCCCCAGGCAGACACTGACTTTGTGAACGCCAAAATTAAGAACCTGCGTAGCGTGTATAGGCGGGAGCGCAGAAAGATCCTAGAGTCCCAAACATCAGGATCAGCAGCAGGTCAGGTCTATGTACCTAAGCTGTGGTATTATGACAGGCTGCGTTTTCTGGATGACACGTCAGAAGCCAGGCAGTCACTTTCGACTCTTCCGTCTACCCGTCCCTCCACCCTTCCCTCCACCTCAGGTGAGCCATCCCTGGAAGATCCAGACCCTTCCTTGCTGGACGAAGTTGATGCGCCCAGCTGGAGCCAGGTATATTTTAGTTTCTAAAGTTTGGATTGCTCAAATATTAATGATGTAAAGTTCAATGTTTGAATTGCTTCCAAATCTAGGATTTCATCACAAATTAAATTAGATAGAAGGATACAGTAGTTTACACAAATGTGGCTCAAATCTTGGTGAACTGATGGAAAAATGATGGTGTCAAAATGATAGCCTTTTGTATTTCAAGACAAATGTATTTGCAAGTGAGAACTGTAAAATTGTTAGTGATTGATGATTTCAAAATATAGACATATTTTATTTATTGATTTCTTTGTTTTTTACACAGGATGAGCTCACCCAGGAGGAGGCCGGGACCAGTGGTATGGAGGAGGAGGACGGGACCAGCCCCACACAAGAGCTAGCTGGGCCCAGCAGGAGTCGGACTGAAAGCCAGGTCCCTCCCCTCCGCCTAGCCAGCAAAAGGCCCAGGAGGATGACCCGTACAGAGGAGGAGTCCTTGGCGCTTATACGCCAAGCCACACAAGTTCTGTCCAAACCCCCCAATCCGGAGGAGGCCTATGGCACTTATCTGGCTAGTAAGCTACTTGAAATGGACAAACCACAGCGCAACTTGTGTGAAGCAATATTTTTTGATGCCATCCAACGGGGTCTGAAGGGTGAGCTCACACCCACCACCAAGCTTTATAACGCAGACCCTACTGCTCCTCCTCCTCCTCCTACCACAAGTCCACCACCAGAGGCACAGCCTCCAGCGACGCGTGGAGGGAAGGCTAGACGGAAGAGTCGCAAGTGACTGCCTGGCTTCAGTCTGCTCTGAAAGAAGACGCAGGCTGTTGTAGTACCACAGTCTGGGGACATAGATCTCATCTGCTGCTGTTCCTGGTCTTTGGGATTCTAGGACCTGGTTGTGCTCCCTATTTACATGCTACACAGGTTCGGAATTTTGGTGGCCACTCACTTGATGTGTGCCTGGGGGACAAAAGGCTTCACAAACGTCAAAATTGTCTCCAGTGTTGCCTCCCTCTTGATTTAGTTTTGTTCTGAGGAAAAATAAAAATGTATTATTTAAAAAAAATATTGTATGTTTTTTTTTTTTTTTTTTTATTTTGGCTTAAAAAACAAAGTTTATTTGTGAGTAGGCAGATACATGTCAAAAGACTCTGGGGGTTATTTACAAAACACACGTTCATGTAAATATGCTAACTTCAAGTGCAATTTTTAAAGCACTGCAAGTGCACTTGGAAGTGCAGTCGCTGTAAATTTGAGGCTTAACATTTGAAATGAGGGGAGCTCTGCTGATTTTGAACATGCAATCATGTGTAAGCTAAAATGCTGGTTTGGGTATCTATCTATCTATCTATCTATCTATCTCTACTTGCATAGTCCTGCTTGGCCAAAAAAAATGCAAGTCCATCTTGTTTCACCCCCCCCCCCCCCCCCCCCCACAAAAAAAAAAAAAAAAAATGACAATAGTAGTTCCAAAAATATATAGTAATAGATAAATTCTATATTTTTTTTAATAAATAAATATATATATATATATATATATATATATATATATATATATATATATATATATATATATATATATAAATTTTTTGGGGGGTTTTTATTTTATTTTTTTTAAAGATATATATATATATATATATATATATATACATTTTTTGGGGGGGTTTTATTTTATTTTTTTTAAGATATATATATATATATATATATATATATTTTTTTTTTTTTTTTTGGGGGGGGGGGTTTTTTAAAAAAAAATTTAGAATATATTTTTTCGATAATTGGAAGATTAATCATAGGATGAGGATGAATAAAAACATGTGGTATAACTGTGTGAATATAAGCAGCAAAGCTACTTCACTTTTCTTGCATTACGAAAAAGAAAAGAACGGGCTATATTAAAAAACCACAAAATTAGCAGCATGACGAATATGCTAGCTTCAATACGAACACTAGTTTTACAAGACCGAGCGCTTCCGCCCTGTCCGCCCTGTAAATCCTTTCTGGGCATGCGCAAAACTTAGTCTGTCGAACGAGCCTACACACGAGCGGACTGTCCGCTGAAACCAAGTTTCAGCGGACTGTCTTACGGGAATTCCGAAAAACTTTGTTCGTCAGACTGTCCGCTGAAACTGTCCGCTGAAGCCCACACACGAGCGGACTGTCCGCTGAAACACTGTTCAGCGGACAAAGTTGGGCGAACAGTCCGCCCGTGTGTACGCGGCCTTAGGTTTGGTGATTGGCTGCTCAAGCACCCAGGGTCACTGCAGTCACATGTTCTTCATACCCAGATGCACGTTCCATTTTATTCCACTTTGCTGGGTGAAAAGGGCAGCAGGAAAGTGAACGGGAGGATATGGAATTGTCCCCATCACATGGAGATTTTCTAAGTCAGCTGCAAAATCAAGGGTTTCTAACATTGAAAATATTTTCACCCTCCTAGAGTAGACAGAATTTACCTAACCCTCACCTAAGAATCACACTGGGCTGTCAAACTAGGGGCTGGATGGGCACAAATGGCTGCAATTGTCTCCCAAAATTGGTATGGTTGAGGTGCAGAAATATGTGATCATGAAGAACAGTGATATATAATCCTTGTGGAAGAATCCATTAATAATATAGTCAATAGTATAGTCAAACCTGGTGTAAGGATAAGGGTAGAAATATATAAGGTATGTCAGTGACCTAGAGCAAGCCTCTTGTAGGAGTAGAAGCAATCTCTGGGGTAAATGCAGAAAAAGAGAGAGGAAGAGGCACCTCTTCCTCTCTCTTTTTCTGCAAGTATCTCCCAAAGACAGATATTACAGCTAATTCCCAGACATCTTGCCCATCTACCCTTTCTCTTTGCTGCAAGGAGCCATAAAAAAATTCCACCCTACCTTTTGCTAGAACCTCGTAAAAACTTTTGCCATTGATATCTACAGTCACTGGCCCCAAATCTCTCCCCGTTTGGCCTGACACTGGACAAGCTGGGTGGAAAGAATTGCTATTAATTTGAGCACATGAGCACACTGATTCATGCAGCACTGACATGATGATGACATCAAAATTGCCTGAAGTTCAACTACATGTAGGCCTTAAGGAGAACGGTCACCCAGTTCACAGGGTGCAGGCAGAAGTCATTTTCTCAACAGAAAATGCCGGCGTCCCACTATCTGAAGCCTGACTGTGAAAGAAGACTGAAGAAAATGGAAGCAGCATATTTGCAATGCAGTGACACAAGCCTTTTTTACACTTTTATAAAGACTAGTTTTCTTCTAACCAATTTCTTCAATTGCTGCAAAAACTTGAGGGCCCATTTTGCAGCTTTGCAAATCCTTTGTTGGGACACAGTGAGGAGAGGAGGAGTGTGCGAGGGGAAGGAACTGAGGTGCCAGAGTGAGGGAAGAGACACACGCTGACACCAGGGACTGTGTGCCCCAACAGAGGAGGAGGGATATCCCAAAAAGAGTCTGTGAGGAGAATAAGGAGAGTGGTCTGAGGAGAGAGAGAGGGAGAGAGAGAGAGAGTGTGCTGAGGTGAAAGATGTGAGGAGACAGAGAGAGAGAGAGAGACTCTGTCAGCATCATAGGGGGAGAAAGCCAAACTTTTCCAGAGACTGCCAGGAGAGTGTTGCATAGAGACGGAGGAGTGAGGACGCCTGAGGGGAGCCAGGAGCAGAGACAGCCACATGGTCCACTACTATTTAGTCCAGAGAACCTACTCAGCAGCCCAGCACCACTCAGCTCAGCAGAGACAACCCACGCCTTTCAGGGATCGAGATACTCATCTGGGTATCGGGTCGGCTGCTACCTGTTCACCTTGTGAGTTTCGCTACCAGTCATCCCAATCCGCCATCAGCAAGAGATCCAGTGCTTTACAACATCGCTAGGAGTATCAGGAGCCTGAACCAGCACCTGGGACTATTGTGTCATCGCACAGAGGACTGGTGAGTGTGTGTAAACCCAACTTCCTTCTTGACACCATACTAACACTGCATGCAGACAATTTCCCTTTTTAGTGTCATGGGATGATTGTTTGGAGCTGCCAACTCTAGCAGTTTGTCCTTTTAAATCTCTACCTAACGGAATATTCTAGAGGATTACTGCTCCATGCAAGCTTGTTTAAAACCTTCTCTTAAAACAAAGGCCCCACCGTTTGCTAGCAGAAGACACTACCCTGTTTCCCCAAAAATAAGACCTAGAGTGATTATTGGTGATGGCTGCAATATAAGCCCTACCCGCCAAATAAGCCCTACCCTGAAAATAAGACCTACATGGACTTTAACTAGGGCTTATTTGGGGGGTAGGGCTTATATTGCAGCCATCACCGACAATCACGATAGGTCTTATTTTCAGGGAAACAGGTTAGTATTTTTCACCTCAGGACCTGCAACATTACAGAACTGTGCTTATTATACTTGTGTAATCCTTTTCTTTTCATTGTGTGTTTGCTTCTCAAAGGTGTTTGAGAAGGAGCTCCAAAAGGAGCTGAGAAGTTGACAAGTCTTCTCTCCTCCCTCTAAGCGCCTGTGTTAAGGGCATATAGATTACTGCCCTTTCTATACCTGCAGTTGCTAAATATTGAAGGTTATCTTTTCTAATGTATAAGTTATTTGTACCAAGGTTTAAGTGTTGTAAGTTTCCATATGCTTTAAACCGTGCTAATATATCCAACTTGTTTATCACTACCAGGTGTGTGTCTATTTTTGATGACAATCCAAAGCCAGGATAACGGTATTTACCACATGTGTCCTTAAATGTGTTTGCAGTCATTTTATTTAACCAGGTGTGTCAGAGGGGCTGAGGTCATTCTTGGAGTTAAGGTGGAGATCAGAGAATCCAAATTCACCAAGCGGCTCCTTCGGGGTGGCGTTACACTAATCCTTGGCAAAGCGGGGCTATCCTGTAAGTGCCCTTTTGCACTGGACACTGCATTAGGCAACCGCCCCTTAGTACCACTGGTGCAAAGTATCTGGGATCTACAGTGTGCTTTACAGCTCCAGGGCTGTAGTTCACAATTCCGAGTCTCTGAAAAATCCAGCAAGAAATTGCCCACTGGTAAGACAAAATGTGAGAGAATACATATTTATAGTGAAATATTCATTGTTGTAATGTGCCACATGCTAAAATGTATGATACAAAAAAAAAAAGAAAAACACTTATGGAAGCGACTTTATAGGCACTAACAATAATAAAGAAACACACACTCACAAATGTACAGTATAAAAATATATCACAAATTTAATTTTATTAAATTGTTTGACAAAAAACACCTTAGAGAAGAACTTCAGTCTGTTCACACAATTTGTAATAAAAACATCTTTGCCATTCTGAAACTTTCCTCCAACCACTTTGCATATTATTTTATATATACTCTGTGTCAGAAACCATCAACCAGACGAGACAGAAGTACAATTAAATCACATTTGTTTATTAATAAAAAATAAAAAGGTAAATAGAGTAAGCGTAGTCAAAGCATAGCCAGAGTCCAGTAACCAGATCGAGTAGTCAGCCAATCCAGAGTTCAATAACCAGATCGGGTAATCAGCCAGGCCAGAAGTCAGGGATCCAAGTGGAGCAATGGCAAGCAGGGTAAGGAGCCAGAAGGGATGTCAGCAAGCCAGTCTTTAAACAGAACTGCAGAAAATGGTTTCTTGTGATGTGACCAAGGCGAAGGCAGAGATGAAGTGAGCTGGACAGCTTTAAGTAGGCAGGTCGCGTCCAGATGAAGCTACGCACTGTTTGTTGTGAAATGCGTTGACGCATTTCCGCCTGGACGCCACGCTGGGAAGCCGCGGAGGGGATCCCCTATGAAGCTGTGAGTCGACCGCTGTTGGATACAAGACTGTACACGAGTGGACCAGCAGTAATCTGGAAATCAATCCATGCCTGTATTTTTGTGTCAGCGCACGCAGGACTGCCGCGCTATATGAGGTACCTCTGAGTGGTTACATGTGATCCGAATGCTATATCAAGACCGAGTGGAGTCATTGATTCACGCAAGTACCCATATCTTAATACAGCCAAGTTTTCTATATCAACGCTATAATTGTTGTGGATGCTGTGAACATGCATATATCGGTGTTTTAACATCTGATATGAGACTGTATACTTTCATTGGAAAAAGAAAAAGTTATCCACATTTAGAACTTTGATATGAATATATAGCGCTATTTTTCCAGACCTCTACTCTCTATATTTCAATATTTTCATAGGTCCAATAAGTGATCTGTTGTTATACAGCAACTTATAACATCATAGTAATCACGTACAGCAATTATTTTGGACATCAAACTATGCTTGTCGTATAAATAGGGTTATTGTTGATTTTTGGAAGTATAGTGTTACATTGAGCACTTTCCTGGCCAGCTTCTGTTTATATCTTTCTCTTGTCGGCTCGAGCCACCGGGAAGGATCTGACTCTGGCCCCACACTGCCAGGTGCAGGCTGATTATTCAGCCGCTTGGCGTAATTTAATTGACAATTTTCTCTGTGTCTGGGACGAGCGTCGGATCATACTGGCGTCCGGACGTTGTGCATGTTTTATGTTCTGTGTAAACACGGGTTTGTCTGTGTGTCTATGTCCCCCCCCTAGGTTAGTGCCTGTTGGGATCGAAGATTGCCTTCGAATTCCAGCAGTTAGCTTTATAGGTTTTTAAAGGTGGTCCTTCCACATATTATGTCTCACGTGTTTTAGTGATATATATATGAATTTTCATAATAAATATATTTAAGAATCTCTTATGAATTAAATCTTTCAAATGATCTTGTACTAGTGGTTATTGTTCCTCAGTGATCCTCACTTTTTTTCTTGGGTCACCCGTCTGTGGGGACCCACATAATCTCTTTATAGGTCAGACGAGTAGGATCAGGAACAGCTGGGTGACTGTGGAGAGAGATGAAAGCTGAGCAAGAAGGCCCAGAGAAGGAAGGGCTAAGCGAGCCCTGACACTCTGATTCTGTACTTGCCAAATATGCTGCAGAAATCTCCCTCCACTGAGTCTGGCTGCAACCATTTTAACTGTGGGCATCTGAATCTGCTGTCTGTTCATTTCCTGGATTTACACAGACACACCTCTAGCTCTGCAGCTCTCTTTGGCCCTCTTATGACTCACCTCCCTTCTTGGCAAACTCTCACAGGAGAGAGAGAGAGAGAGCTATGCATAATGTCATAAGCCTAGGCTTTTTTCCAGGCAAGAAACATGAAGTGGGCTGTATAATGTATTTACTGGCAGAAATATTTTTTTTACTATCCAAAGTTAAAACAACAAAGGCAGAAGATTAATAGATGCAAATTTGAAAAAATTACTGAAGGTCCGCTTTAAGATAAAACCAATGGTGCATTACAACTAGATGTCTTATGTGAATATTCTATGGACCACAGGACCTGAGATGTTTAATAAAGGCCAGGCTTTTATGAGGTAACTATGTGGCAACCCAACACATTTAAATAAGCACTTCTTTAGAGTTAATTAAGTGTCTCTGTTCAGCTGATGAGAGCTTCCCCCCAGTATATGGCATTGCAAAACTTTATAGACTCTATGGGCCCTGTGGCAGTCTCAAATCCCTTCTATTTAGTAAAAATATGATAGTGTTGAATATTAAAGAGGACAATTGTATGTTCTCTCTAACTTTTCTTACCCCTCTTATCTCCTACCCTCCCCGCCTTTGCTTTCTCTTTTTTCCTCTCCTTATCGCTCAGTCTCTCTTTTCCTTTTTCTTCTCTTTTCTCTATTCTCTTTGGCTCTCGTTTTCATGTGCTTCATTGCTGCTCTAGAATGCTGCTTTGTAGATAACGACTGAAGTGAGCAGTTAATATCATTTGTAGATGTTTATACCTACCTGTATCGGGCTACCTCACTGGACCCTATGATGGGCAGCGCCATTTATCTAACTCCAGAGACGGCCCGGATGTTCGCGGAGGAGCCTCCCTGGCCTGGTCTGTGCCTACTCCAGGAGGCTCCCTGTGGTGGGCCAATGGGCGGGAGGCCCCTAGTGACTGCTCATTTACTTTCTTGTTGAGCTAATGTGACGCAGTACAGCATGAAGTGTAATGCACTGTTTAAAAGAATAACATGTTAATTGATAAAAAAAAAAGAGGACAATTGACAGTTGGTTTTTGGCTTCCGGGGCTATTCCTTCAGGATATGATGTCTTTGGGTTTTTTGACAATATTTTGGTATACCTCCCAACTTTTTCTTTCAGTGCATTATTACAAGATTCACAAAACACCACCTGCATATACCTTTTTTTAATATTGTTCTGATGCATCATATGCTCTAAGGCTCAAGGCAGTATTGCATCAGTTGCTCATTACGCCGCAATAACAGGGTACCGCTTAGAGGGCTATTGCCAAGACCCAATAATTACTGGCTATACAGTTGCCTGGTGATTTCTCACTCCTTTATGCATCAGTTCACAGTTGGATGGTGGAGTGGACATATACAGATGTGTTAATAAGTTTACATACCCTGGCAGAATTTATTATTTCTTGGCCATTTTTCAGAGGATATGAATGATAACACAAAACATTTCTTTCACTCATGGATAGTGTTTAGCCGAAGCCATTTATTATCAATCAACTTTGTTTACTCTTTTTAAATCATAATCACAACAGAAACTACCTAAATGACCCTGATCAAAAGTTTTTACATACCCTGGGGATTTGGCCTGATAACATGCACGCAAGTTGACGCAAAGGGGTTTGAATGGCTATTAAAGGTAACCGTCCTCATCTTTGATCTGTTTTTTTGTAATTAGTATGGGTGTATGAAAGGTCAATGCGTTTCTGGACTCCTGACAGACCCTTGCATCTTTCATCCAGTGCTGCACTGACGTTTCTGGATTCTGAGTCATGGGGAAAGCAAAAGAATTGTCAAAGGATCTGTGGGAAAAGGTCGTTTTTTTTGTTTTTTTATATGCTACTTAACCACTTCCCACCCGGCCAATGTATATATACGGCCGGGTGGGAGCCGCCTGCTCCTGATAGGACGTTCAGGAACGTCCTTCAGGAGTAGCGGGATCGCGCGCGCGCCCGCGCAGCGGCGCGATCCCGATGTGCTCGTGTCACCCGGACACGGCACATCTCAGATCGGCAGGAGGGCTCTGTGATTGGCCCTCCTGATCACATGACGGCCGTGTCCAATCACGGCCGTCATGTGATGTAAACAAACAGCCGGTTGCTAGGCAATCGGCTCTCCTCTCCTCACACGGAAGTCACCGCTGAGGAGAGGAGAGCAGATCGCTGCAGCCGGCTGATGATCAGTGAGTATGGGCTGCTTTTCACAGCTTTTTACTCACTGATCATCAGTGTAGTGTAAACACACAACACACCACACAGTGAAAACACAGTCCCCACATATGTCCCCAAAACACACATGTCCCCAAAACATACATGTCCCCAAATAATAAAAACACATGTCCCTAATAATAAAAACTTGTCCCCCACATATGTCCCACTAAAATCACATGTCCCAATGATTATCTGCACACATATGTACGTGATCACCTGCACACATATGTACATGATCATTTGCGTACATATGTCCGTGATCACACAAACCAATTATTATACACTTAACGGAATTTTTTTTACCAAAAACATGTAGCAGAATACATTTTGGCTTAAATTTATGACAAAATTTGATTTTATTGGATTTCTTTTCAAATAGAAAAAAGAAAATATTGTTTTTTTCCCAAATTTCCGCTTTTTTTGCGCTTATATCGCAAAAAAAAAAAACGGAGTCGTGAATAAATAACACCAAAATAAAGCTCTATTTGTGCGAACAAAATGATAACAATTTCATTTGGGTACAGTGTAGCATGACCGCGCAATTGTCACTGAAAGCGCTAGAGCGCTGAAAGCTGAAAATTGGGCTGGGAAGGAAGGGGGTGAAAGTGCCCTGTATTGAAGTGGTTAATATATTTATTTTTTTATTTAAATTTTATTATATTATAAAATTTCTGATAGATGATGAGATGGCATTTGACATCGGAAAGACTGCATAGAATATATCCCTCCAAACCTGTACAGTGTTGGAGAGAATGTAAATCACTCGGAACAACATTCCATATATGGTGGGAATGCCCAGAGATAAAACAATATTGGCATAGTATATTAGACTATATAGAGGCAATAACCGGGGAGAGGGTACCATATTGCCCCTGGGCGTGTCTGTTCTACGGTTCGGAGAAAACTAGGAACCAATATAAAAAAAACTCTAGCACCTTTCTGCTTAACGCGGCAAAAGCCCTCATCCCTAAAAACTGGTTAGAGACTAAAAAAAACTACTATCAGGGAATGGATACAGAGAGCAGAGTATATCAATAACATGGAATATTTAAGCAATATGGAGAAAGATCAAATGAATAGATATTGGATATGGGAAAAGTGGAGATCATTCAAAACGACTGAAACTTACATTCAGGCAATAGGGGAATAAACATGGAGTGGATTCAAAGGGGGTCAACAGAACACGGGGGGGGAGGGGGTTATAGGGGAATGCAAAAGGGTTATAGGATAAAAGCTGAATGTGTTTACGTTGATTATATGGTATGTCCTGTATCAGAAATTTTATAATATAATAAAATTTAAATAAAAAAAAAATATATGCGGAAAAAGGTAGTTGAACTGTATAAAACAGGAAAGGGATATAAAAAGATATCTAAGCAATTGAGCATGCCAATCAGCAATGTTCAAACTCTAATCAAGAAGTGGACTATTTTTAACCCTTGTGTATTGTGTTTTATTTCCTTTTTTTTCACCAGGTGAATGGGTAGGGGTACATGGTACCCCAATACTCATTCACATAGGGTGGGGGGTCGGCATCTGGGGGCCCCCTTCTTAAAGGGGGCTCCCGGATTCCGATAAGCCCCCCCACCCGCAGACCCCGACAACCAACAGCCAGGGTTGTCGGGAAGAGGCCCTTGTCCTCATCAACATGGGGACAAGGTGCTTTGGTGCTTCCCCCAAAGCACCCACCCCCCCATGTTGAGGGCACAGGCCTGGTATGGCTCAGGGGGGGGGGGCGTTCGCTCGTCCCCACCCCCTTTCCTGACCGGCCGAGCTGCGTGCTCGGCTAGGGGTCTGGTATGGATTTTGAGGGGGACCCCCACGCCGTTTTTTCCGGCGTAGGGGATTCCCCTTAAAATCACTACCGGACCTAAGGGCCTGGTATGCTCCGAAGGCATGCAGGTTTCATTAGTGAGGCGACATTATCGCCGCTCTCTCGCTCGTTTGCTGCTATAGGAAAATGACATTTTCCTATTGCAGCCAGCGCGAGAACCAGCGCGACGGGATCGCGCTGGTTAGAGAAAGCGGCACCTACTGTACATGCTTTCTTTGATCCACAACAATACATTCATTGAGATCACCAGGAGGAATGGCCCAATCCAAAAGCCAACATGTATCCATGAATACAACATGTTCATGGGGGGTGCCGACTTCAACGACCAGATGCTTGAACCCTACCTTTCCACAAGAAGAACATACCAGTAGTATAAAAAAGTTTCAATTTATTTCTTTAATTTGGCCATATACAACACCTATGTAATCTATCGCAACTCCACTGAAAGACCCAAACCCCTCCTTGGCTACCAGGAGGAAATCACCACTGCCCTTATATACTCGAATGGCCCATCAGAAAACATTCGATCCGATGTGATTAGCAGACTCTCTGAACGCCACTTTTCTAATAAAATCCCTCCCAGACCAACAGGCCAAAATGTCAGAAAAAATGCCAGGTGTGCACCAAACGAGGAGTGAGAAGAGACACCATCATTGTAACCAATGTCCTTCTCAACCAGCCCTCTGCATAGTTGACTGTTTCCGCCGTTACCATACTTCACTGAATTATTAGTGAAGTATGGTAAACATAACCTTCACTTCCTGCCATTTAGCTTCACACCCCTTATACTTCTGCTTGCTCTGTAACTGACCCTGGCTTGTTATTCGACCGCGCTTCTGCCTACCGATTCTGTTCATACCTCTGCCTGATCTGGTATTGACCCTGGACTGTTATTCGACCACGCTTCTACCTACCGATTCTGTTCATACTTCTGCCTGATCTGGAAATGACCCTGGACTGTTTGGCCATGCCTCTTGCCTGCCTCTTGGACTGATCTTGTACCCTGCCAGTGGACTAGTGGGATTCATAACACAGGGGTCTCACATATGTGAGGGGCTCCAGAATTGTTTTTCTGGATTAAGAAAACAATTTAATTTGTTTTCTCATTCCTAGATTAGGGTCTGGAGACTCGGAGGCTTCAAAGAGATTTGGTTGGGAGAAGCCTCTACCCCTGTCCCCATTCTGTCCTGAATGAGGCCCCACTTCTGCCTGCTGCCTGTAGGACCTATGCCAGCATGCCTCTGCCTGTTGCATGAACTGACCACACCACATGGATGGACCATGTTCCTGCCTACTACCAGAACCAATATTTTGGCACTGCTGATAATCTCTGCCTGCACTGACCCTGGACTGTATATGGACAGTATCCCTGCCTGCTGCCTGTATTGACCATGGACAGTATTCCTGCCTGTTGCCTGGAAAATTGTGTTGGCTTTTGCTGACCAAGTCCCTGCCTGCTGCCTGGACCAGTGCTATCCTCCTGTGGACAACTGCGCTAATAAAACCACAGGTAATCTTTTGTTTACTCTTTGCTCAGCAGAAAGTATTTTGGGGTGTAATTCTTGGTATGTGCATGCTATGTGTCCCTAGAACACCTGATGGCGTTCCTTGCATGTTGGGTCTCTGTACGTGGCCAGGCTGTGTAAAAGTCTCACACATTTGGTATCGCCATACTCATCAGTAGCAGAATGTATTTTGGAGTGTAATTTTTGCTATGTACATGCTATGTGTTGGAAATATCTTATAAATGGACAACTTTGCATAACAAAAAAAGGTTTTAATTTTTTTTCCAAAAACTTCTGGAAAAAAATGAACCATTCAAAAGACTCATTATGCCTCATAGATTATATGTCGGGGTGTTAGCTTTCCAAAATGGGGTCACTTTGTCTGCATTTCCATTGTCCTGGTGCTCCAGGGCCTTCAAAAATCTAATAGGTGGTTGAGAAATGAGATGTGTAATTTATGCTCCTAGAACGCCTCATGGGGCTATTTCAATATTGGCCCACTGTATGTGGCCAAGCTGTGTAAAAGTCTCACACATTTGGTATCGCCATACTCAGGAGGAG
This sequence comes from Lithobates pipiens, assembly GCF_037356315.1. Classification (NCBI taxonomy): domain Eukaryota; kingdom Metazoa; phylum Chordata; class Amphibia; order Anura; family Ranidae; genus Lithobates; species Lithobates pipiens. The sequence continues at coordinate 114,362 of NW_027507695.1, read as the reverse complement.
TAGCAAAATGTATTTTGGGGTGTCATTTTTGCTATGTACATGCCATGTGTTGGAAATATCTTATAAATAACAACAAGGCCTGGGGAATGCCCAGGAAAAACCCTAGCCTACTTTCCACCAGCTCGCAGACAACCAAATGAACCAGTCCAACAGTACCTGATGGTGCTCCCTGCATATTGGGTCTCTGTATGTGGCCAGGCTGTGAAAAATTCCCACACATGTGGTATCGTAACACTCAGGAAGAGTAACAGAATGTATTTTGGGATGTCATTTGTGGTATACACATGCCATGTGAGAGAAATAACCTATTACACAATGAAAAAGTTTGTGGAAAAAAAAACAACTTAATTTTGCAAAGAATTGTGGGGAAAAAATGACAACATCAAAAACCTCACCATGCATCTTACTAAATACCTTGGAATGTCTACTTTCAAAAAAGGGGTCATTTTGGGCGTATTTGTACTTTCCTGGCTTGTTCGGGTTGCAAGAAATGAGACATCAGGTGTGATAAATTTTTTATGATTCGCACCACAGCTTGTAGATTCTATAACTTTCACATAGACCAAATAATATCCACTAATTTGGATTATTTTTACCAAAGATATGTAGCATTATAAATTGTGGCCAAAATTTATGAAGAAAAATGTATAATTTGCAAAATGTTATCATGTAAACTAAGAAAAATTAGTTTTTTTTCAAAATGTTCCGTCTTTTTTCATTTATAACGCAAAAAATAAAAAACCCAGAGGTGATCGAATACCACCAAAAGAAAGCTCTATTTGTATGAAAAAAAGGACAAATAATTTGGGTACAGTATTACATGACTGAGTAATTTTCATTCAAAGTGTGACAGCGCTGAAAGATGAAAACTGGTCTGGGCAGGAAGGGGGTTTAAGTGCCCAGTAGGTGAGTGGTTAAGAACTGGGGTATGCAAACTTTTGAGCAGGCTCATTTGGGTAGTTTCTGATTATGATTTAAAAAGAGGAAATGCAGTTGACTGATAATAAGTGGCTTCAGCCAAACACTAACCATGAGTGAACGAAAAGTTTTTGTGTTATCATTCATATTCCCTGAAAAATGGCCAAGAAATCATCAATTCTGTCAGGGTATGTAAACTTACGAGCACAACTGTATTTATGATTTTCCAGTATAGCAGCTGGACACCTCATGTTGTATTCAGCTTTGCTGCTATTTTCATTTAATATTTAGATATAGGTTTCCACTCTGCAGACTCTTTATATTACACCAGGGGCGCTCCGATGTGGCCTGCCATGTCTTGCTCTGAGATGGCGGGTTGGCAAGCCCAGATCACGGGTTCACGATCCACCATCTCTGGGCATTAGTGCAAAGAACAGAGCAGCCGCTAGAGGAAGCAGAGCCGATGCTTCCTGTATAGCGCCGGCTCCTTCAAAGGCGGAGTGATACCAAATGTACTCCACCTGTGACAGGAAGCATCGGCTCTGCTCTCTACTACAGCTGAATGCTTCTGTCACAATTACGCTCAGGGATGGTGGGTTGGGACACAGGAACCCGCGATCTGGACCAGCAGCCACCAGTATCAGTCTCAGCCACCAGTATCAGTATCAGTACCAGCTAGCAGTACCAGCCAGCAGTACCAGTACCAACCAGCAGTACCACTACCAACCAGCAGTACCAGTTCCAGCCAGTAGTACCAGTCATCAGCACCAGTACCCGCCAGCAGTACCAGTGCCCACCATCCGTACCAGTCATCAGTACCAGCCAGTAGTATAAACCATCAGTACCAGCCAGCAGTACCCACCAGCAGTACCAGTCATCAGTACTAGTACCCACCATCAGTACTAGCCAGCAGTACCAGTCAGCAGTACCCATCAGCAATACCTGCCAGCAGCACTAGCCAGCAGTACCAGTCAGCAGTACCGGTACCATCCAGCAGTAACAGCCAACAGTACCCACCAACAGTACCAGCACCTGTCAGCAGTACACACCGGCAGTACCAGCCAGCTGCAGGAATCCTGAGAAACAAGTAAAGATTGAGGTCAGTTGAGGAGCAGCCTTAGGCCCCTTTCACATGATCGGTCCGATCGGGTCCCCCTGTCTGTTTTTCAGGTGGACTCAGGCGCACTCTCCATTCACCTCTATAAAGCGGCAGATGTAAACGGACTTGTTTTTTTTTTCATTTTGTGTGTCAAGTTACCACAACACCATTATTATCTTGTATTTTTTAACCTCAAGGATATTGGTTGGTGTTGGTGTCCCTTGTTAATTTGACATTGTATTTTTGAAATGTACCTGCCGACTCACAAACAAACTGTCCTTTTTTAATTATAACACATAGCCAATGATTTAAGAAAAAAATATACATTTATTAGGGGTCATAACAAAACAAAGAGGAAGGCAACACTGGATAAACTGGTGAAATTAGCAAAGCCTTTGTACCCCAGGGCACACATCAACTATTTGACAGGCAAAATTGGGAGCCTGAGGAGTCCATTTAATAGGGAGCACAATCCGGTCCAGGACTCCGAGAGATCAGGAACAGCAGCAGATGACATATATGTCCCCAGGCTGTGGTCTTACCACAGCCTGCATCTTTTGTCTTCCTTACATGCTTGCTTCCATGCTTGCTTCCAGGCTGTGGCTCTGGTGTTGGAGTTATGGCAGGAGGTGCAGGAGGAGGAGAAGGATGGTCTAACTCACACAGGTGGGTTTTGCTTGTGATTTCGCCCTTAACCTCTTATGGCCATATATATCAGTTCCTTACAAAAGAGGCGTTGGCCCACCTCCATTTCCTGCATTTTGTTGGCAGCCATGCAGGTATAGGCCTCCAGAAGACTGGTGGGGGTTGTGAGGCTGCAGAAGTCTGCCGAATTAACCCGAGTGCTGACTCCTCCATGCTCCTCCCCTTCCTGGGCCTTTTTTGTTGAAAGCGGAGGGGAGGGACCTGGGATTCGGTCAGGCTACTGGGCCCTGGCCACCTCCTGGCTGCCACTTTCACCTGCCACCTCCTGGCTGCTACTTTCTGAAGCCTCCTTCTTTCCTGTGTATGAAAAATGGACATAGTTTTAGTTTATTGATCATCAATCACACACAATTTTGAGAAATATGTTGAACAATGCTATACCTGACTCAAGCTCCTCCACATCTTCTTCCTGGGTGGAAGGCCCAGCTTGGACGTCGGAAGCCTCAGCTGGGGTGGAAGGAAGAGTGGAAGGAAGAGTTGAGAGTGATGGCCTGATTTCAGTCTGGTCTGACAGAAATCACAGTCTGTCATAGTACCACAGTCTAGGTACATAAATGTCATCTGCTGCTCCTTATTTCTGGGAATCCTGGACCTTCTTGCGCTCCCTATTATATGTGCACCTCATGCCACCATTTTGCGCTTCAAATAGTTATCTGCCGTGGGGATCTACGGCTTCACAAATTCCAGCATTTTATCCAGTGCTGCCTTCTTCTTTAGTCAATTTGTATAAAAGGGGTGTTTTGTCTGCCACAGACAGGGCAGCTCTCTGTACAAATCAATGAATTGGGGGAGGAAATCATGATAGTTGAATTGATCCATTTTCTCTGTAAGACATAACACAAGACAAACCCTAATGTCAGACTAAACTCGCAAAATCTTGCCCCAATATAGGTCTCAATCTCTAAGCAGTATAGGCCACTGATGCCCCAAGTTAAAATCATACCTTTGTTAGAACGATCGGCGCTTCCGCTACTCTGTCCTCCACTCACAGATCGTACGTATGACACACACATGTTATGCTTTATATACACTGCGCATGAGTGAAATTCCACCCACCCTGACCTTCTATCTAGTATATTCCAGACCCTTGTCTTTGGGCGCAGTGGGAGAGCACATGGCGGAGAGACAACAGGTGCATGAAGACAGCAACAACGACGAAAGCCCAGAGCCACGAACGTCCTGATCCCAAAGGAGATTTAAGGCCTCTAATATGTCCTTTGTAGAGATGGTGGACATCTTAAAGAGGGCCCACTATGATTGTAAGCATGGACCGTACCTAAACCCAAATGACAGAAAGGCCAAGATCATGGCTAAAGTTGTGAAAAGTCTGCAGAAGAATTTTGGAGTAGGGCGATCCAAGGATCAACTGAGGAAATGATGGTCAGACCTCAAATTGAGGGAGCAGGATCAGTACAGAAGAATCAAGAGAGTGCTGCAAAAAAGTAAGTATTTTGTCACGTGTTCCTATTCTTATTATGTTTATGCTGCTCCATGTGCTTTTCTTTACTGTTGTACAGTTTAAAATGGCAAGTTTCAGGTTCGTGGGCACAGTAATCGTTCATAGTAAACATTGTTTGTTCGCCTACTAATACAATGTTTTTGCCAGGTGCAGGTTAACTAAATTTGTTCAGGCCTATTTGTATTAAAAGAAGTTTAGTACATTGTTGTCTAGATGGGTTTGTAAACTTGATTTAGTGTAAGGAGAGGACACTCAGCAGATGTTTACACATCTGGATGCAGGAGCACTAGTGTGGGACACCAGAACAAACTTTTTAGGGTGTCCCACACAGGTGCTCCAGTGAATACTAGGGGTCTCTACATATGTGATACTTTACCCAAAAAGTATATCATGTCTTCAGCTTGTAACTCTGCCAAAACCGACAATTGTACGACACTTCCAAGCAATGTTTCATATTCCTATTTCTGACCTCAAATATCTGTGTGCTAAGTATACCTTTTTTTATTCACGTAGGGGAGAAAAGAATCAGGACGTCATAGGACACCAGGGACCCACAACCTCCTAAAGAAGGGAAAATCCCAAAACCACAACCTGAGGATGTGGAGGAAGGAGAGGTTTATGAAGTGGGCAAAATAGTGACCACAACAGGTGAGTGTCTGAGACCACAGCTTCAGGCAATAGATGCCTGCATATTTATAATACATGGTGTGTTTTTTTATTTTAGGTGATGTGGATGTTGTGGAAGAAGAATCTCATTTCACAATTGCACACGTCCTCATCGGGGAGATAATGGTGTGCAATTGGGGTTTACAGAATATCAAGGAAGACGATGATGTTGAAAAAAGACTCAAAAACTTTGTTAAAGTTTTAGGCAGAATATAAAACACAACAAAATGTTATATTATTTTGATTTTTAGTAGAACTTTTCTAAAAAAATGCTAAAGCCAAATTTTGAAGATGCACACAGTATGTCAACATGTGCTATCTGCCATCCCGGGATATCAATGTACGTGTTTTGTGGATGCAACCCCTTCCTCGCAACTCAAGTAGCTGAGAGGAAGGGGTTGTACCCCCAAAACATGTCCAGTGATCCCCCATGATGTGAGCTAGCACATGTTGATCTTAGGCATGTGATTAGGGGAGAAATCCTCATTTTGACTCTCAATTTGTGTGCATCTTCAAAATTTGGCTTTCACAGAGGTGACATCACCCCATCTGATGAAGGCAATAGCAACACAGTTTGGACATACTAATGTCTGGTATTGCCTTCAATTTATCAAAGTTCCTGAGTTGTGTATTTTATGTTTTGAAAAACATGCCTGTTTACCACAAAAAAAGGATATTTTTACTGTCCCAAAAAAAAAAAGCAAATTCCAAAAAATATGTTGGTTTGTTCAAAAACCCTTTTCTGAAAGCACATGTGAATGTGCACAGAGTAAAAAAAATTCTACTCAACAATATGTGGCTTCTTCTTTCAATGCTCAATAGCGTTTTTTTGCGTAAGTTGGTGTTTACAGTGACAATGGAGGTTATTCCCTAAAGGCAAATCCACTTGCACTACAAGTGCTCTTTTGGTGCAGTTTTAGTGCACTTTTGCAGTGCACATGTAGTGCAAAGTGGATTTTCCTTTAGTAAATAACACTCACGGTGCTTTATAATTTGCATAAATCAGGCCATTATCGTCACTACAAAATATGAATTCAGGGCGCTGAAAATGATGAATATTATTATCATTAATGCATTACATACATTAACAACAAAAAGAAGGTGTGAGTGTGTAGCAGACCCACAACATAAATAATAGTTAGCTGAAGAAGAGATTGTCACCTCATGTATCAAAGAAATTACGTTGGAACTATTGAAGAAAATGGCCAAAAAAAAAGCCCATTGGAGAACCTAGGAGACAGCTAAAAGAAACACAAGCAGTAAATCAAAGGAAATATTTTTCATTTTAAAATACAAATTTATTTTAAAAATACATTTATTTGAATACATATAATGTGATGTTAAAGGATAAAACTTACCCTAATATAGTCCTTCTGCAGGCCCTGAATGATGGCAGAACAGGTCTCTGGAATAATGATTCCCAGAGCCTGGGAGGAGATGCCTGTTGAGAAATTGATGTCCTGCAGACTTCTGCCCATCGCCAAATACCGCAAGGTGGCAACGAGCCTCTGCTCGGGAGTGATGGCTTGACGCATGCAGGTGTCCTGTTTCGTAATATAAGAGAACAGCAAAGCCAACAGACAGTGAAAAAACGGGGTCCGTTATCCAGAAATAATTCCTGAAATCATCAGGATTATTCTCATGGATCTCCCGCAACAAAGGCATATGAGAGAATTGGTCCGCTGGAGCAATCAATTTTTGGTCCATGAACTCCTCCTCACCCTGTTTATGGACTGGACTTGGGTCAAAGTAAGAATCCCCAACAACAAGCCCCTGCACAGCACGAACTGTTAAAATGAGTACGTACCCACAACATGGCTTCAAAACGGTTGGCTGGTCAGAATGAACTAACAGAACGCACTGAAATCAGAAACAAGAACGAACTTAAAATCAAATACGTACTATAAATAGCACGCACTAAAAACCAGATGCAAACTGACTACACGCACTGAAAAGCAAATACGAACCCAGAAGCACAAACTGAAGAGCAGTAACGGACTGAAAAGCAGGAGGCTGAAAAGCACAAATCATCTCTCACCAAACTTCTACTAACATGAGATTAGCAGAAGGAGCCCAAAGGGTGGCGCACTGGCTATTGAACTTACTCTTTATAGTACCGTCGTACGTGTAGTACGCCAGCGCGTTCTTGATGATCTGAATTTCCGACAACATTTGTGTGACCGCGTGTATGCAAGACAAGCTTGAGCCAACACCCGTCGGAAAAAAATCCCAGGATTTTGTTGTCGGAATGTCCGATCGTGTATACACAGCATAAGTGTGGCAGAAAACTAACACTACACATCACCCTGAACACACCAACCCCACTGTGAAACATGGCGGTGGCATGTTGTGGGGATGCTCTTCTTCAGCAGGGACAGGGAAGCTGGTCAGAGTTGGTGGGAAGATGGATGGAGCCAAATACAGAGCAATCTTGGAAGAAAACATGTTAGAGTCTGCAAAAGACTTGGGACTGGGGTGAAAGTTCACCTTCCAGCAGGACAACAACCCTAAACATACAGCCAGCGCTACAATGGAATGGTTTGGATCAAAGCATATTCATGTGTTAGAATGGCCTAGTCATTCCAGACCTAAATCCAATTGAGAATCTGTGGCAAGACTTGAAAATTGCTGTCCACAGACACTCTCCATCCAATCTGACAGAGCTTGAGCTATTTTGCAAAGCAGAATGGGCAAAAATGTCACTCTCTAGATGTGCAAAGCTGGTAAAGACATACCCAAAAAGACTTGCAGCTGTAATTGTAGAAAAAGTTGGTACTACAAATTATTGACTCAGGGAGGCGAAATACAAAAGCACGCCACACTTTTCAGATATTTATTTGTAAAAACTTTTGAAAGCCATTTATAATTTTCCTACCACTTCACAATTATGTGCCACTTTGTGTTGGTCTATCACATAAACTCCCAATAAAATACATTTACGTTTTTGGTTGTAACATGACGAACTGTGGAAAAATTTCAAGGGGTATGAATACTTTTTCAAGGCACTGTACGATAGGCTTGTCATATACTATACTGTATTAGAGATCTATAGCACACTGCATACCATATTTTATGGTATGTTTACAAAACCAGTAAATGTTCAGCTTTTTTAAATCTATAGCATGCTCTTCAATTAATGTTGTATAGCATGGGAAAGGTTTAGACCCTCTCTAAAGGTTTACATTACTTTCTGTGACCCCTTGAGGAGATTTCCATATCCCCCAACAAGGATACAGTCATAGTGTCTTTGTTGGGACAGAGGATCAAAACCCGTCCACATTTTAACTACAACTATAAAGAAATGTTTAAATCAGAGAACACGGATAACTTTTATTATGAGTATTTTTATGATTCAGCAGATTTCGATTCCAGCATTTGGCATGGGTATCTTTAGACAGGGAGGGGCTGGCCTTTAGCATAGAGGATCCTTGAGTAGGAGTGGTGAGTAAATAAACAAAAATTTAAAGGAAACCTGTGCTTTTTGGACATGCCGGTCAAAATGATAGGCTTAAATTATTAATAGCCCCTTTCTCACACTCCCTTTATATTCTTATTTTGGTTTCCCCGCAGCTCGGTTTATTCCTCTCAATGAAGTATGTATAGGATTGGGTATATGGGATTGTATGATATTTTTTTTTATTTTTATGGTTGAACTTGATAGACTTGTGTCTTTTTTCAACTTGACTAACTATGTAATTATGTAAGTGACTACCCTGTAGCTCTAGGTATAGGGGTCATATGACTTTTTCCTAAGTTCCTAACATGCAGCGCTGGATCCTGACTGGCCGTTCATGCGCAGGCCTGGGCATTGTCATGTGGGAGTGGGAAGAGTGCCCTTACACAAGTATTTCATCTTTACTTAATGAATGGGGTGATAGGGAAGTATTTACAGGAAAGGGTTGGGGGGATCTATGAACCTGTTGCCTTTTCCCACATTGGCATAGCTAGGTTCACTTTAAATTTACATTAGGGAGGGTTTACTGCAAGTTTTGGAATTACAAGGCGAGTAAATGTGTGAGGATTAGTGTCAAAAGGCTTTAGGATAGAAGATCACTTTTAGGCCAGGAGCTCTACAAACATATAGTGCCCTCCTTTAGTTAGGTTGTTAGGCTAAAATTACTTTTTGGCTTCACTGCAGTCAGTGGAGCAGTAATCTATTGTTTTGGTCTGGTCAGGGTTTCCTAGCTGGGTGTTGAATTTCTCTCACCTGCTTCTGGGTGAGTCAAATCACCAGTAAGAATAAATCAAATCAAGTGCCCCGGATGATGTAATGTGACGAAATGCGTAGGGTGGAGCAATGTGCTGACATCATTGCATGTTCCAAGAAGTGTGCTTCTGTGTTTATTAGCCGGCCGGCAATTTTACTATGCGGTTTATGTTACTTTTAAAATGTAATTGCATTCTATCTTTTCAATAAAATAACTAGTAAGGTTTTACACTATGTGGAGATGCTCCTTTTATGTTGATTGTGGTCTCATTTGGGTACCATCGTGATAGGAATTGCAGCCCATATCCTCACCTCTGTGTGGACCTTTGCGGGAGAGTCCCATGAATACTCCAGCCAGGGTGTTTGACAACATGCTCATCTGATCTCTCTTTAATTAGAGGGCCCACTACATTTGGTAAGCCTGCTCATTATTATTATTTGAATACTCACAAAGAGGATTGTTTCATGAACTTTATATCTGAGAACTCTATCTCTATATGAGCATATTAGTGTATCTGCACTTGGACTCTGCTACACATGGGTGTCACACAATTGATTACAATTGAATTTAAGTTAATGTATAAGATACCTCTGCGCCAACCAACCAAACAAGAAAGAAGGAAAAACTGCTGCGTACACTGAAAGGGGGTTTACCTACCCCAAAAAGCTTACTAATTATAGATGATAGTGTCGTGCAGTATAAGGAGAAAAAGAGTAAGAAAGCAAGAGAAAAAAAGAAAGAGAAAGTGAACAGAGAGGTTAGAACTATAGATGAAAAGTAGTGAAAAGAACTATTTAAATGGATAAGGACTTGCTTACTTAGTGTCAGAAAGTCACCTTTTATCATGTATGTTCCACAGTGAACATAATGTGCTATATAAATATGTATATATTATAATGGCAACCATGAAATAGTATTTGGACAATAAAAATATATACACGTATACTCCAATAGCAGCGATAATGAATGTGCAAAAAATGCAGTACAACGTGCCGAGTGAATGTGCAAAATATAAAAAACACTCTAAATATATCAAATAAGAAAAAATGGTAGCAGCAAAATAAAACATAGACTAATATTTTATATAGTGCATTCTATTGTGCAAATACTGCTAGCAGCAAATAAACCAGTGCATACTTTTGTGCAAACATTGCAAGCAGCAAACAAATTAAATAAAGTGCTAGTGTTATATATTATTCAGTCCTTCAAATTAAAAAAAGGGTGCAAATTATGCCAATAAAAGCTTCAGCTTTGTTTCAAACTCAGGTGTTGGTGCTGTCATAAGTCATGCAAACACAAGGGTGCAGTGATTTTTTCTTCCCTCCGTCCAGTAAGTGGGTGGATGTGCCCTTACCTCACGGCTGTGAGGTTACAGCCTTATTAGAATATAGGTGTGTATGTCCTATCATCCCCAGCTCTGGTACCTTAAGATGGGTATACCTCACAAGACATAAGAATAGTGCTCCATAGTATAGTAATTCAAATGAAAATAATTTTATTAGATGCTAACAGCAGGGTACTCACATTGTGGAGCACTCATATACAGCGGTGTACAGATAAAAACGAACGGTGCGCTCCAGCGTCACTTCCGGTGTCTCTCTCTCTTTCTCTTTCCGACGCGTATTTGTCACTGTCACGTGACTCAACGTGGAATGGGATATAAATTGTTATGTTAACAATAGTTAAAATAAAATATGATGTTGTAACTACCCAAGTAGGCATTTTTAGTGAATACGAATCCTAAAAGTTGTTTTGGGTGGGCAGAATGGTCCTTTGGGATAAGGTGATATCTATCATATACCTTTAAAAGGTTTTGTGTATAATATAACAGCAAAGATGAGTGTGGTACCGGTCCTCAGCTCTTGTCATGACCATTTGCTGGCTGGCCATTTTGGGGTTCATAAGACCTCCGAACTGCTTCAACGAACATTCTGGTGGCCACAGTTGAAGTCTGACTGTAAGAAATATGTGGAGGCATGTGTCACCTGCATCCAGAACAAGGGCAGTAAGTCCAGGGCTTGGGGTCTGTTAAAACCACTACCTGTCCCAGAAAGACCCTGGTGGATGATCTCCATGGACTTCATTGTCGAGCTACCACCTTCTGAAGGTTGTTCCACGATCTTTGTGGTAGTGGATAGGTTATCTAAAATGGCCCACTTTTTACCAATGAAGGGTACTCCCTCCGCCGCAGAAACAGCCAAGATGTTCAATAAGGAAATCGTGAGACTTCATGGCATTCCTGCGAATATCACATCGGATCGGGGAGTACAGTTCACGTCTAATTCTGGAGGGCACTTTGTGGGGTCCTGAAGATCGATCTCTGTTTATCATCTGCCTATCATCCTCAAACCAATGGGCAAACTGAACGAACGAACCAGACGTTGGAACAGTACTTGCGCTGTTTCTCTTCATTCTCTCAGGATGATTGGGCTCCCTTATTACCTCTTGCTGAGTTCGCATATAATAATTCCATCCACTCAGCCACAAAACAATCCCCGTTTTTCGCAAACTACGGTTTCCACCCTCTGTTCTTGTGCAACGATCTTCCAGAATGTCCGGTACCAGCGGTTCAGGAAAATCTCGACTTTTTCAGATCCAACAACAGGCTTCTGACGAAAACCCAGAACTATAATAAAGAGGTGTTCGATAAGAGGAGAAGGGGAGAACTTAATCTCAAGGATGGGGATCAGGTTTGGCTATCCACTCTGAACCTGAAAATGGCCTGCCCATCTAAGAAGTTGGGTCCAAGATTTGTGGGCCCCTTTCCAGTTGTGAAGAAGGTGAATGACGTGGCGTATGAACTAAAGTTGCCAGAATCGTTTCGGATTCACCCTGTCTTCCACGTGGCTTTGCTCAAGCCAGCCGTTCCAGATCCCTTTGACAGCCAGAAGGTTGCTCCACCTGAACCCGTGATCATCGACGGTGAAGTCGAATACGAGGTAGAATCCATCCTGGACTGCAGGCGAAGACGCGATCAAATCCAATTTTTGGTAAAATTGAAGGGGTACGGGCCTGAAGAAAATTCCTGGGAGCCTGAGTCCAATATCCATGCCAGGAGACTGATACTTGCCTTTGAGAGGTCTCATCCGGGTAAGATGGCACAATTGGGCATCCGGAGGCTGCCCCTTGGGGGGGGGCAATGTCATGGTCGTCCCCGGAATCCAGTGGCTTATGGAAGGCCTGCCCACGGAATCCCCACGTTGAGAACTAACCAGTATCCATGGGCGCGCGTTGGCGCGAACGGACGCACGTGGGTGCGTGTTGGTACAAACGGGCGCACACGGGTGCGCGATGTTGCGAACGAGCGCCCACGGGTGCGCAATGGTACATACGGGCGCACGCGGGTGCGCGGGGTCACGAACGGCTGCACGGTTTCACGCAGGTGCGCACAGACACGCCGTGCGACCGTTCTTGGTGCCCAAGGGGCTACTTAAGGAACCTGTTACAGTGCCTCTGTGCTGTCCAGTCTACAGCGTGTCCGGTTATTCATTCTTCTGCTACCTGATTGTTCCTGATTCTTGTTACCCGGCCTGTTCCTGACGACGTCTGCTTGCTGCCAGCCTCTGACCTTCGGCCTGTTTGACCACGCTTCTGTCTCCTCCTGTGTACCGTTGCTGCCCGCCTGTTACCGACCCGGCTTGTACCTTGACCTCGCTTCTGCTACCAGCTGTTCCAGTCTGACCACCTGTGCCTGCTGTTGTCTGCTGTCTGCTACCAGCTGTTCCAGTCTGACCACCTGTGCCTGCTGTTGTCTGCTACCAGCTGTTCCAGTCTGACCACCTGTGCCTGCTGTTGTCTGCTACCAGCTGTTCCAGTCTGACCACCTGTGCCTACTGTTGTCTGCTACCAGCTGTTCCAGTCTGACCACCTGTGCCTGCTGTTGTCTGCTGTCTGCTACCAGCTGTTCCAGTCTGACCACCTGTGCCTGCTGTTGTCTGCTGTCTGCTCAAGGTCCGGATCTGTTCTTCACCAGCTCGGCACTTGTGCCCTCTGAACTCTAGAATTCCTGTTCCCACTTCCAGGGATTCTCGAGCCAGAGGCTTACAAGAGGCCGCTTCCTGCATTCTGGGCTTCTTTACCAGGTACGTGACACCCTAGTTCGACCACGACCCTCTAGTTTTGTTGTTCTCTAACTCGAAGATTAAATTGGCTAAATCTCATTGGCGATTAAACTAATCTATTTTCAGTAACGAATCTTGCTGCTTAGATATCGTTATCCATTTGAAAGCCTATTTTGATCTCAATAAGGCCGAGGACACAAATCCCGTCATCAATTGGGCAGCATAGAAAGCTTCCATTCGAGGTTTTCTGATCCAGTTGGCATCCAAACTAAGAAAAGTCTGCAACTAGGTGATCACTGACAAGCCCGCACAGAACTTAATATCTGCCTTACTACTAAGACAGAGAAATACTTACGCTGGACCATACATAAATTTTTTTTTTTGCAAATATAAAGTTTATTAAAAAAAAACACCAACCGTGGGGCGGAGACCCCGCATTACAAACAGAAGTACATAGAATGTCCATGTAGCAAGCACACTAAGAGGAACATGAATATAACATATAAATTGGTGCTTGAATCGGGGGCAAGAAAGAGTAAAATTAAAATAAGAAGTACAAATACCTCCGCTATAAAGCTGGAGAGGCGTACTGCTCCCCGTGCCGAAGTGCGGGGGTCCCCCCACCAGTTTCCAATTTTCTAAACTGGATAAGGGGTCAAGGTAAATAGCAATGGAGGAAAGAGAGAAAGAGAAAGAGAGGGGGGGGGAAACTAATGGGAAAGGAGGGGTAGGGGGAGAGGGGGTAGGGGAGCAGAAGAGGGGGGGGGGCACGGCGGCGGCTGGCACTAAGCCGACTTCAAACAGGGGAGAATCACGGTAGGGGAGGGGAGCTCAACCCTGTTCCAGAAGGTGCTGGCCCTCCACAGAGAAAATAAAAACATTCCAGACGTCCCAAGTTTTTTTAAAGGATTCCTGCTTATGTTGCGCAGTGAGTATCAGGTCTTCAAATTTTCTCACTTCCTCTACTTTCCGCAGCCAAAGTGCTATGGATGGGGGAGTCTGTTGCTTCCATAGGAGGGGGATGCAAGCCTTGGCTGCATTGAGCAGGTGTCTCAAAAGCGATTTCCTATACCGAGCAACAGGAATCTTGGAATGATGCAGGAGGAAAAAGGCCGCCTCCTCTGGGATTTCATAGTCTGTAAACTTCTGGGAGATACGCCGAACTTCCCCCCAGAACCCCTGCAGTCTGGGACAGGACCAGAAGATATGGAGGAGGGTGCCCCTCTCCTCGTTGCAGCGCCAACATCTGTCCGTGGCGGTGGGAAAGCATTTCTGTAATCTGGAGGGTGTCAGGTACCAGCGGGTAAGTATTTTAAAGTTTGTCTCTTGTATTTTCGTACAACAGGAGGTCTTATGGGCTAAGGAGATGATGCGTTGAGACTGTGTCGTGGAAAATGTACAACCCAGGTCTCTTTCCCAATTGGCCATACAGGGTAGCGGTGGTTGTTCTTTCGAAGAGTTAAGCAGGGTATACATTTGAGATAAGATGTGGGATAGGGGACCTGTAGCAGAACAGAGACTTTCGAATGTCGAAAGTGGGCGAGAGAAATCCCGAGGGCGAGACAGGGAATTGAGGAAATGATGAAGTTGGAGAGCCCTCCAGAAGGGAAGTTGAAACACTCCGGAACGGTCTGTTAGTTCCGAAATGGATGGCCATCTACCATTCACGAGAAGCCCACCCGCAACGTCGCATCCCGACTCACTGAGTGAAGAGTAGTCGGGGGCATGTAGACCCGGTGCAAAGGAAGGGTTGCCTACAATTGGGAGCAATGGTGAGGACTTGGATGTAAGGGCCGATGCTTGGGATGTCATGTGACTATGTCTGAGAGTAACGCCCAGAAGAGGATGCAGCTTTAGCGTAGCCGGCAGCTTCTCATAGCACCACAGCGCCCCTTTCAGGGGGATGGAAGTTTGGGCTTGTTCAATCTGTATCCAGAGTTTGTAGGGCTCATTTCGTCGCCAATCCAAAATGCGGCCTAGATGGGAAGCCAAGTAATATTGCCGAATGTCAGGCAGTGCAAGACCGCCGCAGTGTTTGGGTAGCGTCAGTTGAGATCGACGAAGCCTGGGCTTTTTATGTGCCCACACAAATTTGGTAAAGAGAGCCCTCACCTGGTTAAAGAACAAAGGGGGTATTTGGATCGGCAGAGCTTGAAAGAGATATATAAATTTGGGCAGTATGCTCATCTTAATGAGATTGCACCTGCCAAACCAGGAGTGAAAACCTGGGTGCCATCTCTCAAGAAGGGTGCGGGTCTTAGACAGGAGGGGGGGAAAGTTGAGGGTAAATGTCTTAGAGATATCAGAAGGGAGGTGGGTGCCTAAGTATGGTAGTGCTACATCTGTCTTTCATCTGTCATTTGAAGTTAAAGTTGGTCCGGAGAGTGGTGAGAACATGGGGAGGGGAGGCTACGCCCATAGCGGTTGACTTTGAGAAGTTAATCTTAAGGTGGGAGATGGATCCATAGTTCCTGAATTCACGGAGGAGGACTGGCAGAGATATGATGGGGTTCGTCAGTGAGAAAAGGAGGTCGTCCGCGTACGCCGAGATTTTGTGTTGGGAGCTGCCTACGGTGAGCCCTGAGATGTCTGGGTGCATTCTGATAGTGTGGAGAAATGGTTCCAATGAGACGGCAAAGAGTAGGGGGGAGAGCGGGCAACCTTGCCTCGTACCATTCCCAATCGGGAAAGACTCTGAGAGCACACCATTCGCCTTCACTTGGGCGGAAGGACTTGAGTATACGCTACCTATCCATCTAAGCATCCTGGCTCCCAATCCAATGTGGCGGAGAACATATATTCCCAGTTCACCCTGTCAAACGCCTTCTCAGCGTCAGTGCTCACGAATATACATGGAGTCCCAGAGGTGGCCGCCACATGGATGAGGTTCAGGACCTTGATGGTGTTGTCCCTAGCTTCTCTGTTGGGTATAAAGCCTACCTGATCCAGATGTATCAAGTCCTGAAGGTGGCGCGAGAGTCGGTTGGCCAAGATTTTGGCGAAGATCTTTAAATCTGTATTCAATAAGGAAATGGGACGGTAACTGCCACACAAACCCGGATCTTTCCCCTCCTTATGGATTAATGTAATATGGGCCCTCAAGGTGTCTCTAGGAAACTCCGCGCCCGATCCCAGTGCATTAAAGAACGAAACCATGCGTGGACCCAGGAAGGGAAGGAAAGCCTTATAGTATTGGGCAGTATAGCCATCGGGGCCCGGGGATTTGCCTGACTTCAAAGAGTTCACCACTCCTTGGAGTTCTGCAATGGTAATTGGCTCCTCAAGGATTTCCCGCGTTTCAGTCGGAAGAGTCTGCATTTGGGAATTCGAGATGTAATTGTCAATATCCGGTTGGGTGGAGGTGGAACTCGGCAAGTTATAGAGGCTGGAGTAAAAGTCCTGGAAACCCTTTGCGATCTGCATCGGCAGCGTGACCTTCTGGCCATCAGGGCACGTTATCTGAGGGATGTACGAGGAGGATTTCACCTCTCTGACAGCCTTCGCCAATAATTTCCCACACTTTCCCCCGATTCATAAGATAGTTTACGGGAGAACTGGAGGGCTGCTTTCGATCTGTAATGTAGGAGGTCTGTTATCCGAGTCCTGAGGGACCTCAGGACCGTCTCAAGGGATGGTGTGGGGGCGTGTTTGTGCCGTGCTTCCGTCGTGGCCAGTTGAGAGAGTAGGTCGGTCAGCAGTTCGTTTCTCTTCCTCTTAATGGAGGCTCCATGTTTAATAAGAATACCTCTTATCACACATTTGTGGGCCTCCCACAGAATCCCAGGGTCGCTATCCTGAGCGTCGTTCTCCCTGAAATACAAGTCAAGGCTCTTGGAAACCTCCGCCACGACCTCCGGGATCTGGAGGAGGCTCTCATTCAGGCGCCAAAATAGGGATCTGGGCGAGGGACTCCCCGATAGGGTATATGTAAGGGAGGTCGGGGCATGATCCGACCATGTAATAAGACCTATAGACGAAGATTCCACGAGATGTAGGTGATCATGGGGTATGAGGAAGAAATCTATCCTCGAGTAGAGCTTGTGGGGTGAAGAGTAGCAGGAGTAGTCCCTCTCGTCTGTATGTTGGAGTCGCCAAACATCATGTAATTGGGCATTCCGGAGTGTTTGCGCAAACCGCTTTCTACAGGAGGGGGGAACTGAGGAACTGCCCGACGAAGTATCCGAAGAGGGGATCAGAGGTATGTTAAAATCCCCCCCGACTATAAGTTGACCGTCCCTAAATTCCAACAGTTTGGCGAGGGTGCGTTGGAGGAATTTGTCTTGGCCCTCGTTAGGGGCATACATGGTCGCCAAAGTAAACTTGATCTCACCTATCTGGCCTTTTAGAAATAGAAAGCGCCCATCTGGGTCTGACAACTGCTCACGAAACAGCCAAGGTAGTTTGCTTGATAACAAGATCGACACCCCTCTTGATTTAGAAGTGGGGTTGGTGGAATGGTGAGCGTGCGGAAAGAATTTGTTTTGCAGGAAGGGGAGTCTATTGTTTTTAAAGTGGGTTTCCTGGAGAAAGGCCACATCTGTATGGGATTGTTTGAGGTCATGCAAGAGAGTTCGTCTTTTCTCTGGGGTGTTTAAGCCTTTTGCGTTAAGGGATGTCACCCTGATGGAGCTCACCGCCATGCTCCCAAGGGAGGAGGGGAGGAGAGAGGGAAGAGAGTCAGTGGGGGGTTAGGGGATACCTCCCGGGGGAGGGGGCAGAGGTCGAGGTGGAAGGGGAGGAGAGACAGAAGGGAAGAGGGGGTAAAAGTCTACAGTGACCGCAAGGCCCTCACCCCACAGTCAGTGGGAGAGGCACAGGCGGCCAGGAGAGAAAAAAAAGAAAAAGAAAAAGAGGGGGTGGATGGGGGAACTAAATGTTCAAGACAGAAGCTTGAAGTGTGGGCAGCCCAGAAATGGGAGACCACAGGGGCCTAAGTGGGGCAAGGTAGGACAACGACCGGCAAAGAGGAGCCCGGGCAGTCCCCCCCTCCCCTGGCATTGGAAGGGAGACAATTAGGTACATGCATTTCCAATATAAAAAGTAATAACATATATTGCAAAAGATAAAACAAGGGCAGCATATTGTGCAACTTTACATAACATCGCTAGGGAATCACAATCTAAGCAGTTTGGTAAAACCCAATTTCCCACCTCCCCACAACACCCAACTAAAGTTCGGCCTCTCCAGTGCACCCAGAGAAAGAAAGAAAAAATAAATAAATAAAATAAAATAAAAATAAAAATCGGTGCACACATAGGAGTGTCTCCTGCAGCCAAAAAGTTGCTCTAATATAGTCTCCCAGAACCACCCGGAGCCCCCACAGGCCCACCCCCCCATCGAGGGGAAAGTCCAGGAAAGGGTCATCCAGAGGCATACACCACTGGTCGCCCGCGGGGCCCAGGAGGGACACAGGCAGCCAGGACCCCAAGTCCCAAAAGTACACGCAGAGCAACTGTGCCCAGCAACGGGGCAGAGCAGCGCCAACCCCCCCCCTCCCCACCCCCCCCCCCCCCCAGACACAGGATCCCCACCAGGGAGCACACTGATAGAAATGTTGAGCAAGTGCTCACAGTAGGATCCATAGTTCATAGCATGTGGAAGCGAAGGTCCCAGCGGAGAGGACGATCCGGGCGGAGGGGGAGAGGGGGGGGGGACCAGCCCAGATCCAGGCAAGGTGCTTCCAAAAGGGGGGGGGGGGTGTAGGGAGACAAGGTAGTAAATGGAGGGGTGAAAGCAGGCCCCCATATGGGGACAATCAAACAGGGGGGATCCGGGGCAGGATTACTCATTCACAGCTGCCGTTGTTCCCAATAATAAGAGCAGTGGGCAGTAGAGCCCCGGGAGGCCGCAGGCAAAGCAGGAGAATCAGTTACGGGATGGAAAACAGGAGGTCAAACCACGGGGCAACAAGGGTGTGTGGAGAAGGGGCCATGGTACTCACGCCTCCCGGGGTTCCTCTCTGGAGGGCGCACGGGACCGACGACCCAGACGCGGAGGACGTTGCGGGCGAGGGTCGGACACTCTCCCCGTGTTCTGTCGGCCCTGGAATCTCGGCAGGTAGCTCAACCAATTCGGGATAGGGATCGGATCCGCTTCGAGAAATGCAAAGAGAGATGGTAGTGCCTCTGGAGAACGAAGTGTAAACGACTTCTGCGCTTTAGTGAAAGTCACCGAGAGTGGGAACCCCCAACGGTAGGTTGCGTTGCACCGCCGCGCCAATTCAAGAAGGGGTCTCAGCAGAGCCCGGCGGTACAGTGTCGGTTTGGAGATATCAGGCAGAATTTTAACTGTTGCTCCGTCAAATTCTATTTCACCTGCTTCCCAGGCTCCACGGGATATGGCCTCCTTGTGGATGTAATGGTGGAGACGGCAGATAACATCCCTCGGTCTGGATGGGTCAGCCGATCGTGGGGCTAGGGCTCTATGAACCCGAAAGATTTCGAGCCGCTCTGGGAGGTGGGGGCCCGCCACCTGCTTAAAGATATCAGTCACCGTCACCAGCAGATCCGTCGGACCCGTCGCCTCTGGCAGACCCCGCAGCCTCAAGTTGTTTCTCCTGCTGCGGTCCTCACTTTCTTCAATACGGAGCTGAAGATCTGTCGCTGCACTCTCCTGTGCGCTCTGTCTCTCCGCCAGGGACTGCACTTTCAGTTCAAGGGCTGCCAAAGAGGATTCGCCAGCGGACACCCTGGAGTTCAGCGTCACAACGTCCTGCTTGACTGCGCTCAGCTCTTTCCTATGGGCGGCTTCCACCCTACCCACCAGGGCCTCGATGTCCGCTTTGGTCGGCAGGGACATCAGGATTGCCTTTAGTTCCCCGTCCGCCCGGTAAGATGGCGGGGGAGACAGCGCGCTCTCTGGGTCCAGCGGGAGCGCCGCCGGGGAGCTGGGGTACAGCTCCGGACTCCGGGAGCCCCCGGGAGACGCGGAGCCCACCATCTCATCCAAGAGCTGCAGAGGCAGGTCGCGCGGCGCCGCCATTGTAGGTCCCCGGGCGGCGTCACGAGGGGTACCAAAGAGCCTCTTCAAATCCCCCGCAGCAGGAGTATTCGTGGCCGGGCTGGGTCTCTGTGAGCCCCGCTTGTTTAAGCGTTTTCTGGAGGTGTGCATCTTGCATAAACGGTGAAGAGTGCCAGGGAAGGAGGACAACGGCCGGGAGCTCCAGTAAAGCACGTCCTTACTCGGCCATGTCGTGACCACGCCCCCCTACATACATTTTTTACCTGGCGTGATCAACCGGGGTTCACTGTTCTCACGTAAACTTACCCCTAAATATACGCATACAGCCCTCCAGAAAATTAGACTCTCAGGAGGTTCCCTCTCGCAAGACACTTCAGAAATTTCAGGAATTCTGTGCCAAACTATACAACCCACCTCAGAACTCTAAGGCCGCGTACACACGGGCGGACTGTTCGCTCAACTTTGTCCGCTGAACAGTGTTTCAGCGGACAGTCCGCTCGTGTGTGGGGCTTCAGCGGACAGTTTCAGCGGACAGTTTGACGAACAAAGTTTTTCGGAAATTCCGAAAAACTGTCCGCTGAAACTTGGTTTGAGCGGACAGTCCGCCCGTGTGTAGGCCACTTTCGAAATGAGCAAACTGTTCCCGCTCGGAGGAAAGTCTGCTCATTTCGAGCGCGTGTGCAGGTAGGCGGGGCCCGCGAAGGAGACGTCGCGGGCCCCGCCGCCTGGTATGGACTTAAAGGGGAACCCCAACGCCGAAAAAAATCGGCGTGGGGGGTCCCCCCAAAGTCCACAACAGACCCTTGTCCGAGCACGCTACCCGGCCGGCCAGGAAAGGGGGCGAGCGAGCGCGCCCCCCCTCCCGAGCCGTACCAGGCCGCGTGCCCTCAACATGGGGGGTGCCTTGGGGAAGGGGGGGCCGCGCGGCCCCCCACCCCAAAGCACCTTGTCCCCATGTTGATGAGGACAAGGGCCTCTTCCCGACAACCCTGGCCGTTGGTTGTCGGGGTCTGCGGGCGGGGGGCTTATCGGAATCCGGGAGCCCCCTTTAATAAGGGGGCCCCCGGATACCGGCCCCCCACCCTATGTGAATGAGTATGGGGTACAATGTACCCCTACCCATTCACCTGTAAAATAAAAGTACCCAAAAAAAAAACACAACACACAAGATAAAATATTTTATTGCACAGCTCCGGGGGTCTTCCGTCTTCGGGGGTCTTCTCGCCGGACTCCTCCGCTATCTTCTTGTAGCTCTTTTGCTAGCGGAGGAGTCCGGCTTTCTTCCTCCCCGCCGCCGGCCTCTTCTCCCGACTTCGGGGGTCTTGTCCCCCTCTTCGGTTCTTCTGCCGGGCCACCGCGCCTTCTTATAGCTCTTTTGCAGGCGGTGGCCCGGTCTTCTGTCGCCGCCGCCTTCCGTTCTTCTGCCGGGCCACCGCGCCTTCTTATAGCTCTTTTAGAGGCGGTGGCCCGGTCTTCTGTCGCCGCTGTCGCCTTCCGGTCGCCTTCCGTTCTTCTTCTTGTTCTTCTTCTTCTCCAGGAGATGTTGACACGTCGCTCTCTCTGGCCGGAATGCCAGAGCCGTGCTGTGCGGCCACTTATATAGTGACAATGGGGCGGTGTCACATGGTATATGTCACATGGGTTGGTCACATGGGTTGATGTCACATGGGGACTATGACATCGTAAGGGGGCGGGGTCACCATGTGACCAACCCATGTGACATATACCATGTGACACCGCCCCATTGTCACTATATAAGTGGCCGCACAGCGCGGCTCTGGCATTCCGGCCGGAGAGAGCGACGTGTCAACATCTCCTGGAGAAGAAGAAGAAGAAGAACAAGAAGAAGAACGGAAGGCGACCGGAAGGCGACCGGAAGGCGACAGCGGCGACAGAAGACCGGGCCACCGCCTCTAAAAGAGCTATAAGAAGGCGCGGTGGCCCGGCAGAAGAACCGAAGAGGGGGACAAGACCCCCGAAGTCGGGAGAAGAGGCCGGCGGCGGGGAGGAAGAAAGCCGGACTCCTCCGCTAGCAAAAGAGCTACAAGAAGATAGCGGAGGAGTCCGGCGAGAAGACCCCCGAAGACGGAAGACCCCCGGAGCTGTGCAATAAAATATTTTATCTCGTGTGTTGTGTTTTTTTTTTGGGTACTTTTATTTTACAGGTGAATGGGTAGGGGTACATTGTACCCCATACTCATTCACATAGGGTGGGGGGCCGGTATCCGGGGCCCCCTTATTAAAGGGGGCTCCCGGATTCCGATAAGCCCCCCGCCCGCAGACCCCGACAACCAACGGCCAGGGTTGTCGGGAAGAGGCCCTTGTCCTCATCAACATGGGGACAAGGTGCTTTGGGGTGGGGGGGCCGCGCGGCCCCCCCTTCCCCAAGGCACCCCCCATGTTGAGGGCACGTGGCCTGGTACGGCTCGGGAGGGGGGGCGCGCTCGCTCGCCCCCCTTTCCTGGCCGGCCGGGTAGCGTGCTCGGACAAGGGTCTGTTGTGGACTTTGGGGGGACCCCCACGCCGATTTTTTTCGGCGTTGGGGTTCCCCTTTAAGTCCATACCAGGCGGCGGGGCCCGCGACGTCTCCTTCGCGGGCCCCGCCTACCTGCACACGCGCTCGAAATGAGCGGACTGTTGCCTCGTGTGTGGGCGAGTCCGTTCATTTCAAAAGTTGCGCGGACTTAGTACGACGAACAAAGTTTGCCGTATTTGTCCGCTCAAAAAGTGCCGTGTGTGGGCGTGTTCGTTCATTCAAAAGTTTGAGCGGACTGTTTGACGAACTTAGTTTCAGCAGACAGTCCCCGCGTGTGTACGTGGCCTTATTCTTCTTCCCTTAGTTGTTTCCTGAATACTTTATCTGTACCCTCTCTCACTGAATCTCATAGGGAACTTATGGACCAACCTATTACAGGTGAAGAAATTCGCAGTACTATTAAGACGTTGTCATTGCATAAAGCATCTGGTCCTGACGGGCTTCCCAATAGTTACTATAAACGTTCTCCGAACAATTGGCTCCTCATACGGCTCTCTATTTTAATTCTTTGTGAGATGGTGGTGAAGTCTCTCTTGATGAAAATAGGGCATACATTAGTGTCATTCCCAATCCCTTAACCACTTGCCGACCGCTGCACGACGATATACGTCGACAGAATGGCACGGGCAGGCATATGGGCGTATATATACGTCCCTGCCTTCCCGCGGGTGGGGGGCCCGATCGGGCCCCCCCCCCGGTGCCTGCGGCGGTCGGTATTCGTTCGGGAGCGATCCGGGATGAGGGGGCGGCCATTCATTCATGGCCACCCCCTCGCGATCGCTCCCGACGAATAGAAATGCTCCGTGACATCACTTCCTCTCCTGTAATGTAAACACAGGAGAGGAAGTGATTTAATCTCTCCTCCGTGTCGGTAGTTTTTGTTCCGGCACCGAGGAGAGAGGATCGGTGAGTTGCACCAACACGACACTACACAGTAGAACATGCCAGGCACACTCACACCCCCCCTTCACCCCCCGATCACCCCCCCAATTACCCCTGCCCCCCCAGTCACAGTGACACCAATTGCATTATTTTTTTTTTTGCATTGGTGTCATTTGTGACTGTAATAACTGTTAGGGCAGTTAGGGTTAGCCCCCTTTAGTTCTAATGTACCCCCCTAACCCCCCCAATAAAGGTTTAACCCCGTGATCACCCCCCGTCGCCAGTGTCACTAAGGCTGGGTTCACATTGCAGCGGTTTATGAGAACGAATGTGATTCGCACCGCACTGCAGTGCAAATCACATCCGATCTCTGTGCGATTCGAGTTCAGCCATACAGATAGTATGGCTGAATTCGCGCCGCACCCGCCGCACCCGCCGCAAATTCGCACGGGACCCTTTTTTTGGTCCGCAGCAGAATCGGATCGCATGGGTGTTCACACCATGCGATCCGAGTTTGCAGATCGCACTGCGATATGCGAACTGATATGGGGGTGTCATTAACATTTCACTGACACTCCCAGCAGTTCGCATAGGGCAGTGTGAACTGCCGCCGGGAGGCATGCGATGCGGGAACCCGCCGCGGATTCGTGGCGTTCCCGCATCGCTCCAGTGTGAACCCAGCCTAATAAGCGATCATTTTTCTGATCGCTGTATTAGTGTCACAGGTGACGCTAGTTAGGCAGGTAGGTATTTAGGTTCGCCGCAACTTTTTATAGCGCCAGGGACCCCCATATACTACCGCATAAAGCCCCCTGATTGCCCCCTAGTTAACCCTTTCACCAGTGATCACCATATAACTGTTACAGGTGACGCTGGTTGGTTAGTTATTTTTTTATAGTTTCAGGGCACCTGCCATTTATTACCTAATAAAGGTTTAACCCCCTGATCACCCGGCGGGTGTCATTTGTGACTGTAATAACTGTTAGGGCAGTTAGGGTTAGCCCCCTTTAGTTCTAAGGTACCCCCCTAACCCCCCCAATAAAGGTTTAACCCCGTGATCACCCCCCCGTCGCCAGTGTCATTAAGGCTGGGTTCACATTGCAGCGGTTTATGAGAACGGATGTGATTCGCACCGCACTGCAGTGCAAATCACATCCGATCTCTGTGCGATTCGAGTTCAGCCATACAGATAGTATGGCTGAATTCGTGTCGCACCCGCCGCACCCGCCGAAAACTCGCACGGGACCCTTTTTTTGGTCCGCAGCAGAATCGGATCGCATGGGTGTTCACACCATGTGATCCGAGTTTGCAGATCGCACTGCGATATGCGAACTGATCTGGGGGTGTCATTAACATTTCACTGACACTCCCAGCAGTTCGCATAGGGCAGTGTGAACTGCCGCCGGGAGGCATGCGATGCGGGAACCCGCCGCGGATTCGTGGCGTTCCTGCATCGCTCCAGTGTGAACCCAGCCTAATAAGCGATCGTTTTTCTGATCGCTGTATTAGTGTCACAGGTGACGCTAGTTAGGTAGGTAGGTATTTAGGTTCGCCGCAGCTTTTTATAGCGCCAGGGACCCCCATATACTACCGCATAAAGCCCCCTGATTGCCCCCTAGTTAACCCTTTCACCAGTGATCACCATATAACTGTTACAGGTGACGCTGGTTGGTTAGTTATTTTTTTATAGTTTCAGGGCACCCGCCATTTATTACCTAGTCTCACTAGTGTACCCCTAAATTTAGGGGTGTCTACTTTCCAAAATGGGGTCATTTGGGGGGGTTTGTGCCATCTTGGCATTTTATGGCCTTCAAAACTGTAACGCCCTTAGAAAGCCTGAAGGCGGTGCTTGGTTTTCGGGGCCCCGTACGCGGCTAGGCTCCCAAAAAGTCCCACATATGTGGTATCCCCGTACTCAGGAGAAGCAGCAGAATTTATTTTGGGGTGTCATTTCACATATGCCCATGGCATGCGTGAGCAATATATCATTTAGTGACAACTTTGTGAAAAAAATAAATAAAATAAAAAAGTTTGTAATTTTCCCGCAACTTGTGGCAAAATATAAAATATTCCATGGACTCAACATGCCTCTCAGCAAATAGCTTGGGGTGTCTACTTTCTAAAATGGGGTCATTTGTGGGGGTTTTGTGCCATTTTGGCATTTTATGGCCTTCAAAACTGTAATAGGTAGTGAGGAGCGAAGTCAAATATTTACGCTCTTAGAAAACCTGAAGGCGGTTCTTGGCTTTCGGGGCCCCGTACGCGGCTAGGCTCCCAAAAAATCCCACACATGTGGTATCCCCGTACTCAGGAGAAGCAGCAGAATTTATTTTGGGGTGTCATTTCACATATGCCCATGGCATGTGTGAGCAATATATCATTTAGTGACAACTTTGTGAAAAAAAAATAAAAAAAAATTTAAGTTTGTAATTTTCCCGCAACTTGTGGCAAAATATAAAATATTCCATGGACTCAACATGCCTCTCAG
Organism: Lithobates pipiens; assembly: GCF_037356315.1. NCBI lineage: Eukaryota > Metazoa > Chordata > Amphibia > Anura > Ranidae > Lithobates > Lithobates pipiens. The sequence goes on along the minus strand of NW_027507695.1, from coordinate 88,380 downwards.
CAAATAGCTTGGGGTGTCTACTTTCTAAAATGGGGTCATTTGTGGGGGTTTTGTGCCATCTTGGTATTTTATGGCCTTCAAAACTGTAATAGGTAGTGAGAAGTGAAATCAAAAATTTACGCCCTTAGAAAGCCTGAAGGCGGTGCTTGGTTTTCGGGACCCCGTACGCGGCTAGGCTCCCAAAAAGTCCCACATATGTGGTATCCCCGTACTCAGGAGAAGCAGCAGAATTTATTTTGGGGTGTCATTTCACATATGCCCATAGCATGTGTGAGCAATATATCATTTAGTGACAACTTTGTGTAAAAAAAAAAAAAAATTTTTTTTGTCATTATTCAATCGCTTGAGGCAAAAAAATAAAATATTCAATAGGCTCAACATGCCACTTATCAATTTCCTTAGGGGGTCTACTTTCCAAAATGGGGTCATTTGGGGGGGTTTTGTACTGCCCTGCCATTTTAGCACCTCAAGAAATGAGATAGGCAGTCGTAAACTAAAAGCTGCGTAAATTCCAGAAAACGTACCTTAGTTTGTAGATGTGACAACTTTTGCGCAAACCAATAAATATACAGTTATTGACTTTTTTTTTACCAAAGACATGTGGCTGAATACATTTTGGCCTAAATGTATGACTAAAATTGAGTTTATTGGATTTTTCTAATAACAAAAAGTAGAAAATATCATTTTTTTTCAAAATTTGCGGTCTTTTTACGTTTATATCGCAAAAAATAAAAATCGCAGAGGCAATCAAATACCATCAAAAGAAAGCTCTATTTGTGGGAAGAAAAGGACGCAAATTTTGTTTGGGTACAACATTGCATGTCCGCGCAATTACCAGTTAAAGCAGCGCAGTGCCAAATTGTAAAAAGACCTCTGGTCATTGACCAGCAAAATGGTCCGGTCTGAAAGTGGTTAATTACCGACCTATATCTTTGATAAATTGTGATCTCAAGATTCTGACAAAACTTCTAGGTTGGCATCTGGGTATATTTTTAGTGCAATATATCCATAAAGACTCATCGGATCCTTCGGTCTGTAGCATTGATTTCTGCGGTACGCTCCAAGTGGCATACCCCTTTATCTAGATAATTATTGCTTCTTTCATTGGACCTTCACAAGGCCTTTGATAGTTTAAATTAGGACTACTTACTTACCACTTTGGAGGCCTTTGGATTTTGCTCTACATTTATTTCACACTTAAAGAGAAAGTAAACCCTGTTTGGTTTACTTCCTCTTTGTTTCCCGGCAAAGGTAAAGCATAATGGGCTACTATGCATTGCAGCGCCGTAGACATCGGTGCGTGTCTTTTTTCAAATATCTCCTAAGCCATGTAAGTTTAGGGATATTTCTTGGACCTGCAGGTAAGCCTTAATCTAGGCTTACCTGTAGGTCAAATTGGTCTGTAAGGGTTTACAATCACTTTAAAAATGATTTATAGCAATCCGTCGACCCAGGTATCCATTGAAGGTTATAGGTCGTTGTCATTTTTTATCCAACGTGGAACAAGAGAAGAGAAGATCTTCGACGATGGGTAGCTTATCCCTTATCTTGGTTTTGCAGAATCAACTCAATTAAAATGACATTTCTGCCTAAGATACTTTACTATTTTAGAACTTTACCAGTGGCCGTTCCAAGGGGAGATCTATAATGTTTACAATCGGAAGTCCTTCGCTTTATATGTGGTAATAAAAAACCTAGAATAAATAAATTGACATTGTATGTTTCAAAACCGAGAGGTGGGCTTGGCCTTCCTAATTTACAGGCCTACTATCAAGTGGCCCAAATAACTCAGCTTTCCTAAACAACGGCCAAGGGATCTACACCCCTCCGGGCCTCTATTGAAGCCTTCTCGTACCACCCTTTTGCCATTGGTTCTCTAATGTGGCTTCCTAGCCATCTCTGTTTCCTAGCCGATTCTGTGTCCTACCTTGTCTCGTTCACTAGCAGTTTGGGATGAATTGAAAACCCCTGTCATCTCCACATACCCCTTGTTCTGCAACCCTGATTCCCCCCCCCCCCCAGACTGACTCCGATGCTATTCCTATGGTGGCTCAACAAAGGGCTCTTTAGGATAGGTGACTACCTCAACAGGGATCAACCATACTCATTGTAATGTTTTAAGGATACATTGCACATGCCCTCTAGTGAAATATTTTGGTACAATCAGTTTATCTCTTTTGTATGCTCTTAATCTGCTAGCGGGACCCCTTACACTCACAAATTTTGAATTATCTTGTCAAACGAAAGGACTTTTACAGGGACAGGTATCTGCGGTGTACGCCACTCTTACTGATCTGACTACTAAGCTCCATTATATGACTCAATGGGAACGAGACTTAAATACCACTTTTGAACTGGCAAGATATTGCCTATGCTTTATCCAAAGTATTTATTGACACAGCACTTATTGAGGCAAATTATAAAACACTGCTACGTTGGTATTTGGTCCCAACCAGAGTTGCGAGTATGCGCCCGTCTACACCCCCTATTTGCTTTCAGTGTTGTGACCAGATGGGTACAGTGTACCATGTTTAGTGGCAGTGCCCTGTAGTCTCCAGATTTTGGATCCAAATATTTAATTTGATATATTCAGTGACAGGGGATAATATCCGTAGATCCCCGGAACCAGCGCTTTTTCAAAAGTTTCCTGATGTGGTCCCTAATAAATCAGTGAAACTCATTACATATATATTTTTAGCAGCAAGAATAACTATTGCTAAACATTGGAAGCTGTCGACACTTCTCCTTGAATACTTGCAGAATAAACTTAACTGGATCATGGTTAATGATAGACTTACCTGTATTCTTCGTAACTCTACTAAGAAATTTGATGCGACATGGGACCCATGGATACAATACTTATCTGTAAACTAATGAGTTTCTGACTGGGTCTCTCTTCACTTCTCTTCCTTTATCCTCTTTCTTTCTTTTCATTGATCTACCATCTTTTCTCTCCTTTTCTCCTTACATTTTTTTCTTTATGTTTTTTTCATTTCTCCAATAACAGCAAGATGTACTGATAGAACACATAGTTCTATGCTGATGATACTCTCGGGAAGGTACATGGGGGGTCACGTTTCTATTGGTCCCTTTTTTTTTTCTCTCTCTCTCTGTGCCACCCCCAACCCCCTCCCACCCTTTATTTATTTTTTCTTTCCCTCCTGTTCCCTGCCCACTACGTTTTTTTTCCGTGATATAATCATTACCAGTTTCACATACCACGATGGCCTGATGGGACATCACGCAATCAATCCCTAGTGGATTGGACACATTCCTCGACCCTATTGGTAATAATTGTATTTTAATATACCATTTCCATACCATACCATATTCTTGTTTTTACTGGCATCTCTACTGAGAATGTTTGTTTATTGTTGGGTGTCTCCCTGTGATACAAAACATTAGCATGCCTCAAATAGTAACATGCAATCTGTCTTCTGGACACTAAGTGGAAGTATTGAGCCATCATTTCATGATAATGTAAGGATGTAGAATTTTCACTAAATCTCTGTTGTATTTTTGTTATTCTGTAGGATGTGGTGGACTGCAGTCAGCCTAACTATACCTCAGCAGAAGTGATGTCTAAGCATAAAATGCACTCTTTTTTTCCCCCCCTTCTACTTGCAGTTTGAGCTTGCTCCAGTTGCACTGGTGGGAATATTTGGATTGAACCCACATCCAGAATTTGAGCTAGTCAAGAGAGGAGTATCCATCCTTTTATGCCTTCATCAGACCATGTTGAGGCTGTAGAGAAAGAAGCTGGTCATTGCTGCTGCTGATAAAGAATGATGCAGATTGGAGTCCCCTGTTAGCTTGGTCTCCCTGTTTTGGTGGTGCAGCCATTGTCACCAAGGTGGCAGAAAGGCATTAAAAGGAGTGTGAGGGGTCTCTGAGAGAGTAGGAAAACCAAAGGTGGAGAATTTAGGGCACTGAGTTCTGGCATTTTCCCCTAAAGGGGAACATTTAGTCGATCGGGCCCTTTAATGGGAATATATTGTAGTTGAGTACCACTACCATATGGCAAGAATTGTGATTACTGAAGCACCCCTCCTGGCACACCCAACAATGAAACAACTTATGGTTCAACTTTCATGCACCAATTGTGCTTTACCACATTCTGGCAAAACAGCTCTATGGAAATCATTGACTGTTTATTTAAATTATGCAAAAAGAAGCTACTGACTTAAAGTGGTTGTAAACCCTTACAATACACTATTTACTACAGGTAATATAATAAGGCTTACCTGTAGCTACCCTGGATATCTCCTAAACCTGAATGGTTTAGGAAATATCCCCTGTATTTGAATGTGCCGACGTCATCAGCACATGCGCACTGAAGCTTCAGTGAGTGTGCTGTTACCGGTGGCTCCCGCGAGCATCATCGTGGCTCTGGCCAATCACAGCGCCGGAGCCAGTGATACCCGGTAGATACCTGGAAGCAACTCCGGGAGCGATGTTGGCCGCCAGAGCAGTGTATAAGGATGGCTGCAGGGGCTTTGAATTTCAGGTAAGTAATTCATAATGAGCTAGTATGCATACTAGCTCAGTATGCCTTTGTCTTGCAGTTTTTTTTTTGTTTTTTTTTGTCTTAGGGTTTACAACCACTTTAAGAAAGACATACTTACCAGTAGGTTCAGCGTTTTATGATACCAAAGAAAATGAATAAGCTATTGCACTTATTAGAACCCAACCGTCTTAATGGGACACATAAGAGGGTCAGGAGAGTTGTACACCTAAAGTGCTACACCTAGATGTGTTTGTTTTTTATATGTACATTAGAATCTCAAGACCTGATCTGAGAGGAGTTGCAGCCACTTCACCTGGTGTTCTCTACCACTCTCCTGGCCCTCTTATGTGCCCCTTTAAATGATTGTTGGGTTCTAGTCATTTTCCTTGGTATCATATCTTTCTTGGAAACTATGTGCCACAGACAATGGACCCTGGTCCCAGGGACACAGAGTTTTCGAACACTATTGACTCTGAGCTTACCAAAAGACTGAATGAAATTCTATTGTTATTACTCATTTTAATACATTGCCACGCTTAAATGGAAGCACTCTCTTGTGTTATTTATAGGTCCAGCACTTTATTACTTGCACCAGAAATCTTCACTGCTTGTTAAGTTTAGGAGCTGATTGTCACTTCCTGATGATTCCAGCCTGCTTCCCACTGCATATGCACAAGATCAGTTGGCTGGGATTGACTAGTCCTTGTGTGACATTAACTCTGGTGGCTGGAGGCGGGGAAGGGGGTTATGGGACTAGAGTAACTGGTCTAGGCAAGGGTGAGAAAGTGGAAGCAAGTACCTGCTGAAAAAGTACTTACTCCACTCCCACATCCCCACCAAAGAAAAATCTGAAATAAGTAATAGGGAGGTGGGAGGGTTAGAAACATGCTATGGGGAGCTTTTGAGTGAAGGTCAGCTTTCAGCTAATTTGTGCCTCTGTGACCTGGTACAAGTCAGGAATGAGTGGTGACCTAGTAAAGATCGTCCACCCACTTAGTGCACATGCGTGGTGACCTGCTCCTCCATGCGTCATGGGACTTAGGTGGTCGATAGGACCCTTTGTAAACCACTGAAGGCAGAGAGGCTTCTTGCAAGTGTGTAACATGTGATTCCTCACACAGCCCAAGGGCAACTTTTGTGAGGAACCTGTGAAATGTATTAAGCTAGAGGGGTGGTTACTGAGGTCTCAGACCCAACATTTGATATAGTCCTCCACACTGGAGCTGGCTTAACAAGCCTAAGATAGAGGGCACTATATACATACCTTGTTTATTTCTGCCTTGTGCAAAATCAGCTAGGAGAAGAGACTTTCGCCTGGTTATCCCTGTGACGCCAGACAGAGACAAAATTTGTTCTGGTGAAAGAGAAATTAATCGACGCAGGAGGACAGATGGATCCCCATGGTAATCTATTGGTATCTACCATATCAGAGTACAAAAACCTGGGGAATCCCTGGGGGCAGTGTGGAAACTGGCCACTGTGAGAGCATGGGGTAGGTGTGGAGCTTGCAGAAAACCTTTGCTGACTCTACTGCCAGACATGCAATGCAGTTTACCATGTGGTTTGGGCCTCTGGACATACCAGTGAAGTGAACACTGCTACAGCTTCAGTAGTGCATGAAAAACCATCAACAACCATCATATCCCTTGTGGTTGTTCCGACGACCATGTTTGATGAACCCTGACAAAGAGTAACACATCCTATGGTAGATACCTCTGAAGATAACAGTGAGACTTCTGGGGTAGGATGCAGAATTACAGTTAGCCCCAACCATGAATTAGGCCCCGAGCTGGAGAAAATTGAATTAGTTGTTTCTAGTTCGGAGCAGCATGAGGACCAAGTTCTGTCTCCTGAGAATATGAACTGGCAGGATCATCAGGAGACACAGAGAGGAGAGGTAAAATTATTTTGAACTGCACGGGACTGTTTTTTTTAATCAGCCCCTGTTCACACCGAATCTACTTTAAAATTGTGCGACTTCGCGTGAAATCGCACGATTTCAAAGGCGCAGGTCAGTGTGACTTCTGGTGCAACTTGGCTGACATCTGTGCGATTTCATGTCACAGATGTCTTTGTAAGTCACACCTGAAATTGCCAAAAATAGTGCAAGAACTTCTTTTTCAAATCCGTGTGCTACCGCAAAGTCGGCGCCAGATCAATTTGAACAGTTCCCTTTCTGACAGTAGTAGTGTGCAACTTTTCATGCAATTTTGACCTGTTAAATTGCATGACAAGTCACACCGTTGTGTGCGGGGATTAAGGGTGCTGTGAAAAGTCCATGTATGGTAAAGCTGTTTGAGCCCTGTAGGCCTAGTGCCTCTCCCCTAAGTACTCCAGAAGATTGCTGAGATTTTCTCTACAAAGATGACCATGGAAGTCTGTGTGTTGCCAGGGATGGGAAATGTTTCTAACATGACAGGTCTCTTCTTGGCACAACATATTGTCAGTAAGTACATTGTTAAATCTATGAATATGGATTTCTCTATGTTCATCATGAACATAGTGAAGAAAAATAGGCAGTTATGGTATGAATAGGAAGTATGGGATTAGTCAGGAGTTCCTTGACAAGTTTGACAGCTGTTTGGAATTTGAATGTTTCCAATTTTTTAGCTTTCTGAATTCTGTATTCTGTAGAAATTTGGCCAAATCCATGAAACACATCCTAGTACTCATTATGAAAATTAGGACTGTTGACTTACAGACCATATCAACTGTGTTAAAGAAGTTCTCCAGTTACCACTGTAGCTGCTGACTTTGAATAATATGACACTTACCTGTCCATAGATCCAATGCTGTACTCCCCTGGGCCAGTTCTTCAAAGGGCCTGTGGTCCCTGGCACCGCCATGCTGAGTGTGGAAAGATGGCTGCAAGATGACAGCAAGCTGCCCACTGTGCACGCATGAGCCGCACTGTGCTGTGTGAATTGTCCCATAGCCTCCAGGACCTGTGACATGTCCAGGAAGGTTGCAGGCAGGGAGGGAGAGGGGCAAACATCCAATGGAATCACCAAGGTGAAGCCACTGGAAGTGGAAAGCGGGTACCTGTCAAAACTAGGTACCAGCCCCCCCCCCTCAAAAAACATTTGTTCCAAAAGCAAAAAAGGGAGAGGGGGAGTGGGGCAAAAATATATATTTTTTCAGTGAAGTTTTAAAAACAGGCTAAAATGTAACTTACACTTTATTGTAAAGAATATGACCAATACAGAGGGGAGTCTGAAGCAGAATTTTCTATGGAAAAGATAAGCATTTCATCACTTCTACCGTTTCATATTTAATAATTATACCAAGCCTGTTAAAAAAAACATTTTGCATAGTTTCACTGGAAATAGGAATTTTCCAGGTTCACTGGAAAAAAAAGCTAAATTAAGAAAATAAATAGTACTAGCTAAGAGGCATATGTAGTAGCTCATTCTTTCTCATACAATATATATATATATATATATATATATATATATATATATATATATATATATATATATATATATATATATTTATATACACAGTATAATGCTAGTCCTTTATTTACTGTATTTATTGGTGTATAACACGCACGGGCATATAACACGCACATTCATTTTAAGAGGGAAGTTTCAGAAATTTTATTTTTAAAATAAAGAACTTTCAAGCAAAATAAGGGTCAGTGCCCATCTGCAGCCTCACCATTGCCATAAATGCAGCCTGATCAATGCCCATCTGCAGCTTCACAAGTGCTAGCAATACAGCAGTATCAGTTCACATCAATGTAGCCTCGCCATTGCCATCAGTGCCATCAGTGCATCAGCCTCACCACTGCCATCAATGCAGCAGCCTTACCAATGCCATCAGTGCAGCCTGATCAATGCCCATCTGCAGCCTATAGGGCACAGGGAGGGGGGCGGGATGAGCGCCGACAGATTACATACAGTGAGAATCTCCTATGATAGACAGAACACTGGTCCAATGGCGGCCCAGGAGACAGGACTTTCTATTACAGAGGCCGCCAAGTAAACAGGAGATTCTCACTGTATGTAATCGGATGGCACTCGTCCCGCCCCCTCCCTGTCCCCTCCAAGGCAGCTAAAATTGAAGTATTGGAGTATAACACGCACACGCTATTTGCACCCCATTTTCGTGGTAAAAAAAAAAATACAGTACATTCAGAATAATCTGCTTCCTGTTTTCACAAGGATGAGCTCAAAATTGTTGACTATTGGAACTTCGATGTACAGTATTTGTATTGTTTGTTGTTTCCTTAAGAAAATGTTTTATGCTAATATATTATAAATAGTTTCTCATGGTAAGTATCTTTTGCTTATTATAAAGGTTTATCAAATGGAAAATGTTGATAGCATGCACAGGAAATAACCTAGTAGAGAGGGGAGTATGGCTTATTCTTCAGAATTCTTCAGAACGGTTCAGACTGGTAAAAAGTGTTTGCGTAGTATAGTTGTTTTGATTGCTCTTAGATAACGAAGCACACTTCTACTTAAGCACAAATGTTGTATCCCAAAATATACATATTTAAAAACAAACCTATACTATGTCCATATGAGATAAAAGGCCTGTGCCATAACATGTTTGCTCCTATCTTCTACCCCTACCCTCAATCTGTTTTTGTAACTCTATCAAGTTGCACATGCATTGTTGTTTGTTTGATCTTAAGGGCAAATATGTATTTGATTAATTTTATAAAAAAGACAAAATTACATGTAGCACTGACCCCCGAAGGAGCAGCTGAATTTATTGGGCTTACTGTTACCTTCTTCACCTCGTATGCGTCTAGGGGTTTCCCGAGGTAGATGGCCCAAGACCTATAGAGACTGACGACAGATCCGCTTGAAGGGATTTTTATTTGCAAAAAGGTAGTTAACAAACAGTCTCTCAGCGTAGGATCAGAGAGTTTAGGTGAAAAGTCCAGGTACTATTATGCCGTGTACACACGATCAAACTATCTGGCGGAAAAGTCCATGTGTGGACTCCGGCTGACTTTTTACCCAAAAGTCCGGCGGATTTAGAAAGTAGTTTTGACTCAAAGTTTGTACTCGCAGTCCAGCGGACAATACGGCCGTGTGTATGCTAGTCTGCCGTACTTTTGAAATGAACGGACTTTCCCTCACGGAGAAAAGTCAGTTCATTTTGAGCGCGGCTCCAAGTAGCCGGGACTAGCGAAGGAAGTCAATGTCACCTGGTATGGACTTAAAGGGGAAGCCCTACGCCAAAAAAACGGTGTGAGGGTCCCCCCCTGGGTCCATATCAGACCCTTATCCGAGCATGCTATCTGGCTGGTCAGGAAAGGGGGTGGGGCGAGCGAGCGAGCGGCCCCCCTCCTGAGCCATACCAGGCCATGTGTCCTCAACATGGGGGGGTGCTTTGGAGAAGGGGGGCCGCGCGCCCCCCACCCCAAAGCACCTTGTTCCCATGTTGATGAGGACAAGGGCCTCTTCCCGACAACCCTGGCCGTTGGTTGTTGGGGTCTGTGGGAGGGGGGCTTATTAGAATCCGGGAGCCCCTTTAATAAGGGGGCCCCCAGATCACGGCCCCCCACCCTATGTGAATGAGTATGGGGTACAATGTACCCCTACCCATTCACCTGTGAAAAAAATGTAAATAAAACACAACACACAAGGGTTTAAAATAATTTATTTTACAGCTCAGGGGGTCTTCTTCCATCTTGCGGGGTCTTCTCGCCGGACTCCTCCGCTGAGAGGATCAGCTTTTCTCCCGCTGAAGTGAAGGATTGTATGCCTGTCATCCACATCCCTGCAAAAAGGGTTTGGAAAGCGCTTTTCTGCTAAACACGTTGAGTGTGAGGCTGATTTAGTCGTGAGCTAATTCACATGAGGGGGAGAGGAATCACATTTCAAAGCGGTGTGGTGAAGGAAAGGCAGTTTGAGAGAAAAAAACACTGATCAATATTGCTTGTTAAAGTGAAATATGTTTTGGAGATTCACGGACGTTTGCAACATTATATGAACACTGCATATGCTCTGCAATACTCCCTGAGAAGTGTTTAAATGTATAGTGTGAACTATCACTTATTCACTGGGTCATTTATTTTTAATTAATGTTTATTTACTATTAAGAATGTTTTAATTTTTTATTTTTTTTATTTATGTATACATTTTTTTTTTGAGCTATATCTGATGCACTTTGTAGTATAATATTTGGTGGTGTAATAGTCACTTGATTTAGCGCCACGTGTTTCAATTATTTATAATAGGAACAAATACACAGAAATTACACATTATTTTAAGTGGCTGCTTAGTGGGGAAGGTTTCTTTTGCTGGAAGCACAGTGATAAATACACAGGTGAAAGGGCATTAGTGAGTATATTATTGATTTGCATGTCACAGTACATGTTGGCATTCATGCTTCCCTCAATGAACTGCGGCTCCCCAGTCCCGGCAGCACTCATGCAGCCCCAGACCATGACACTCCCACCACCATGCTTGACTTTAGGCAAGACACACTTGTCTTTGTACTCGTCACCTGGTTGCTGCCACACACGCTTGACACCATCTTATCCAAATAAGTTTATCTTGGTCTCATCAGAGCACAGGACATGGTTCCAGTAATCCATGTCCTTAGTCTGCTTGTCTTCAGCAAACTGTTTGCAGGCTTTCTTGTGCATCATCTTTAGAAGAGGCTTCCTTCTGGGATGACAGCCATGCAGACCAATTTGATGCAGTGTGCTGCGTATGGTTTGAACACTGACAGGCTGACCCCTCACCCCTTCAAGCTCTGCAGCAATGCTGACAGCACTCATATATCTATTTCCCAAAGACAACTTCTGGATATGATGCTAAGCAAAACACTCAACTTCTTTGGTTGATCATGACGAGGCCTGTTCTGAGTGGAACCTGTCCTGTTAAACCGCTGTATGGTCTTGGCTACCATGCTGCAGATCAGTGTCAGGCTCTTGGGAATCTTCTTATAGCCTAGGCCATCTTCATGTAGAGCAACAATTCTTTTTTTTTAGATCCTCAGAGAGTTCTTTGCCATGAGGTGCCATGTTGGACCTCCAGTGACAAGTATGAGAGAGTGAGAGCAGTCACAGTAAATTTAACACACCTGCTCCCCATTCACACCTGAGACCCTGTAACACTAATGAGTCACATGACACCAGGGAGGGAAAATGGCTAATTGGGCCACATTTGGACATTTTTACATAGGGGTGTATTCACTTTTGTTGCCAGCAGTTTAGACATTAATGGCTGTGTGTACACTCACTACTTTACATTGTAGCAAAGTGTCATTTCTTCAGTGTTGTCACATGAAAATATATAATAAAATATTTACAAAAATGTGAGGAGTGTACTCACTTTTGTGAAATACTGTATATGAAAATTGATCAATTCTGATCTACTGATATCTAATTTCTTGAAGCCCGAAAACACCAGGACAGTACATACTCCCACATGACCCCCTTTTGGAAAGAAGTAAGTCCAAGGTATTTAGTAAGAGGCATGGAAAGTTTTTTTGTGTTGTAACTTTTTGTCACAATTTTTTGGAAAATGGAAATACATTTTTTTTTTATTACATTTTTGTTTTCTTTTTTTTTAATGATTTTTTTCTTGTCACATATGTTTACTGGTTTTGAACATATAGGATGTGAACAAGCATCCAATTTCTACCATTTAGAAAGTGTCAGTAAGAATTGATACAACAGTAAAATACACTGGGGGTCCAGTAGGTAATCAGTTGAATCCTGTGGAGATATAAATCAAAAGACAAAAAAAAGGGGGATGCTTATGAGTACAAATTAGCATACTAGTAGATAAAAGTCTTGCAGTCCAGACATAAACCAATGAAGCTGATGCAGGTATTTGCATTAAAGCAAACAACAAAACTGGATTAATACAGAAAATATTAACGGATATAAAGAATATTTGATTTTTTAACGCACTGTGACCAGAGCAATACAGTATTTTATTTTAAAGGGTAATTTTCTTTATTTATTTTCAGTACACAACAAACAAACATGTACATGGAACGAACATGGAACGAACATTGCTCAATCCATTGCGAAATATGGTAAACTGGTATACATTCAGTGGATACACAGCAAACGAAAGGTCATGTCTCTATTTTGCTCAATTTAGACCAATTAGTGGTCAGGGGCTTCATTCGATCTTTCAAGGGGCAGGTGGAATGGTACTCTCGGTGCTGAAACAAGAGCCCCAAATCTTTAGGAATTTTTTTGGGCATCCTCTGGCTTCATATGTCAACTTGTATAACGGTATAGCATGATTAATGGTAGTGAGCAAAAAGGCTATGGAGGGCAAGGTTGAGACTTACAATGATGGTTATTGATTTTTTAGCATAAAACAATACTATACGCACATTTTTAGATATACCATCATCATCAATATATGCCAATAAACACTGCAGGGGATTACAGATATTGGGTATCTGTGTTAGAGAGCTGATGAAGGCCGTGACCTCTGACCAGAACTTCCTAATCGGATTGCACTCCCACATCAGATGAAAGAATGTTCCATCAGCTATGCTGCATTTGGGAGCATAATGCAGAGGGTAATCTATTTAATTTATACAGTAAATATGGTGTAAAGTAAGATCTGTATAGCAATTTAGTTTGTATTACCTTGTCACGGTAAGAAATGACAGAGGGAACCTGGAGGGGAAGAACTTCCTGCCAGATGTCCTCCGTAAGTTCAGGAATGTCAGCTCTCCATCTATTGGCCGAACTGCTGAGCCTATGAGTTGTAGAATGTAAGAGGGACTTATAATATGTTGAAACTAGTTTGCTGTGAGAAGAGTCAGTCAGTAATCGTTCTAGCGTAGAAAGTTGGACAACTATGTTACGAAGGCCGAACTGCATTGCAGCAGTGTGGTGTATCTGTAAATAAAGGAAGTAGGCCGTGCGTGGTAGATTAAGGGCAGAACATGTTGTCCGCAAATAAATGCATAATTGTTTTCACCCCCCATTTAGACCAGAATCCCCCATCAGTCAGGGAGAATTCTTGTAGATTTGGATTCCCCCACAGTGGAGTATTTGGTGAGTATGGTGCTATACAGTATTACCATGGTAACACTGTACTACTCTGGGGAAGTGACCAGGATTTTTTTTATTTTTTACACATTATGAATGCTTATACCTGTGAATTTCATTGGTATAAGCAACCATTCATTCAGTGTCTTTTGTTGTGATTAGCTGTGATTGGCCAAAGCTGATCACACTGTACAGATGAGCTGTGGTTGGCCCATGTGATCACTGTGACCAATCACAGCTTGCAACACAATTGTATACAATGGATGGCATGAAAGGAAGCCATCCATTCTTTATGACTGGTATGTGATCACATGGTACTGGCAACGGGCCGGTGCAGTGATCAATCATTGGCTGTGTCCATGGCCCCGCGGCTGCATGAGAGGCGCATTCTGGGAGGACAGCCAGGCGGGACTTTCATCATTCTGAGCTGATGTCATATGGCTGGTTAAATAATTTTGTCCCTACCTTACCCTGTAGTCAAGGGATGCTCTGTGTAGTTAATCCTACCCTTTCTCTTCATGCTTTAGCCTCTATTCACCACATGTACTGTATTTTACCGGAGTTCGATTTTTTTTTTTACCTATTTAATGTTTGTGTGTTATAATTTGCACATGTATTTGGATTGAAAAGCTCTCTACGATCTGCAGGATGGCAATTGGATGGAATCACGCTCGTCTATTTCTACTGAGACCGTAAGTTACAGCCATCTTTCCACAACCAAATCAGTTTTAGAGATCACACTTGCGGTGCTTAGTTTGGAGAGGCAGAACAGTCAAAAAATCATTTAGCGCCAGTCAAAAAGTCTTCTTTACCTACAGCCAAAATAATATTTTATAGCTCCAACCAAAATTCCTCTATAGCTCTGAAATACACTGTAAAATGTGATATCACTCTGATAATACTGCAGCTTAGAACGGTGCAGCCATTGTCTTATAAGCCTATACATGCATGCAAGCTAATCACAGCATCCTGCAGTCGACACAAATGCAATATTCCAGTGTTTTCTAATGGAATTGTGTTATACAAGTCAAGTTGTGCATTATACATGTATACAGTAGACACTGCCTTCATTACTACACGTCATTCTGATTTCTGTCTATAATACCTTCCCAAACAAGTGAGACAGAAAGCATTTTGTGCTTCACAAACAATTTCCAAGCATACAAACAACTGATACATTTTTCAGATACTGCCAACTCTTTCATTGTCACATTGTTGCAGCAAAACCAGGCATGTACTGCCCATCGGGACTACCAGGAGTTTCCCGGTGGGCCGATGGCTCAGTAGGCCGGTTTCAGTGGCCGCCTAGTTTGCCTATTGCATTGTTTCTCAACTGGGGAGGTCCACAGTGATCTACTCGTCAATCACTGACAGCTGGCGCCTGACGGGTAGATCAAGATTTAGCCAGCATGCAGAGTAGCACAGGAAGCGTCTGTGATAAGTTCTCTCTCATGTCACGCTGCTCCCCAGCGGCACCTCCTCTCTTCTCATCCACCCCCATTTGCTTGTGACATCATCTGGGATGGACAAGAAAAGGATGGGCTGTGGGGGGGGGGGGGCAGCGTGACATGAGAGAGAACTTCTCACAGACGCTTTCTGTGCTACTCTGCATGCTGGCTAAATCTTGATCTACCCGTCAGCTGTCAGTGATTAAAGAGTAGATCACCGTGGACCTCCCCAGTTGAGAAACTCATTTGAAAAAATGACTAGTAAACAATGTGCCCACGCACCCTGATGTACCCCATGTACCCTGATGTGCCCCATGTGCTTTGATGTGCCCCATGTGCTTTGATGTGCCATGTGCCTTATGTGCCCTGTGGCCCCTTCCTGTTCCTGTTCCAACATGACTGCGCACCAGTGCAAAAAACAAGGTCCATAAAGACATGGACTTAGCAAGGGTGGCGGAAAATTACCTTCAAGTGCAAAAATTCACATTATAATAATAACTAAAACATATAGAATTAAGTGTAACAATCTAAAAAATAAAAATTCCAAAATGCTGTAAAAAGTTGTTGCACTTGAAGTAAAATTGTATTGCAATTATCTGTAGAGGGGTTTCCCCCATTCCTGCTAAGTTTAAAAAAAAAAATATTTGTCTTTTTCTCATTTTGATGCGCATTACATGTGAAATCACATATCACTGGAATTACTGCACTTGAAGTTAATCTGTATGGCAAATATCCATTGGAGGGGTTTCCACCATTCCTGCATAATTTAAACATAGTTTAATTTTTATGTATTTTTTCAGTTTGGTGTGTATTATATGTGACGTTACATATCACAGAGTGCGGTAGTGTGGTAATATTGACATATATTAAGATTTCCATACATGAGAGGGTTCCACCATTATTGTTTAGTTGTTGATTAGTAAGTTAGCGCTGCGCTTTTTTTTTTCGTGCTGTGGGAACACATACAGTGCTTCGTGGCAGGTCTTTTACTGACACTTTTTTATTTTCCCTCTAGTAGTTTATTGTAAATAGCAGTGTGGTGATTACCTATTATACTAAAGATTGGCATGTAGCATTAGTAAACATCAACAGATTTCAGTTGTGCCCCGCCAGGCCGGTGCTCCATGGACAATGTGCCTGGCTGCTGAGTTCATCTCCCCATCCCTGCACTCAGTGCACTGATTGGCGGCACTGATGGGAACTGATTGGCAGCACTCATGGGCACTGATAGGCAGCACTGATGGGCACTGATTGGTGGCATTGATTGGTACTGATAAGCGGGCCAACCCCTGCACTTTGTACACAGTGCTGTATGTTAATAGTCTTGACCCTTGCACTGCATTTACTATGTTGTACATTCTACTCCTGACCGCTGCACTGAACTTACTATGTTGGATGTTATACTCCTGACTCTGGCACTGTATACATTATGTTGTACATTATTATCCTGGCTGCTGCACTGCGTTCACTATGTTGTATATTGTACTCCTGACCCCTGTACTAAATTCACTATTTTGTACAATATACTGCTGACACCTGTACTGTATACTCTACAGCATGTTGTACGTTATGCTCTTGACCACTGCACTATATTCACTATGTTGTACATTATACTCCTGAAACCTGCACTGTAGTCTCTATGTTGTATATTATAACCCTTCACTGCATTTCCTATGTTGTAAATGAGACCTCTGATCCCTGAAATAAATTAAGTTGGACAACAGAGTACTAATCATGTTTTATACAGGACTTTTACCACCTAAAAAAAGCTTTAACCCTTTGGCCACAACAGGATTCAAAGTATTCACTATAACTATAATGTTTTATAAATATTGTATGTCAAATGTGTTTGCAGTAGTTTTGGTGTTATTTGGTATATTACTGTATTCTCTGCAAAATAGACTGGAAATAACTGTATCAATTGGTGCTACTACAGTTTTAGCTGTGATCTTCCATGTCTGGTTGGGATTCTGTGCAAGTGACTTCCCCTCTGTACACTGACATAGTTGCCAACATTTCCCCAAAAATTTTAAAGTGATAAATGGTGAAGCAGCGCTAAATATCACTTCAAAAATTATAATAATAAATTGCTAATACTTTTCCTGAGTACCTCTGCCTCAATCGTAGCAATGTAAAGTGCTAATAATAAAGTGCTAATAGCAATATATAATAATGTGCAAACTGGTGCAATAATAGTAACATCAAATAAAAAAAAAATCACAAAGATGACTGATGTAACTCCAAAAGGCTAAATGTGCAAAATGATGCAATGATAATGACATCAAAATACTTTCACAAAATTGACAAGGTGGATGTTCAGATGCTAAGCAAGTAGTCTCTATACGGGTAAATACATCAAAGAAAAGTTCTAATGCAGATTATAACTTATAAGAGTCCTTTCTCCAATCCACACCCTGTAAGTGCTAGCCTCTCACCTCAAGGGAAGACCCCAAATGAGTCTAGTTGTGCATCAACAGATTAAGGGATGTTCTTTTCCTAGTCCTTGGGTAGATCTTAAACGGATGGTCACAGCAATCTCCAGGCTATTTCTCCACAGACACTGAGTTCCACAACCAGCTCCTTTTTAAAAAGTTGTCTCCAGGGATAAAGGATAGAAGAGAAGAGCCTCCATATTGTAGTAAATAACAGTTTAAAAGTGGCCAAAATGCCATCAACAAAAAACACGTGCCAAACAGAGATTTCCGGTAATGGCCGTGACGTCACTAAACTCCTCCCTACGCGTTACATCACACCACACGTGACTTTGTCAAGGGTATGTATACTAAGTGACTGGGTGGTGTAAAATGATAAATATATTGTCAATATGATAGGTAGAATTGGAGTATCCCCGCGCTATCATGTACAAATCTCACTGAATACTAGGGGTGGGTTGCAGCAAAACACAGACAGAGGTATAAACCCTACCACTGAAAAACGTGTAACAAAAATCAAATAAGTGGTGTTGCGCTCCCTTAAAATAAATAAATAACATTAAAGTGCCTAGTGCTTACTATTAATTGCATACAAAATTGCATATACCAATAATGTGAACCCAACTACCGTGACCAAACGTAGTCCGTGGATAGAGTGTCAGGTGCTGAAAGTTACAATAAAACATATAATATTTGCACAATATAAGAGTGTCCGGTGCTTCATAAATTCAAAAATCACATAAATCTAAAGTTACTATTAATTGCAAACAAAGTTGCATATAACTGCACAATAAAGTGAGCCCATCTACCGTGACCAACCGTAATCCGTGAATAAAGTGTCAAGTGCTAAAAGTTACAGTAAACCATATAATATTTGTACAATATAAAAGTGTCCAATGCTTCATAAATTCAAAAATCACATAAACCAGTAAGGCCGCGTACACACGCGGGGACTGTTCGCCCAACTTTGTCCGTCAAACAGTTTCAGCAAACAGTCCGCTCAAAATTAGCATGGACGGACATGGCCACACACGACGAACGAACAGTTTGCTGAAACCGTGCGCGATGACGTGAACGGCACGTACGACGGGACGAAAAATACGACGTCCTATACACTGCATTATAACTTTCGGCGTGTAAATCCTTTCTGAGCATGCGCGGAACTTAGTTTGACGAACAAGCCTACACACGAGGGGACTGTTCGCTGAAACAAAGTTTCAGCGGACAGTTTTTCGGAATTTCCGAAAAACCTTGTTCAGCGGACTGTTCGCTGAAACTGTCCGCTGAAAGCCCACACACGGGCGGACTGTCCGCCGAAACACTGTTCAGCGGACAAAGTTGGCCGAACAGTCCCCGCGTGTGTACGCGGCCTCAGGATATGTAGTACAAGCAAACTTGTTTCTTAAACAGACAGTTAACACGGCAAACTGTATCGATAATGGCATATATGTGAATCACACATCAGTTATTGAAATGACAGGATCTCATAAAGACAAGAAAGAGGGAGGGCTCCAATGGTGAAGTACATAAACACTTTTTATTATTACTAAAACCAGAACAGTGGAGAGGTACTCACAAACGACAAACAGATAATTCACAAAAGCACAGCCGAGCGTTCCGTTCGTGTCTCGGACGCTACTTCCGGTATCCTGATTCCTCCTATTCCGACGCGTATCGTCATGTGTCACATGACTTCATCAGGGAACGCCTCCCTACGCGTTACATCACACCACACGTGACTTTGTCAAGGGTATGTATACTAAGTGACTGGGTGGGGTAAAATGATAAATATATTGTCAATATAGCTTGTAGATGAATAACTGGTCCGATCTATTCCAATATATTGCATCATCTTCCCATTGAGCCATATGCAAATTGGGGCAAATTTGGCCTCCATTGCCCCTCCTTGTACTTGTTTAAAATAATTATTGTCGTGCCAGAAGTAATTCTGACTTAAACTATACTCCAAACACTCTAAAAGAAACTTTCTTTCTTTTCATTTAGGAATTTATTTTCCTTTCCTTTCTCTATCAGTTTGCAGAGATCCTTTTTGTAATTCGAAGCTGGGTTACTCTACAGTTTCTGATAAGTAAGCATATCTTCAAGTTGTTTTTCTATTTCCTTCTTATGTGCTTCTTTTGATAAAATAACGAACAGTCAGGACAGTGCTATATGAAAAAAGGAGAGACCATCTTTGTCAGCTAACAACATTTTTTTACTTCTATCTAAAAGAAAGAAGTAAAAGAGTGCGGTTAGTTGACATGTAGCACTGTCCTGACTGTGAGAAAGTGCCCAGTGCATGTTTAAACCCAGATTATCACAGTCCAGTGAAAAAAAAAACCTTTACCTTTAAAGTCCCATTTACTATCAGAGCTCTCTTTTAACATCAGTGCAGTCTCATCAGTGGCCATCAGTGCAGTTTCATTAGTTCAGTTTCATCAGTGCACATCAGTGCAGTCTCATCAGTGCAACATCATCAGTGTTCATCAGTTCAGTCTATCAGTGCACTCTTATCAGTGCACTCTTATCAGTGCAGTCTCATTAGTGCCTATTAGTGCAGTCTCATTAGTGCCCATCAGTGCAGTCTTATCAATGCAGTCTCATCGGAGCAGCCTCATCAGTGCAGCCCCATCAGTGCAGTCTATCAGTGCCCGGGTCAGGGTTTCTCTACTATCCTGACCTAGTGAAGAGAAGGACCTGCCTTGTCCTGGCCAGCCAAGTTTCGCTCACCAGTGCTTCCGGCTCCCACTCTGTCATCGACTGCCTCTCCACGTGTGTTCCGCTCTAGACAGGCTGGCATGGTAGCCCTAAGCTAGCCATGCCCCTGCTTGCTAGTATTGACCAATCGGAGGAGGTAGAGGGAGGATCATCTGAAAGCTTAACTGTGTCAGTGTCAAAAGACCCGACGTCAGTGACGGAGCCTGATTTTCAGGATTTTGCCTGGGACAGGCTCAGACCAGGAAATCAGTCTGATTTTCAGGACTGTCCTGGGCAAATTAGGACTGTTGGCAACTATGTACTGACCACAGGGTGTCTCTTGCACAGCACTGCCTCTATTCATACAACGTAGAACATCTTTTATTTTTTCAATAAATACAAGACATTCTCTGATTGGAGATGGAGACGAGGGATGGTGACAACAGATCTTCACCTCATTCAATCAGAGAACACCTTGTATTCATTGATAAAAAAAAATACAAGTGTCGAATGACCAACCCCCTGAGTTCATTGTGCAGAGGGGAAGCCGCTCGCAGAGGGCCCAGAAGATTGCACTGTCACTGTGGTAGCTAGAACTACTGTAACGATTATCAGCTTCCCCAGTGGCCCCTTAGGTATATGAGCTATGCATACTTACATTGAGCCAAGCTGAACCAATATACTGTAAGAATTCAATACAGATACAGATTCCTGGAGTAAAGCTATAAACATTCTGGTTCTAGAACATCATTCCAATCTCAACGCAGAATGCTTCTTATAAAATCCATAGAGGCCAGGAAAGTTTCTACCTACTTATGCATTTATTTCCTGTACTTATAGCACTGAAATATTACACAGTACCTTAAAAAGTATTCACATCTGTAATCATACCCTTGTAGCTGAATTAAAAAAAAACTGTTAAGGGGAATGCAAAAAATGTCTGACGGGAACAAAAAGGATCACAAAGCCGCCAATTAAACCCCCAAGCCATGAAAGAGTAATGTTTGATAGGGTTATGCTAAATATTGATTTTTGTGCTGAAGATATATTTTATCTTTCTTGCCTATCTTATATACATTTCTTAATGACTTCCAATAAGTGACAGTCCCATTGGAGTGTATGCTTTATTTACTCTAAAGTAAAACATTTGTCAGATCCATTTACTTTCTGGAAAGCATCTGCAAGATGTACTTATACAGCCATTCCTACGTCAGCTGTATGCACATGTATAATATTTCAGTTATGAGTAGCTTGTGGAGCTAAAGTACCCAGTGTACAGAGAACGGCACACACAGAGACCATGTGGAGTTGTCAGGTCTTGTATATGGAAACGTAGTATAGATGAAGAATTACAAGAGTACTTGCAGCAATACACTTGGTATCACTGGTATTAGCATTTGAGGTAACAGGGGCGGTAACACTCTCAGTAACAGGCGCAGTAACACTCTCAGTAACAAGGACGGTAACACTTGATGAAACAGTCACAGCAACTGGCATGATTAACGTTTCACTCTGTCACAGAACAGTCCCCAAAGCCTGGTACACACTATGTTTTTTTTGGATGCCAGCGCTGATCAGATGTCGATCGACAGAAGCTGGATGTTTGGCTGACTTCTGTCGGACAAGCTAATGAAGGGCTGCTGTTGGAAACCACGGGGGGGGGGGGGGGGGGCTCCATATTGCCTACCTGGCAGGGCCCTGCTCCCACCTTCCAGAAAATATCAAATTATATTTTTGCCAAAAATACAATAAAATCATTATTACAGTGCCTTGAAAAAGTATTCACACCCCTTGAAATTTTCCACATTTTGTCATGTTACAACCAAAAATGTAAATGCATTTTATTGGGATTTTATGTGAAAGACCAACACAAAGTGGCACAGTTTTTAAAATGTTTAACAATTAAATATCTGAAAAGTGTGGTGTGCATTTGTATTCAGCACCCCTGAGTCAATACTTTGTAGAACCACCTTTCACTGCAATTATAGCTGCAAATCTTCTTGGGTATGTCTCTGCCAGCTTTGCAAAATAGCTCCAGCTCTGTCAGATTGGATGGAGAGCGTCTGTGAACAGCAATTTTCAAGCCTTGCTGCAGATTCTCAATTGGATTTAGATCTGCACTTTGACTGGGCCATTCTAACAAGTGAAAATGCTTTGATTTAAACCATTTCATTGTAGCTCAGGCTGTATTTTTAGGGTCGTTGTCCTGCTGGAAGGTGAACCTCCGCCCCAGTCTCAAGTCTTTTGCAGACTCTAACAGGTTTTCTTCTAAGATTTCCCTGTATTTGGCTCCATCCATCTTCCCATCAACTCTTACCAGCTTCCCTGTCCCTGCTGAAGAAAATCATCCCCACAACATGATGCTGCCACCACCATGTTTCACAGTGGGCATGGTGTGTTCAGGGTGATATGCAGTGTTAGTTTTCTGCCACACATAATGTTTTGCTTTTAGGTCAAAAGTTCAATGTTGGTCTCATATGGCCAGAGCACCTTCTTCCACATATTTGCTGTGTCCCCCATATGGCTCCTCACAAATTGCAAACAGGACTTCTTACGGCTTTCTTTCAACAATGGCTTTCTTCTTGCCACTCTTTTGTAAAGGCCAGATTTGTGGAGTGCACGACTAATAGTTGTCCTGTAGACAGATTCTCCCACCTGAGTTGTGGATCTCTGCAGCTCCTCTAGAGTTACCATGGGGCTCTTGGCTGATTCTTCTGATTAATGTTCTGTTGCCTGACCTGTCAGTTTAGGTGGACGACCATGTCTTGGTAGGTATGCAGTTGTGCCATACGCTTTCCATTTTTGGATGATGGACTGAACAGTGCCCTGTGAGATGTTCAAAGCTCGGGATATTTTTTTTATAACATAATCCTGCTTTAAACTTCTCCATGACTTCATCCCTGACCTGTCTGTTGTGTTCCTTGGCCTTCATGATGCTGTTTGTTCACTAAGTCTCTCTAACAAATCTCTGAGGGCTTCAGAACAGCTGCATTTATACTGAGATTAAATTACACACAGGTGGACTGTATTTACTATTTAGGTGACTTCTGAAGGAAATTGGTTCCACTAAATTTTAGTTAGAGGTATCAGGGTAAAGGGGCTGAATACAAATGCACGCCATACTTTTCGCATATTTATTTGTAAAAAAATGTGACAGCCATTTATCGTTTTCCTTCCACTTCACAATTATGTGCCACTCTGTGTTGGTCTATCACATAAAATCACAATAAAATACATTTACGTTTTTGGTTGTAACATGACAAAATGGGGAAAATTTCAAGGGGCATGATAACTTTTTCAAGGCACTGTATATTACATATTTACCGGCTCCTTCGCTTGCTCTCCATCCTGAAACATCCCCGGCACCAGCTTCCAGAGGGAGAGAAGGGAAGCCGGAAAAGCTGTAGGGAAAAGGGGAGCACATGGGGGCCTGAAAAACAGGGGGATGGGGAGCGGATGCTAGAACTGAAGCCATCAACGCTGCAGGGGGAGGCAGAAGAAGATCCGTGTCTGCAGTAAGACAGTACAGCTGGCCCTCCTGCTCAGCAAGTGCCCGGGCCCCCCTTTTGAACTAATGGGGCTCAGGCCCAGTACAGGAGGGCTGGATGTACTGCCTTATCAGTGGCCCTGGGCTGATGTACACATGTTGGCCTACTTCCGTCGAACTGGCTAATACTGGCTGATATTCGGCCCATGTGTGCCAGGCTCAACGGTGTGTGGGTGCAGATATGGGTCCCTTAAGTAAAAGGGCTGCTCCATCCATGATTCCAAGATGGCTACAGAATTTCAGTTTATGAAGGCTGCAGAAAATTTTTATTCCTGCATAGTGGCAAGACGCCACCTGCTGAATGGAGTGAGAACTACACCTGCCTACAAGCTGCTACTGGCGCAAATCGCCCAGTAATTTTTTTTACACATTTTCAGCAGTCCAGAGGTAAGAATTTATTTGGGAAGCATCACTCTAAATTTGCACTGTCTGCCAAGTAATGTAAGTTAAAGGAAAACACATTGAACATTAAAGGGGTTGTAAAGGTAAATGTTTTTTCACCTTAATGCATTCTATGCATTAAGATGAAAAAACATCTGACAGTGCCGGTGCCCCCAGCCCCCAGTTTTACTTACCTCACCCCTCGAAAGTCCCACGCTCGCCCCCGACTTCCTCTTCGCCACTCAGCCTGTCCGCTGATTGGCTGGAGTGGATGGATTGAAGGCAGCGCAGCCATTGGCTCACGCTGCTGTCAATCACATCCAATGACGCGGCGAGCTGGGGGCGGGGCCGTGTGATATAGCGAGCGGCTATAGCCGCCGGTGTTCTGGCAGATAGTGTCCTGCCATCATATAGTATCCGCCCCGTACTGCGCATGTGCAGTATGAGGCAGAAGAAGCTTCGGAAAACCTCCGAAGATGAACGGCGCCTGCACCGTGAGTGGAGGTGGTAGCCCCCCCATCCAAGTGGACACAGGGTTGTGAAAATTAGAGGGCCCCTCGCGGGCGAGCTTTGCTCGCCACGCTTCGGGCTCAGCCTCGCTGCGCTTGGCTCTTTTTATTCTAACTCTGTGTCCACTTGGATGGTGAGGATAGAACCTGGACTCACGGCGCAGGCGCCGTTCATCCTCGGCTATTTTCGGAATCTGTGTGTGCTGTGTACTGCACATGCGCAGTACACAGTGTACACTATCCGATGGGGGACCATATATGATAGGACACCTATGATAGGGAGCTCGCATGAACGTGAGAAGTACCTGCGGGAAGAAGCAGAGACAGCCGCCGAGGGACCCTAGAAGAGCAGGTTCGGGGCCACTCTGTGCAAAACGAGCTGCACAGTGGAGGTAAGTATAAAAAAGTTTGTTATTTTCAGAAAAAAAAAAATTACTTTACAGCAATTGTTTTCACCTCCTTCCCATCTGTTACAGAAATTTGAGAATACAATACATAAAGATTTTTTTATGGGATTAACAGTGATAGTTTTAAACTAGTTTGTCCCTCTGTCACCCAGAGATCGAGATTAATCAGTATTGTGGCATTATCGCTAGCAACAATCGTTCCTAATTATTTTCTATGAAATGTTTCTGCAATCACTATGCCTGTCTACAAGGCGATGAAAGAGAGCAATTTGTAACAGAGCACAACCCAATGCTATAGTTATTTGCCAGCCGTTTTAGTGATTAAATTGCTTTTGCTGACATTAGCGAGTTGTAGCAGCGATTTATCTCTGTGAAAAAAAGTGACCCATGTGTCATCAGCATAAGAACCAATTCCTCTTGTAATGACTGTGCCATGTGTATGAAACTGGGCAATAAAGTAGAGATATTTTTCTGCAGGGGTCTCTATGAGGCTACCCCAGCTACCTACCCTAAACTGAAATATTGATTTGAGTAAAATACCCCGTTCACTGTTGCTGTAAGATACTATACAATTTTAATGGCATGTCAGAAATCTGTGACTTGTTTATGTAATGGGCTGTTCATTTAATAGTCTGGCCCATGTCTGATCACATAGACAACACCTCTACTTTTCAATTACACCAGTGATTTACAGCAGTTCCATTGTGTGTTTCTAAGTATGTGCTGCACCTGTGGTCACCTGTGGTCACAAAAGAAGCACAGGAATCCCATGGAATCGCATATTTTTTTACAACGGATCTAGATCAGACATGTCAAACCTGCAGGTTTCAGGCTCCTTCCCTGCAGCCACAGAGATGGAGATAATCTCTAAAATGAAGTTGGTGGGGGGCAGCAGAGGATGTTGAGGTTATGACTAAGCAAAGTTAATTTGTGAAACGCGTCAACCCTTGTTGTTGATTGTCTGTATCGGTTTTGTCATGGCACATTTATATTTGGAATAAAAAAATATTTTTTATCCTCTACATCCTGGAGTGCGGTCAACATTTCTCTATTGTTTGGACATTTGCTCAGACCGTGGACTGGACCTGCACCCGGTCATTAGAGGGAGGATTATTCTACCCTGGAGCAGCGCAATCTCTCCTTTTCGTAAAGGCAGCAGAGGATGATGCCAAGACTAGGACAGCCAAGGACAGTAGTGCACAGTCATTTATGTCAATGACAGGCTGTACGTTGCTCCTGGGCTGCTTGGGCAGAAAATATGCCAACAATTATGCTGAATGGGCTTAACTGGCCAGTGCGCAAGAGCCCTTAACCTGAGCTGTAGCCATCCAATTAAGGTATATTTATGATGGTTTTCGGGGGCGTGGCCAGGATGGTGGACTGAGCAGACGTGCTGCCTGAGCTCTGCTGGTGAATCATCCGTTTAACTATCCGTTTGCGGTGCTAAATTTTACCAGAAACCCGTGTATGCCTTCAAGAAGCTCGGGGGGTCCCAGAGGGGCCAAGAAGTTGAAGTTCCTCTCGCCCGCTGAGCATTTGGAAGACCCGACACAGCGGCCTGCTTCAGTGTGCCTCAGCAATATGGCGTCGCAGACAGACCGCGTGGAGGACGCTCCGCCTGGGATCCCGGAGGTGATGGCTGCTATTACGGCGTGTCAGGTTGCTCTAACGAACAAAATCGAGGCCGTACAGCTGGACGTTGGGCTGCTGCGACAGGATATTGATAAGATCCGCTCCCGGATTTCGGCGGCGGAACAGCGGATTGGAGATACTGAGGACGTGGTGACCAGCCATGAGGCCTCCATACGGGCGCTTCAAACGAAGGTCAGGGCATTGGAATACCGAGCGGAAGACGCAGAGAACAGGAGCCGTCGTAACAACCTTCGTATTGTAGGGCTCCCGGAGGGAGTCGAAGGTAGAAATCCGACCGTCTTTACGGAGGACCTGTTGCGTTCGGTTCTCCCCTGGCCGCACAGCTGTCTCCGTACTTTACCGTGGAGAGAGCACACCGGGTCCCACCGAGGCCCGGCCCGGAGGGCGCTCCTCCGCACACGCTGATCCTGAGGCTGCTGAACTTCCGCGACAGGGATGAACTTCTTCGCGCGGCCAGAGCGGCGGGTGACATTCCATATCGAAACGTCAAGCTTATGCTGTTCCCCGACTACACTCTTGAGACACAGCGGCAACGCAGGTCGTTCGATGCGGTCAAGGCCGCTCTGAGGAGCAAGAACATTCGGTACAGCATCCTGTTTCCAGCCAAGCTACGTGTGGTTGACGGTGAGACTGTGCGGATCTTTACTAGCCCTAAGGATGCTAGCGCCTGGCTGGACACCCTTCCCCGTGGGTGAGCTGTAGATCGAGTATCGGGAATTGATCTGATTTCCATGTAAATTAGGGGTGAGCTGGACATGGACTGCCTAGGAGGGACGCTTTGCCTCTGTTTATTTTCCCCGTTCAGTTTTGGAGGGTGCCCTACTTTTTTCCCCTTCTTGTTTTAGTTGTGGGGCCTAGCAGCCACCTCTGGCTATCCCTTCTATTTTTGAGTTCTTCCTTCCTGTTTTGATCTCTATTTTGGAGGTGCTGGGCTCCCTGAGATGGCACTAATTACGCACTTTTGTCTGGAACTTATCGCCCCGGAGCTTTTGTTTTACTCCTGGGGGTCTCCCTGGACTTTTTCTGGCATACTGAGACATTTTCTTTTGTTTCTCTATCGTTTTTATTGGTAAATATATATTTTTATCTTTTCTTATTTTTGTCCGTACTCCAGCATCTCGGGACGGAGATATTGACTGTAGTTTTTACTCTTCGTATTCTTCCACTGTTCTGTGGTTGGGACTGTTGGTGTAACCCTGAGCGGGTGCGAATCCGCTGCCATTTACCCCATCTGAACTTGTTCATGTTTGTTATTAGGGGGTGTATGTGCCCTCCACTGTTGGGAGGTGCACGGGGAGGGGGGCGGGGGGGGGACGCCTGTTGCGACCCATGGGTTACTGGGTTTGGGATTATATAAGTTCTATTTTATTAGTTTGGTTGGTTTGGGAAGACATGTGTGGGTTTTATATGTGGGCTGTTTATCTGCTAAGACGTGGAGAGAGGGCCGCGGGTGGCTGGAGAGGTTTTGGTCCTGTGGAGGGGAGGATGCTTGGAGATGGCGCACCCTGGTTGGGATCCTGATAGGATGGCAGAGCGGAGATCATGGCTGATTTGACAGTTCTTTCTTGGAACGTCCGTGGCCTCAATTTCGCCGTGAAACGGTCCCTGGTTTTTAAATTTGTGCACAGATACGCTCCCAAAATTTGCATTTTCCAAGAAACGCATCTTATCGGTTCCAAGATCTTAGGTTTGAAGAGGGCATGGGTGGGAGCGCATTATCATGCCTCCTACTCTAGCTATGCCAGAGGTGTTAGTGTGTTACTGCACAAATCACTGGATTTTCAGCCCATGCTGATCAAAACGGATCCGGAGGGTCGCTTTGTTTTGATTCATGCGCTGATTGCCGGCATCCCCTTTGTTATTGTGGGCCTGTATTTGCCCCCCCCGGCAGATAGTGCCCTGCTTTACAATGTGATGAGGGTGGTGGCTCAGTTGGGGGTGGAGCGAGTGTTACTGGTTGGGGACTTCAACTTAGTTATGTCTAACATCTTGGATAGACTTCATCCCTCCCCTGTGTCCAGTTGTGGGTTGTCCAACTGGGCCTCTGCATTTGGGTTAACGGATCTGTGGAGGCACTTCCACCCCTCTGATGCACAGTTCACCTGCCTGTCCGCTACCTATGGGACATTGTCCCGGTTGGACATGGCTTTTGCGTCCTCCGCTGTGCTTCGGGAGACAGTCTCTGCGGAGATCCTCTCCCGGGGCATATCGGACCATGCTCCCTTGCTGGTGTCGGTTGGAGGGGGGGGGCGTCGGGACCGAGATTGTGGAGGCTGTCGAAGTACTGGATTGAGGAGGTGGGCATCCGGGATGAGATCCCAGAGGCGTTGTGTGACTTTTGGTTACACAATGAGGGTTCTGTCGACCCTTTGTGTGTCTGGGATGCATTCAAGGCCTGGATTAGGGGTGAATACATGCGAAGGATTGGTAAAAGGAAGAGGGAATACGTGCAGTCTCTGCAGCAATTGGAGGAACGAGCGCGAGATCTAGAGGGGAGGTTTGTTACCAGCCCGCAGCCTAATAATTACTCCCTTTGGCAGGGTGCCCTTCAGGAGTTATCGCTGCTCAGGATTGACCTGACCAAGAAGTCCATGTTATCCAGTGCCCAGAGGGTGTTCGAATATGGGGATAAAAACGGGAGGCTTTTGGCCTGGTTGGCCAAGGGACAGTGTCCGGTGACCCACATAGGGCGCTTGAGGGATGCCGGGGGTGCCCCCCTGACCACCCCTGAGGCGATTAACGACCGATTTCTGCAATATTATCGGGGACTCTACTCCTCTAGGGTCGGTTATTCGGAGGCGGAATTGGCTGGGTTCTTGGATGGGGTGGACTTCCCATGCCTGAGCCCGGCTCGGCGGGAGGACCTGGAGCGGGATATTTCTCTTGAGGAGGTGCAAGTAGCGATGGGGTGTATGCAGGCGGGTAAGGCCCCGGGACCGGATGGTCTCCCACTCGAATTTTATTCTACACATCAGGAATTATTAGCCCCACGGTTGGTCTCCCTTTTTTCTCAGTTTGTGGAGTTGGGCTCTCTCCCAGATTCTATGTCTGAGGCGGTGGTGGTGTTGGTGCCCAAACCCGGTAAGGATCCTGAAGATTGTGCAGCTTATCGGCCCATTTCGCTGCTTAACGCAGATGCTAAGCTGCTGGCGAAAATCTTAGCATGCCGATTGATGCAGGTGCTGGAGGACCTAATCCACCGGGACCAGACGGGGTTCATGCCGGGGAAGGGCACTGATATCAACATTCGCAGGCTCTTTCTTAATTTGGACATGTCTCATGACAACACGGGCACTAGAGTCATAGCCTCTCTGGATGCAGAGAAGGCTTTTGATTCGGTGGAGTGGGCCTACCTCTGGGAAGTGCTCCGAAGGTTTGGGCTGGGTCCTAAATTTTTAGGTTGGCTACGGATGCTATATGGGAGTCCGAGGGCCAGAATTAGCACGAACGACACCCTTTCCGATTTTTTTCTCCTCCAGAGGGGCACCAGGCAAGGGTGCCCGTTGTCACCCAGCCTTTTTGCATTAGCCCTTGAGCCCTTGGCGATTTTAATTAGGGAATCAGCGGAGGTCAAGGGTCTTAGAGTGGGCCCTCTGGAGGAGAAAATCTCGCTATATGCAGATGATGCCCTGTTGTACTTACAAGATGCGGGGGCCTCACTGCAGGCTGCCCTGGATATTTTCACTGAATTCGGCAAATATTCGGGCATCCAGATTAACTGGTCTAAGTCTATCCTATTCCCTCTAGATCCTCAGGCGAGGGCGTTGCAGACACCGTCCCCGCTGGTTTGGGTAGAGGAGTTCAAATATCTGGGAGTGTTGGTCACGAGGGAGACTCGGGCATTTCGTCGGCTTAATCTTCAACCCCTGGTAGCGAAATTTAAGGACCATTGTGTTAAGTGGAATGATTTACCCCTGTCCCTATTGGGTCGGATTAACATTTTCAAGATGATGTTCCTCCCGCGCTTTTTGTATATGTTCCGCAACTGCCCGGTGTGGCTCCCTAGTTCCTTTTTTAGGAAGCTGGAGGGATACATGAGCACTTTTCTGTGGAGTGGCGGGGCCCCTAGGCTGGCTAGAGCTACCTTGCAGTTGCCGGTCCGGAGTGGGGGCTTGGCTTTACCGAACTTGCAGGTGTATTATTGGGCGGCGATTCTAGTATCGGTGAGATGGTGGTTTGAACAGTCGGGGGCCAATGCGGCGGTGGGACTGGAGGCGGCGGCCTTGGGTTCCATGCGAGAGCTCGGGAACCTGGTGTACAGGGGTCCTAGGGCGTATCGATCTCTTCCGTCTGCTACCGCGACAACCTTACGGGCTTGGGCGGTGGCCAGAAGGGGATTCCTTCGGGAGGATCGATATTCGCCCTTTGTTCCGCTATGGGGTAACCCGGGTCTCCCCCACTTCCAGTCGGTTCCGGACCCGCAGCTGTGGGCCCGGTACAATATTCGGACCCTCAGGGATATTTATGCCGAGGGGTCCTTACTGCCCTTTAGAAGTCTAGTGGAGGGGTCGGGGCTTCCTGGGTTTATGCTGTTTCGTTATTATCAACTGCGACATGCGGCCAGGGCACAGTTTCCCAGGCCTATTGTGCTGTGTGCGGACCCGGTAGAGGATACCCTGGCGCAGGAATCTCTCAAAAAGACCCTTACCACGCTGTATCAGGTTCTATTGCGCTCCGATTCTCCTAGGATGAACACCCTCTGGGACAAGTGGCGGGCGGACATCCCTGGTTTGGATAGGCAGGATTGGGAGGAGTGTTTTGAGGATGGGTCCCGGCTGCTGATCTCCTCTAGGGACCGGCTGATACATACGAAATTTTTACACCGCGTGTACTTTACGCCGCAGAGGCTGCACAGAATTTATCCTCATCGGTCCCCGGAATGCCCCAGGTGTCATTACCCTGAAGGCACTTTTCTACACATGTTTTGGGATTGCCCCCGTATTGCACAGTTCTGGAGGGATGTTTTCGATTGTATAAATATTCGCCTGCAACTGGCAGTTCCTATGACGCCTGAGTTCGCCCTCCTGGGGATTCAGGAGGATGAACAGCGACCGCGGTACAGTAAGCTGTTGCTTTCCCTCCTGGTGTTTTACGCCCGGAGGGAAATTCTCCGGCACTGGATATTGTCCTCGCCCCCTACGGTGGAATTGTGGGATGCTGCGGTTAATGCTGTCCTCCCCCTATATAAGCTGACTTATCTAGTTAGAGGGTGCCCGCAGAAGTTTGACCGGGTATGGTTACCTTGGGTGGAACAGTTTTGAATTCTTGGGGGGTGGGGTTTTTTCCCCTTCCCTCCCTCCCCACCCCCCCCCCCCCTCCTTCCTCCGTACTTGTATTTCTGGTAAGGGTATGTAACGGGTCCGACTGTGAGCCCGTTTGTTTAGGAACACTTTCTTTTCGTGTAGCTTTGCTTCTTCGGCTCGCTTGATACGATATATTAATAATGGATAACTTCTGTGCTGTACCAGTCTGCTGAGATGTCTGTATATTGCTTGTTATATTTTGTCTTCTCAATAAAACCAACCGTGTTGTTAAAAAAAAAGGTATATTTATGATGCCTAAATATGCTGAGAGTTGTATTTATTACCTTATTTCCAGGAATTTGTATTTTTAAGGATAATTACACTAACGTAGACACCATGTGTGTGTGTGTGTGTGTGTGTGTGTGTGTGTGTGTTTAGAAGAACTGGGGGATTGACCGTGAGAGTTTGCAACAGTGGCTTTGTGTCTCTGGCAGAAACATAGACTGTTGAGTATAAAACTTTATGGGCATGCTGGGGAAAGTTTCTTAAAGCATAAATATATACTCACCGGCCACTTTATTAGGTACACCAGTTCAATTGCTTGGTAACACAAATTGCTAATCAGCCAACTGCATGGCAGCAACTCAATGCATTTAGGCATCTAGACATGGTGAAAATGACTTTCTGAAGTCCAAACTGAGCATCAGAATGGGTAAAAAAAGGTATTTAGGTGCCTTTGAACGTGGAATGGTTGTTGGTGCTAGATGGGCTGGTCTGAGTATTTCAAAAACTGCTGATCTACTGAGATTTTCATGCGCACCCATCTCTGGGGTTTACAGAGACTGATCCTAAAGTGAGAAGAGATCCAGTAAGCGGCAATTGTGTGGACAAAAATGCCTTGCTGATGTCAGAGGTCAGAAAGGCAACAGTAAATCAAATAACCACTCGTTACAACCAAGGTATGCAGAATACCATCTCTGAACGCACAGGACCTCGAACCTTGAAGCAGCAGAACACCACACCAGGTACCACTTCTGTCAGCTAAGAACAGGAAACTGAGGCTACAATGCTCTCAAATAGTTCTGCCTTACTTCCTGAACAGACTTTAGGTCGTGACACAGGAAGGAGTTGACCAGCTGAGGGTAGATGATGCAGGTTGCGTTCTAATGAGATCAGTTGGTCAACTCCTTCCTGTATCATCACCTAATGTATGTTCAGGAAGTAAGGCAAAAGTAATTGAGCTGCGTTTTTAAAGATCCATGAAGAGAGTGAGGTAAGCGTGGGTTGAATAAATGGAAAGCTGTTTTATTTTTGAGAAAGAAGTACCGGTACATGTTATATTGGTACATAGGGGAGCTGGAATTTAGAAAAAGAAAAAAAGTGAACTTAGCCTTTAAGGCCAGTAAAAGGAACAGATTTTACAGAAGGATGATGATTTCAGAAAAATGCTACATTACTGCATTACATGGGAGTTTATTTCCTAAAGACAAATAGACTGTGCATTTGCAAGTACAGTTGCACCAGAGCTTAATAAATGAGGCGGAGTTTCACGTTGCAAAGAATAACCAATCAAATGGAAGAAAAAATCAGTATTTTGCTTACAGATGATGGGATGATAGAAGTCAGCAGAGCTTCCCCTCATATTGTAAGCTTTAGTGCAAATGCCCTTGCAGAGTGCACCTACACTTGCAAAATATACAGTCTATTTGCCATTAGTAAATCACCCCAACAAAGCCAGAGGATTGGTATGTCAGACAAATAACTGGCATATTCAGAACCAGAAAACAGATTTCCTTTACAATATACTATGAACAGTTTAAATAAACATGATACAATTTGTGTATCATTATTCTCACGTAGTTTTTCTTCAACCAATACCTAATATGGTTGCCAATCCTTAAAATAGTTCAGATAATTTAATAAGAATCAGCTTGCTGAAGGAAACTGTATTTTTCTGATGGATTATTAAGTTATATCCACAATTTCCCCAAAAAATAAAAATTTGGCAGAGTCTACAGGAAAAGCAGGCTTAGTAGAGAGTACTGTGTGTATTATTGTTATTGATGCAGGGTGCAGTACATGTTATTCCTTCAGTCAGGTTAACTCATTAGCTATTGACTGTTTTTTTTATTTGTATACATTTTTAAGTATATGTTACCGCAACTTTTTTATATTCCTGATATGTATCTGTTGTATCTGTACCATGTGCTTTTGTTAAAAAGTATCCTGTTGAAGGGGCATGGCCAAGCGATGGAGGAATGAGGACGTGTTCTTCCTCAGCTCTACTTTCACCGCAACCATTTTCAGCTACAACAGGGGCATACCCAACCGAGACAGGCTGCATGTCAGAAACCATGAAACAGACTGAGACAGATGTACAATCAAATCACACTTGTTTATTAATAAAAATAAAAGGTAAATAGAAAAAAGCATAGTCAAGCATAGCCAGAGTCCAGTAGCCAGATTGGGTAGTCAGCCAGTCCAAAGTTCATTAACCAGATCGGGTAATCAGCCAGGCCGGAAGTCAGGGATCCAAGGAGAGCAACTGCAAGCAGGATAAGAAGCCATGTGGGATGTCAGCAAGCCAGTCTTGAAACAAACAACAGGAGATGGTTCCTTGTGATGTGACCAAACATGAAGGCAATGGAGAAATGAGCTGGAAGACTTTAAATAGGCAGGTCAGACAAGCATCATCTGGAACAGTTGGTAACTGTGGAGAGAGAAGAGAGCTGGCAATTACCCGACAGCTGAGCCGCCAGCCCAGAGGAAAAAGGGCTAAGCCAGCCCTGACAGTACCCCCCCTCAATGACCCCACTCCCCCGGAGGGCCACCGCGCTTGAGGGGAAACCGTCTATGGAACTCACGGAGGAGGACAGGGGCATGTATGTCAGAGGATGAAACCAAGGAGCGTTCCTCCGGACCGTACCCCTTCCAATGCACCAGGTACTGTATGCGCCCACGGAACCTACGGGAGTCAACAATGGATTGTACCTCATACTCCTCATGGTTCTCAACCTGAATAAGGTGAGGACGTGGCACCGAGGTGGTAAATCGGTTACAGACCAACGGTTTCAATAAGGAGACATGAAACACATTTGAGATGCGCATACTAGGAGGAAGTTCCAACGCGTAAGCTACTGGGTTAATCCTGCGAAGGATACGGAAAGGCCCAATAAACCGAGGTGTAAACTTCAGTGAGGGAACACGAAGCCAGAGGTTGCGAGATGACAGCCAGACCCTGTCCCCAACCTGGTAGGAAGGCGCTGGCAGGCGTCTGCGGTCAGCATGGAGTCTGTACCTATCATTAGCATGACGCAAAGCCTCCTGGACTTGTACCTAAGTGGAACAAAGACCACGGAGATGCTCCTCTAACACAGGAATACTCTGTGGAACAAACGAGTCAGGTAACATGGAAGGTTGGAAACCATAATTCGCCATAAATGGAGACAATCGGGAGGCAGAATTCAAGGCACTGTTGTGAGCAAACTCTGCCCAAGGTAATAGGTCAGACCAGTTGTTATGATGGTCAGAAATATAGCAATGTAGGAATTGCTCCAAGGACTGATTGGCTCATTCTGCGGCCCCATTAGACTGCGGGTGATACGCAGTAGAGAACGCAAGCTGGATTCCGGACTGTGCACAAAAGGCTCACCAGAACCGGGAGACAAACTGACTGCCCCTATCCGAGACAATCACCTTGGGTAGCCCATGTAAGCGAAAGATCTCCCGAGCAAAAATGGAAGCCAGTTCCTTAGAAGTGGGCAACTTCTTAAGTGGAATACAATAACATCTTTGAGAACCGGTCAACCACCATAAGGATAACAGTGTTGCCTTGAGAGTTGGGCAATTCCACAATGAAATCCATAGACAGGTGAGTCCATGGCCTCTCTCCATTGGGTATGGGTTGTAGGA
Organism: Lithobates pipiens; assembly: GCF_037356315.1. Classification (NCBI taxonomy): domain Eukaryota; kingdom Metazoa; phylum Chordata; class Amphibia; order Anura; family Ranidae; genus Lithobates; species Lithobates pipiens. The sequence continues at coordinate 52,652 of NW_027507695.1, read as the reverse complement.
GGCCCACTGGAAGGTGTTGTGGAGTCTTACTCTGAGCACACACGGGACAGGCAACTACGAAAGCAATAACATCAGCCCGTAGACTAGGCCACCAGAATTGTTGGAAGATGGCCCAAATGAGTTGATTCTTCCCAGGATGGCCAGCTGCCTTGGGAGAATGATAAGTCTGGAGCACTGCAGGCCAGAACTCTGGGACAAAGCAGCGCTCACAAGGTTTATCAGGGGACCAACTCTGTGGGTTACCATCCTTTCTGGTCATATCAGTCAGAGGCTTGACCAGAGACGAGAAGTTACGAATAAACTTCCGATAGTAGTTGGCAAAGCCCAGGAAACGCTGCAGAGGACGTAAACCCACGGGTCGAGGCCACTGTAGGACTGCCGAAAGTTTCTCTGGGTCCATTGAAAAACCAGCAGTGGAAATGACATAGCCTAGGAATGTAACCTGTTCACGATGGAACTCGCACTTCTCCAGTTTACAATAGAGATTGTTCTCTCTTAGTTTTTGAAGTATACGACAGGCATCTGTGTGGTGGCTTTCCAGGAACTTGGAAAATATGAGGATATCATCGAGATAAACCACCACACACAACTGCAACAAATCTCGGAGGACATCGTTAATAAATTCCTGGAAAACTGCCGGGACGTTACAAAGGCCAAAAGGCATTACCAAGTATTCATAATGGCCTGTTCTGGTATTAAACGCAGTCTTACACTCGTCACCATCCTTAATGCGCATGAGATTGTATGCCCCTCTCAGGTCAAGCTTTGTGAAAACCATTGCTACCTTGAGGCGGTCAAATAACTCAGTAATCAATGGAATCGGGTAGGCATTCTTAATCGTGACACTATTGAGACCCCTATAATCTATACAAGGTCTCAGTTCATCGCTCTTCTTTTTCACAAAGAAACCAGCACCAGCAGGAGACGAGGATTTGCGGATGAAACCTCGAGAAAGTGTGTCAGCAACATACTCCTCCATGTCCTTATCCTCCAAGACCGATAAAGAGTAAACACGGCCACGAGGAAGTATGGCACCAGGTTGAAGGTCAATTGCGCAATCATAAGGCCAGTGTGGAGGCAAACTACCTTGACCTTTATCAAAGACATCGCCAAAATCACGGTACTCCTCCGGCAGGGAGGGGAGTGAAGCAGTGCACAGGACCTTGGATACCTTCAGGAAGCATGTCTCACTGCATTGTGGTGACCAGGAGAGAACCTCAGCACAGAGCCAATCAAAAGAGGGGTTGTGCCTCTGTAACCAAGGATAACCAATAACCAGTGGAAATTTGGGTGAGGAAATAACTTGGAATTGGATTATCTCACGGTGAAGAGCCCCTACGGCCATGGACAATGGAACCGTCTCAAGAGCCTCAATGGCAAGTGGAGTGTCACGCAGCTGCAGTGTAATCGAGTGCTGCGAAACAAATGCAGCATCAATAAACAGACCTGCAGCCCCAGAGTCGATTAGAGCCTGTATCTCGATGGACGGCTCAGCCCAAGAAAGGGTGACCAAAACCAGGGGCGTATCCTTCTGGATAACTGGTGACAAAACAACGCCACCTAAGGTCTGTCCATGACAGGGCCTCAAGGTTCGGCGTTCCCTGGACGAGTAGGACAAGACTTCAAAAAGTGACCTGCCTGACCACAATAAAGGCACAATCTCTCCCTCCTCCTAAAGGCTCTCTCATCTGCAGAGAGATGCGTGAAGCCCAGGTGCATGGGTTCATCTTCACTGACCAACTCGGTACCAGGAGGCATGGGAGGTGAGGGAGGCATGGGTGGGACTACAAAGCTCGGAGGCAAACGTACAGGAGGCTTCTGCAAGTGCTCTTTAAGAGAAAGTCTTTCTCTGAGTCTGGAGTCAATGAGGATGGCAAACGAGATCAGGGGGTATATCTCGGGCTGCTATCTCATCCTTGATGGAATCCGAGAGACCATGAGAAAAACCAACGAGGGCCTCATTGTTCCAAGCAAACTCTGCTGCCAGAGTACGGAATTCAATGGCGTAGTCAGCAACAGTTCTCGTACTCTGTTTGATAGACACGAGGCACTTGGCAGCAGAAGCGGAGCGTGCGGGAACGTCAAAAACCCTTTTAAAGGAGGCCACAAACTGAGGGTAACTCAAGACAACAGGTTTTTGCGTCTCCCATAGAGGGTTAGCCCAGGCCAAGGCTCTCTCAGAAAGCAAAGATATCATGAAACCTACTTTGCTTCTGTCCGTGGGAAACGCCTGGGGCAGCATTTCGAAGTATATCTCAACCTGATTGAGAAACCCTCTGCATTGAACTGGATCACCCCCAAATCGCTGGGGAACCAGACATACCTCTTATAGAGGTAATACTCGAGGCGGGTGCCTGCACAGAGACTGGCGCAGCAGCAGGGACGGTCTGCGACTCAGGTTGTACCAGAGCAGACACCGTGGGGGATTCCAGGTGAGCAATGCAATTCAGGAGCGTTTGTAACGCCAAGGCAAACTGATCCATGCGGTGATCTTGCTCATCCAATCTGGAAAAAATATTACCAACAAGTGGATTGACTGTATCTTCTGAATTCATGACCTTCACGTACTGTCAGAAGCCATGAAACAGACTGAGACAGAAGTACAATCAAATCACACTTGTTTATTAATAAAAATAAAAGGTAAATAGAAAAAAGCGTAGTCAAGCATAGCCAGAGTCCAGTAGCCAGATCGGGTAGTCAGCCAGTCCAAAGTTCATTAACCAGATCGGGTAATCAGCCAGGATGTAAGTCAGGGATCCAAGGAGAGCAACCGCAAGCAGGATAAGAAGCCAGGTGGGATATCAGCAAGCCAGTCTTGAAACAAACAGCAGGAGATGGTTCCTTGTGATGTGACCAAACATCAAGGCAATGGAGAAATGAGCTGGAAGACTTTAAATAGGCAGGACAGACAAGCATCATCGGGAACAGCTGGTAACTGTGGAGAGAGAAGAGAGCTGGCAATTAGCCGATAGCTGAGCAGCCAGCCCAGAGGAGGAAGGGCTAAGCCATCCCTGACACTGCAAACATGTCCCAATGATTGCAGGCACTATCCCAGCTCCCAAGGACAGACCGGGCGAAGCAGGGCCCGCTAGACTCATTTTTTTGGGAGACCCGTTGGTCCAGGAAGGCAGACCCCAAGATGGCAAAGGAGAAGAAGGCCTACCGGCACCACGAGGCTCCAGCACCAGAGTCGGTGGCATCCCGGCTTCCATCGCCACAATCTGTGCATGATTATGCTCCCCCTTGTTGTGGAAATTTTAGATGTATTTATTATATGTATTGTCATAAGAGTCCTCCTGTGTTCATTCTTCCCCAGCCCGCTCTAAAAGAGCTTACTGGGGCAGACTGACGCTGGTTGAGATCCGTTAGGTAGTGGATAATATCTTGGGGTTGGAAAGAAAGGTGTTTGCGGAGTGGGGGTATGTCCGCCAGCAAAAGGGCCCCTGTACATTGTACAGACGATCGTCTGGGGACATATGCTGGCTCTGCGGGCATTGGCTGTGTGCGGATGTGTGCACATCGTCTCTGCTGTGTCTGATCAGCACATGGAGATAGGCGGTGCACATCTGTAGATAGCTTTCCATTCACAAGAGATGAAGAATTATCCAAGTATACATTGTTCTCTGGAACAATGTATATATTAAGGATTTCTATCAACGGAATTATAATCATCGTTCATTGGTTTTGTATGGTTTCCATCATTGAAAGCATTTGGTCAGTCTGTGTAACAGACTTTTTGAATGTATACATGTCTGTAAAGGTACCTTGTATTGTATTGTATTGTATTGTCCTTATATGGGCATTAACATCCTGTTACTGCTGTGAGGTCACATCCTTTGTGGGAGGTGTTCAGCTGTTGGAGGAAAACCCTCCAGGGCGTGGCTTCCAGTGGGAAAAGTAAATAAAAAGCTTGGTCAAGGGCTCGCTTGGGGGCTGGCTGAGGATGAAGCAGAAGGAAACACGACTGTTGATGTGTCTTTAATGGGATGTAAGGGCGGCCTGGCTGAGGAGCAGCCAGGCTGAGATGAGGATGTAGGTTGCATTGGGGATGTCTGGTCATTGGGATGAATGTGTTGGAGAAGGTAAGCCTAAAGCATTATATCATTAAGACGGAAATGGGTGCTTATTGGAAGCACAGCGGTAGATGGAGCTGTGTGCATAGCATAGCAGCCAAATTACCACGACACCCTGCATCCCCAGGCTCACTATCTTCACGGGAACAAGGCCCTAATCTCGCAGATCTGATGGGAGGTGGCGACCTCAAGCGCCATATTTGCTCCCTCCCTATTAGAAGGGATCTGAAGCGCTTTACTGCCGGAATAGAAAAGGCCTTTACACAGTACATTGCCCAGGTAAAAGCAGATACCACACACCTGGGGGACAGGCTGGAATTCCTAGAACAGCGTTTTGAGGATGCTCCCCCCACATAGCAATGCTGCAAGAGAAATGCACTGCACAGAGACACAGGATGGAGGCCCTGATATCCCAAATGGATGATTTTGGAAACGTCAGCCTCACACTCACATTCACAAACTCCAATCCACTTCTGGTGGGATGGTCTCCCATTCCTCGAAAATCATCTCCCTGTTCCGTTACTATTATGTTGAACTCTATTCATTAGATTCAGATGTGTCACCCGAGATCATGGCCTCTAAACGCCCTGACATTAAGGAATACTTGGTAGCCTCTGGGCTCCCCTCCCTGTCAGAGGAAAAAAAGTGAAACAAAAAGTGGTGTTGGAGTCCCTTGTCATGCCCTCTGACATTGAAGCGATAATAAAATCAATGCCCAATGGGAAAAGCTGGGTCCTGATGGATACACAAAGGTGTACTATAGCACATTCCTCCCCCTATTGGCCGGCCCTATCTTTAGCTACTTTAAATCAATAGCCAAGGGAAACCAGATCCCCCTGAAGCCTTGTTAGCCCACATTACAGTGCTCCCCAAAGAAGGCAAGGATCCCTCAGAATTACCATCCAATATCATTATTGAACGTGGATGTTAAAATCCTAGCAAAAATATTAGCCAACCATCTGATTCATTCCCCACATTGTGCACCCCAATCAAATGGGCTTTGATGCAGGCCAAGAGGCACGCGACAATTCACTCAGGGCTATCCACTTCCTTCATTGGGCACGCACCAGTTCAAAACAGGGCTCAAACCTCATCCTCTCAACAGACGCAGAGAAGGCATTTGATCGGGTAGATTGGTCCTTATTGAGAGCGGTCTTGGACACCGTGGGACTATGGGACTAGGCTCCTATATGCTGACATGGATCATGGCCTTCTACTCCACCCCAAGTGCCCAGGTCAAGGTGAATGGCCTCCTCTTCTCTAGGATTAGGAATGACACGAGACAGGGCTGGCCCCTCTCGCCCCTCCTGTTTGCCCTCACTTTGCAACCACTGCTGCACAAAATACAGGCTAACAGGATATCAAACGGCTGATGGTAGGAAACATGGAACACAAATTGTCAGCCTATGCGGATGATGTTCTGTTTCATCTAACAGAGCCCCTGATCTCGTTGCCAAACCTAATGAAAGAACTTCGTCAGTTTGGAGCCCTCTCCAATTTTAAAATCAATTAATAAAAGTCTGAAATTCTACCCATGGTACTCCCTCCTTCACTCATGGACAACTTATGGGTGGCGTTTCCCCTTCACCTTGGCTAAATCCTATATAAAGTACCTGGGTATTCAATTACCTGATCACTTTGGGACTCTATACTATAGCAACTACTCTGCCTTACTAGCAACGGTCAAAAACGACCTCAAACACTGGACTAAAATCGCCTTCACCTGGCTCGGATGGGTGAATATCAATAAAATTAATATCCTCTCCCGAGTGCTATTTTATTTGCAGATGCTACCATTACCTCTGCTCAGCACCTTCTTCTCCTCAATCACCAGCATGCTCTCGGAATGTGTGTGGATTGCAAAGAGAACCCAAATAGCTATGAGAGTGCTGAAACACTCCAAGAGGGCTGGCTGCTTGGGTATACCAGATATCTGAAGGTACTACAGGGCAATTATTCCCCAGCACATTCTGAACTGGCTTTTCCATACTCGCACCAGGCTTTGGGTACCCCTGGAAAAGTGCATGGCCGGTAGGGACCTTGCCTATGCTCCGTGGCTGGTTACGAACACAGGGGGCTGTCAGATGCCCCATCTCCCCTAAAGCCTTTAAGGTCTGGGATAGGATTAATGGTATATACTTTCTGGCCCCCCTTGTGTCCCCGTTGACCTCACTCGGGGACTTCTGCTGGTTTCCCCCAGGAGAGCAAATTGCATTCTTTAAGAAGTGGGCAGATGATTCTAATGCCCCCTGTGGCAAACTTCTGGAGAATGGTAGACTTCGCACTCTAGAGACCCTTAGGGCTTGCCATGGTAGCTTCCCAATGGACTTCTGGCTTCATAAGCATAAGACTCCATAAGCAACTTAGTAATTTTTTTGCTATGCAGGGCCAACCCATTAGCCCTTGTACACGCGGTCGGACATTTCCGACAACAAAATCTGATGGATTTTGTCCGAAACTTGTGTTGCATACACACGGTCGGACAAAGTTGTTGGAAAATCCAATCGTACGTAACGTGACGATGTTATTTAGTTAAGACAGGACTACGTTCAGGCTAGTAGCTTTGGTCTAGGAATTTGATCTGAGCATGCGTGGCACTTTGTCCGATCGGAATTCTCTACACACAATCGGACAAAGTCCGATCAGATCATATTGTCGGAAAGTTTTATAGCTTTAAAACTTTGTCCGTCGGATATTCCGACGGATACAGTCCGATGGAGCCCACACACAGTCTGATTATGAGACAATACGGTACGATCGGACATTTTCCGTCTGAATATCCGACCGTGTGTACAAGGGCTTAGAGCTACCTCTCAACTTACACCCTTTGAGCTTCTCTTTGCCGTGGAGGAACCCACCCCTCACATGATCTCCGAGCTATACCAGCTACTGGGCCAGAGACTCTGCTGGCCTATATCAGGGAGTGGGAATGGGATCTGGGGAGGAAGCTCTCTGAGGCGCAGCTGGCTCCCCAATACCATCTAACTCATTCTAGCTCTATTGAGTCCAGAATGCAAGAAACCTATTATAAGATACTGACAAGGTGGTATAGGGTGCCGAATGCGCTCTCCTGAATCTACCCCTCCGTATATGATCTTTGCTGGAGAGGCTGCGGTCTGCGTGGTACATTACTTCATATATGGTGGGTATGCCCAAACCTTTCTGGGAGGAAATTAACACTCAGATACAAGACATACTCAGTATCGATGTCCTTCTTTCAGCGCTGCACTCCCTCCTGCATATCCCTCCTATGCCAGTTGGCCAGTATAGGAAGAGTGCATTGCCACACCTCCTGAATGCGGCTAAATGCCTGCTTCCCATTTATTGGAAGACACATGTACCTAGTTGAGAGGAGTGGACCAGGAAGGTAAAGGAGAATAAGGAGGTGGAAGAATGGGTAGCAACTTGTAACAGCACTAAGGAGCACTTTAATGTTACCTGGGCCCCCTGGCTGAACCATACCTCTGACATGGGGTTTATGAAACACAGTGCAAACCCCTAAGATAGAGTCCCCAGAACTGTGAGGACCACCACTTTACACTTTATCCTCCCTTGGAAAGCTGATCACTGGCTGTGAGTAAGTACGTAAAAGTTCCCAGCAGGGATGTGGATATGTGCCAGGTGGAGGAGGCCCCTTCTTCTACTCCCTTCCTCCTCTCTCTCACTTTCTCTGTCTTTCTTACTCTCTTGCTTTCTCGGTTATGTTATGGGTTCACACATGTTTACCTAGATCAGGCCATCCGCCACCTTCCCACAACCGGGTCCACTTTCTGTAAATGGCAGATGCCCCCTCTCCTTACTACAGTGGAGACGGGGCACATAGGGGAGCAAAGCCCCCCTCTTGTATGTCCATGGGCTGGATTCCAGCTGGAGAGGGTCAAAGGGGAGGCTATTTAAGCCCCCCTCTCCACTGAGGGCATGCAGGTGTGGGCACTCCTTCGGAATTGAGTACCTGGACCCCACCAAATACTAGGTGACAACAATACCAGCTAGGTGGTTTATCTCCCTCTCTGGAAAAAGTCATAATAGCACCGGGAAGATATTTATGACCTACCGCTGATAGTTTGAATTTGAATAATTGAGTTCTGCCTTTCAGCATATTGAGGACAATGTTCATTGTGTACTAATGTGTAGAATAGTGCTGCGCAAAAAGAACTAAAGAGTGACAGAGTGAGCGAGGAAAAAAAGGATATGGGGGGGGGGGGAATATGTGTTAAATCAGAGGCTAATTCAAAATCAATAATGCAGGGGTATAGGTAGTATGCCATAAACTACATCTAAATATCAACAAATGCAAAAACCCCAAAAAATAAATGATATGAATAAATGATCTATACAATAAATCTCATATCATTTATGTAAAACTTCAGCAAAGTTCATGTGCACTGATACATATATAGTGTCACATTGTGGTAAAGTGCAAAAAGTGATAATAATAAACGTGCAAACACTGCAAAACAATGTGCAAATTCTGCAAGTATGTGCAAATTCACAAAGTAAAGGAATTATAAGGGTCCGTGCAAGCAGCATAAATTAATTATAAAGTCCTTCAAAGGTCTGATGATCCCTGAAGAAGTCACATGATCATGACGAATACGAGACACCGGAAGTGACGTCTTAGGAGATCGCCGCTCGTCTGTGTTTGCTTACTTGTACTGTTTCAAATATGAGTACCATGTGAATTATTCTAATAAAAGCCTGTAATGTTTGAGCGCGGTGGAGCGCACAACGTCACATCCGGTTTCCGTGCTGGTCAGGCCCTGACCGGTTTCGTCGTTCGACTTCAACAGAGGGCATGACAGCACGGTGTGATAGCTGATATATATATATATATATATATATATATATATATCCACCCACTCCTTATTAGCCAATGAGAATTTCCCAGTCACAGGTGACATATAACTAGCCTCATCAGCCAATTAGACAACATCAGCATGTAGGAATCCATGGGGGAAAATAATTAAGGCACAATGGATACAACTTAAAATTGATAGATCACTGTCAGGTACAAACACTTATAAAAATGCATCATTAAGGTGGAGCCGGCACTTATGGGACCATATAAGAGAGACGGATGGGTAATCAATAAGTATAAACATTGTTACTGGTAAAAAGTTCTATATTATTTATCATGGATCTGCTAAATCACAGATTAAAAGCATTGGGATTCGTTCTCCCACTAGAGCCCATTGTAATCATTTGCATCAAATATACATAGAAATGTCAATATTATTATTTATTCTCACAGGCATAGTTTAAATATATATAGCTAGACCAATGACCCAGGTGGCAGGCATATATCACCCCGCATGTATTAAACATGTCCTTATATATGTAAAACCATATGCATGTAGAGGCACATGTAAGGAGGACTTTTAACTAGTAAAGTAGTAAGGTAAATGCCCCGATGTTCAAAAGTATTGGGACACGCCGTACTCGGAAAATAATCCAGACTGATCACCTGGATATAAAAGAGACCCTTAACGATTATTAATTACTAATGTAGGCTAATATACGCACTACTGAGGAGATCCGGTACTCAAATGTTCAAAAGTTTTGGGACGTTGTCATGTATTAAAAACAACTCGTGAAAGACTAACTGCCTCTATATTGAGATAATTCAGACAAACTGACTCCATGATGAGATAATTCAAACAAGGGTAAATACCCCAGTGTTCAAAAGTATTGAGACACTCCCATACTCGGAAAATAATCCGGACTGATCACCTGGATATAAAAGAGACCCCTGACGGTTATTAATTACTAATGTAGGCTAATATACGTACTACAGAGGATATCCGGTACTCAGAAGTTTAAAAGTTTTGGGACGTTGTCATGTATTAAAAACAACTCATAAAAGACTAACTGCCTCTATATTGAGATGATTCAAACTAACTGACTCTATGATAAGATAATTAAAACAAGGGTAAGTACCCCAATGTTAAAAAGTTTTGGGACAATGCAACACGCTGAACAAGGCCAGACTGACTGCCTAAATATAAAAGGGTGCCTCAATGGTTACTACTGTAGTACCCAGAAAATCCGGTACTCAAACTTTCAAAAGTTTTGGGACAATGTCATGTGGTTGAAAACAGCACGGAAAAAATAATAACTGAATTAGAATTATATTATATACATAGCACCTAACAAGTTAATAGTCACTAATGAAGCAGTTAATATCCAAATCAACATTTAACCCTATAGGCACCAACGTGTCCACTAGATAAATCCATTGTGTTTCACGTTTGGATAGTTCTCTGATTAAATTGGCACCTCTCCAACAGGGTTTTAAATGGTCCACCCCCCAGAGTTTTAATCTGGAGGGATCTTGGTTCTGGAAAATTTTAAAGTGCAGTGACACGTTATGGTCTTTGAAACCTATATTGATATTGGGGATATGTTCTGCGATTCTTATTCGTAGCAGCCTTTTTGTGCAGCCTATGTAGATCAGTCCACAAGGGCATTGTAATGCGTATATAACGAATGCCGTATTGCACGTGATGAATTCTTTCATTTCAAATTCTTTCATATTAGATGTAGACATAAATTGATCAAACGCTCTCAGGGGTGTTTTGACATCTTTGCATGCTCGACATTTTCTACATGCGTAAAAGCTATTTTTATCCCACAATGAAGGGGTCTTCTTGGAGGATCAGTCACCTTTTTTACAATTTTATCTGCATGGCTGCGTGCTTTGCTATATATGAATCCAGGTTTGGAAGGCAAAACTGGATTCAATACTTTATCCATAGGTAAAATATGCCAATGAGTGGCGAAAAATTGCTTCTACTTCCTTATATTGGGAGTGGAACCCCAAAAGGAAACTCCATTCCTGATTGTTGTTCTTTTGAGGATGTGGTCTGTCTTTCAGTAAGTCTGCTCTTGGTACCTCTGCAACTTGGTCAATCACTTGTTCCAGGTCCTTGTCCAAATATCCCTTTTCCAAAAATGTCTTTTTATTAACCTTGGCCTGTGATTTAAAATCTTCTACCTCAGAACAATTTCGTCAAATTCTTGTCAATTGACCCTTAGGGATATTTCTGAGCCACATCGGATGGTGGTCGCTCTGGATTGTTAAGTAGCTATTGGCATCAGTTGGTTTGAAATAGACAGACGTGCACAATTTAGTGCCATGTCTAAAAATCTTCAAATCCAAGAAGTGTATATTTGTGTCACTGAATTCACTGGTTCATGTTATATTATTAGTGTTGTTATTCAGTTCAGCCAAAAACAATTGTAAAGATGCTGATGTTCCAGACCATATAAAAAAACAACTCATCAATATACCTTCTATAGAGTATTAGCTGGTCTCTTTTCATGGAAAAGATGGTCTTGTCTTCTCATTCCCCCATGAATAAGTTTGCAATGCTTGGGGCAAACTTCGCGCCCATTTCCACACCACATTTCTGAGAATAAAAGTTGCCGTCGTACCAAAAGTAATTGTGGCTTAAACAAAAATCCAGGGAATTTTGTAAAAATATTTTTTGATGGTATGTCAGACACATCTCTTTGACTTAAGGCCCAATTCAACGCTAGCAAGGCATCGTCGTGTTGGATAATGGTATATAGCGAAGATACGGCTGCGGTTACCAGGTACACCTCTTCTTTCCCTTGTAAATCAATTTCTTGCAGTAGCTGTAGCAAATTTTTTGTATCACATATACCACATTGGTTTGTATCACACTCTTTTGTAGAAACAAATCCAAATATTGTCCCATCCGGGATGCCACCGAATCTATCCCTTTCACTATAGGTCCTCCTGGTGGACAGAGTGCATCTTTATGGATCTTTGGGAGAGTGTATATCATCGGAATTCTACTACTACTTGGAACCAAGTATTTCTTTTCTTTATTGGATAGGACTCCCGATGAATAGCCAGACTCTACCAGAATCTTTAGGTCATTTTCGTACTGTCTGGTGGCATCTCTATCCAATTTTAAATATGTTTCTGTGTCATCCAACATCTCACTTAGCTGGTTATGATAAAATTCCTTTGTGAGCAATACGATTCCACCTCCTTTGTCCGCTGGTCTGATGATGAGGTCTTTTCTCTCCTCTAATGATTTAATACCTTCTTGGATATGTCTCGGATTTACGATTTTTCTTGGTATCAGGCCCTTAGATCTCTTAGAACTAGTCCTTTGAAAATGTCCACTTGTTTTGGTTTTCTCCATTGCTGTCCCCTGTATTCTTGTGTTGGGTGAATGTTCATTGGTGGTCTTCCTCTCCTGGGTGGGCCATTTCGGCCTCGTCTCTGCCATCCCCGTCCCCTCCCTAAAAAAGGAAAGGGGGATTGGTATCTTTCTCTATCTTCGTGTTGCCATAAGGCATCAAACCTGTTATATACTGGGACATGGTATTGATTATTATATGTAGACTGATATTGAGGATTTATATAACCTCCTTTTGTTTGCCCCCTTCCTGAATTTTGTTGCCTCCTAATTGGGGTCGATTGTTCCAATTGGTGGAAGTAGGGGTCCTTCTGCTCCCTGTTGGTCCCTTATTGGGGGATCATTATTTACAGCATGTGATCTCCCTGTAGGGTTTTCAGAATCTGTGACTTCATTATTCGCATTAGTCGCATTATTAGACACTGGTCCTTTCTGTTGTTGCCACAAATAGATCGAATTTGAGCGGAAATCTCCCATATCTCGATGACATTTTTTGGTCTTTTTTCTTTGCGTATCTTTATCTACTTTTTCTAGTTTCTTTTGTATCCTTGTATTGAAATCTGCTACTTGTTGGGAGTCCTTAATAGGTTCCAGCTGTGTTTGTAACTCTTTAATTCTAGTCTCCAACCGAGTAAGTTTAGCAAGTTTTCTTTTTAAGATAAGATCCTGCAATTTTAAACCTATCCCATTAAAAAATTCTAGCCATTCCTTAGTGGATTCAGGGTCATCTAGCCCGTCCTGGGGAACTACTTCCCATCTTAGACTCCTAAAAATTATTTTTTCTCTCATATATTGTTCCAAAGTGCATATGTCCCACCATGTCCTTACTTGTTTATCTAGGACATTGCCCAGAGAATTGATAGCTCCATTAAAATTTGCTTGTGCTGTCGTCTGCTCATTGACTGCAAATACACTCTTAACATCAATATTTCTGCTGCTTAGGTACTGTAGGGCATCCATGGCAGCTGAGAAACAATAAATAAATAGATAAATGAGGTATAACTATAAATATGTTAAAAGGTTTCAGGTGTGAATGGGGAGCTGGTGTGTTAAATTTGGTGTTATCGCTTTCCTTCTCATACTGGTCACTGGAAGTTCAACATGGCACCTCATGGCAAAGAACTCTCTGAGGATCTGAAATAAAGAATTGTTGCTCTACATAATGATGGCCTAGGCTATAAGAAGATTGCCAAGACCCTGAAACTGAGCTGCAGCACAGTGGCCAAAACCATACAACGGTTTAACAGGACAGGTTCCACTTAGAACAGACCTTGCCAAGGTCAACCAAAGAAGTTGAGTGCACATGCTCAGTGTCATATCCAGAGGTTGTCTTTGGGAAATAGACATATGAGTGCTTCCAGCATTGCTGCAGTGGTTGAAGGGGTGGGGAGGGTCAGCCTGTCAGTGCTCAGACCATACGCCACACACTGCATCAAATTGGTCTGCATGGCGTCCCACAAGGAAGCGTCTTCTAAAGATGATGCACAAGAAAGCCTGCTGAAAAACAGTTTGCTGAAGATAAGAAGACTAAGGACATTGATTACTGGAACCATGTCCTGTGGTCTGATGAGACCAAGATAAACTTATTTGGTTCAAATGGTGTCAAGTGTGTGTGGCGGCAGCCAGGTGAGGAGTACAAAGACAAGTGTGTCTTGCCTACAGTCAAGCATGGTGGTGGGAGTGTTATGGTCTGGGGCTGCATAAGTGCTGCCGGCACTGGGGAGCTACAGTTCATTGAGGGGACCATGAATGCCAACATGTACTGTGACATACTGAAGCCGAGTATGATCCCCACCCTTCAGAGACTAGGCAGCAGGGCAGTATTCCAACATCATAACGACCCCAAACACACCTCCAAGACAACCACTGCCTTGCTAAAGAAGCTGAAGGTAAAGTTGATGGAGTGACCAAGCATGTCTCCAGACCTAAACCTTATTGAGCATCTGTGGGGCATCCTCAAACGTAAGGTGGAGGAGCGTAAGGTCTCTAACATCCACCAGCTCCATTATGTCATCACAGAGGACTGGAAGAGGACTCCAGTGGCAACCTGTGAAGCTCTGGTGAACTCCATGCCCAAGAGGGTTAAGGCAGTGGTGGAAAATAATGGTGGCAACACAAAATATTGACACTTTGGGCCCAATTTGGAAATTTTTAATTAGCTGTGTACTCACTTTTGTTGCCAATGGTTTAGACATTAATGGCTGTGTGTTGAGTTACTTTGAGGGGCAATAAATTTACACTGTTATACAATCTGTACATGCACTACTTTACATTGGAGCAAAGTGTCATTTCTTCAGTGTTGTCACATGAAAAGATATAATAAGATATAATAAAATATTTACAAAAATGTGTGGGGTGTACACACTTTTTTGATATACTGTAAGCTTATTGGGATTTTTTTTTACCAAAAATATGTTGCAGAGTACATATTGGCCTAAACTGATGAAGAAATTCGATTTTCAAAATTTTTGTATTGGCTGTGTTTTATAGCAGAATGTATTTATTTTTTTTGGTTTATAGCGTAAAAAATAAAAACCGCAGATGTGTTCAAATACAACCAAACAAAAAAAGGAAAAAAAAGGACAGAATGTTTATTTGGGTCGTGCAATTGTCAGGTAAAGTAACTCAGTGCTGTATCGCAAAGAATGGCCTGGTCATGGGGGGGGGGCAGGCATGTACTGGCCATCGGGACTACCGGGAGATTCCCGGTGGGCCGATGGCTCAGTGGGCCGGTTTCAGTGACAGCCTAGCCAAATGAATGGCTGCGCTACTCGCACAGCCATTCATTTGAGCACCGCTGTACTTCTGAGCACAGCGCGGTGCACTTCGGCTCTTTCCGCCCCCACTCGGCGCTCTCATAACACATCTTCGGCCACCTCCGCCACCGCTCGGCTTCCCCCGCCCTGCTCCTCTCCGACAGCGAACAAAACTCGGCTATCTCCGGCGGCCCCCGCGGTAACGGACGCTGTGAGTTTAAATGAGCCGGGGGCCGCCATGAGAGCAGCCGACAGGCAGAAAAGTCCCTGGAGCAGACGAGGGAGCCTGGAGGATGGCGGTGCTGCAGGAACCCATCCAGGTAACCGGCCGGCCCATTGAATACTGTATATAGCACATGGCTGGATATATATATATATATATATATGCTGTGCATGTGTATATATATATATATATATATATATATATATATATATATATATATAGCTGTGTGTATGTGTATATATATATATATATATATATATATAGCAAAGGATGTGGTGCTAAATAAAATAACATAAAACATCCATTTGGTGAAAATAATGGTTAAAATAATATGCAAAATCCAACATAGCTAAAAGTTCACCAAAACTGTCAATTAATATTAAAATGTGCATAAAAATATTTTCAGCAAAAAAATCATATATAAAAATGCTTATAATTAAAAACCCCCCTTTTTTTTGTACTCTTTTTGCACTTTAATACCAAGGACATAGTTTGGATAAAATGGTTTTAATTATAAGCATCGTTTATATACAAATTTTTTGCTGAAATTTTTTTTTATGCACATTTCAATATTAATTGACACGTTTGATGTACTTTTAGCTATGTTGGATTTTTTGTATTATTTGAATCATTATTTGCACCAAATGGATTTTTTTTATGTTATTTTGGTTAGCATCACATCCTTTGCTATATATTCAATTTATCTGTGGGTTTGTGTTAGGCCCCTTTCACACATGCAGATGATATGTCCGTATTTCATCCATCCGTTTGCAGATGAAATACGGGCATACATTCATCCCTATGGGATAGCGGGTGTCTGCGGATGAACATCCGCAGACACCGATTTCATCCTCCTCCGCAACAGTCCGATTCTGCAGACGGAGGAAAATCCTATTTTTCTATCCGTCTGCAGAGCGGATCGGATGAACACGGATAGACGGTCCGTGCTCATCCGATCCCCATAGAGGAGAGCAGAGATCTGACAGGGCGGTCCCCGCACAGTGTGCGGAGACCGCCCTGTCCGCAGCCGGCTCAGCGGGGACAACGGAGCGATCCCCGCTGAGCGAGCGGATCATCACGGGGCGGATCATTACTGATCCGTCCCGTGTGAAAGGGGCTTAAACCTGTTTGATGTTGGCAGCTTCTCATTACTGCGGTTGATCAAAAATAGGTGTGCGCATTAGTTGTTTATTTTAAAATATATAATGCAGAGCCAGACTTCGGGCAGGTGACAGGGGGACACCAGGGGGTGGGGGGGGGGGCTGGAAAATAAAAGATCACCAGCAGTGTGCTGTCGGCTTCTGAGTTTGCATACTCCTGCTATGTGTCTAGCCGGGCCGTGATGACGTCACTCTCGTGCAAGTGCGCAGCATACTGTTTTTGTGCGCGTTTGCAAAATTGGAGTGGGCCGGTCTGGATGAAGTCCAGGGCCAAATTTTTGTCCCAGTCCAGCCCTGGGGGGGGGGGGGGGAATCTTCAGGAAGTCAAGTGCACTGGTGAGCGCCCTCATGGTCCATTCACAAGCCCTACAGCTATTAAACTGACTGCCTGTACAGAGTTAAGCCCCTTACACACAAGCGCAATTCAGGCTCGGGCTCAGGTTTGTCTTGCATACACACGGTCACACAAAAGTTTGCTGAAAATTAAGTTCAGTGCTTCCAAGCATGCATCAAATTGTTTCCGAGCATGCGTAGGAATTTTGCGTGTCGGAATTTGTACAGACGATCGGAATTTACGATCGGAACTTTTTCCGACCCAAAAATTGAGAACCTGCTCTCAATCTTTTGCTGGCCGAAATTCCCCCAGCAAAAGTCCGATGGAGCTTACACACGATCGCATTTTCTGATCAAAAGCTCTCATCGGACTTTTGCTGGCGGAATTTCCGATCGTGTGTATGGGCCATTACAGTCAGAAAACTGTAAGGCTTGTCTGCAGGAGACTGACATTGCACCTGTAATGCACTGACTGCTGGAACAATGCTCTGCAAGCTACTGTGAAAAAAAATTTAATTATATTTTTTTTCCCTGCAAAAGAATATTCATTTATTTTATTTTTTTCACAAAGGTTAGCTTTAAAAGCTGTCAATGCCAAAGATGATGTAATGACGAAAATTCACCAGCAGATGGCACCCTACCGTAACTTTTCCATTCAACATGTGAAGTCTCGCAGCGCCGCCCCTGGCCGCTCCTCTCCTGTCTATCCCCGCCTACCTGTGCTCTCATAAAAAGTATTGGGACACTTGAGAAAAGAAAAAGGAGAAGAGCGTGCAGAGTGGTAAGAGCTGTGCTGTGTGTATGGGGTTTGCATGGGGTGTGCTGTGTGCATGGGGTGTGCTGTGTGCATGGGGTCTGCATGGGGTGTGCTGTGTGCATGGGGTCTGCATAGGGTGTGCTCTGTGTATGGGGTCTGCATGGGATGTGCTGTGTGTATGGGGTCTGCATGGGATGTGCTGTGTGTATGGGGTCTGCATGGGGTCTGCATGGGGTGTGCTGTGGGAAGGGGCTCCATGTGCATTCATAGTTTAGCAGAGCAGTGAGGAGTGAGTAGAAGTGATGGTGTCAGTAAAGTGGGGGCTCCAGCTGTGTGGTACCTGCAGGTAGTGAGGAGATGGAGGGATGTGGTGAGCCCCCTTCATATGTTGTAGGATCTCCCCCCCCCCCCCTATGTTGTCCCTCACCACAGGGGGGAGCTGTCCTCTGCAGGGTCCCGTCTGCCACTCTTCTTATACTGAATTGTGTCATTGTCTTGCTTATAGTAAAGAGAATAGAGCAACCTTTCCTGACACTTCTAACATGGACAAACCCTTTAAATAAGTTTCAGGTCTCTGAATAATTGTTGCAGCTAAAGCTCCGGGTACATTGGCAAGAACGGATAAAAGAATGTAGAACCAAAGGCACAAACTTTTTGTTAGTTCTGGACAGAGTGGCGAGGGATTGGAACCCATGTGGACATAGATGCTTCCATAACATACAGAATACTTTATTAATCCCAAAGGGAAATTGTTACGACACAGACACACTTAAAGTGATATTAAAGTCTCTTTAAAAAAACAAACATTTTTTTTATACTTGCCTGCTCTGTGTAATGGTTTTGCACAGAGCAGCCCAGTTTCTTAGGTGCTCCTGGCCCCTCCCTCGTGTTGAGTGCCCCCACAGCAAGCAGCTTGCTTTGTGGGCACACGAGCCGCAGCTCTGTGTGTCTGTTCAGACACTGAGCCCCTGTCTGGCCCCGCCCCTCTCTCCCCTGATTGGCTAGCTGACTTTGGCAGGAGCCAATGGCCCAATCAGGAGGAAAGTCCTGGACAGCTTAAGACACTCATGGACATCGCTGGAGAGAGGCGGGGGTCAGGTAAGTAATTAGGGGGTGCTGGGGAGCAGTGGTGGCTGGTGCTTGATAATTTGGGGGAGGGACAAACCAACATCCCGCCGCCGCCATCCAGAGAGGGGTGGCTCCTTACTTCTGTCCTGCCCAGACTCTGATCTCCCCTCCATGAGCCATGGAGTGCTGGGTGGCTGAGCCAGATGCTGGGTACTGAGCCATCCCTGGAGTGGCGGCAGGTGGATCATTGGTCTTCCCCTTGCTTCTCCCCTGCTACACTGCCGAGTTCCCTTACTGGAAACATCAGCTGCAGTGCCGACATTGCTGGACTCCAGGACAGGTAAGTGTCCTAATATTAAAAGTCAGCAGCTACAGTAGTGTAGATATTGATTTTTAATTTTTAAAGGGACGGGAGAACCTCCGCTTTAAGATAAAAAACCTTCTGCCTTTACAATTCCTTTAACAAAGATAACACAAGATCACAACAATAAACTAAACTTACCAATATAATAAAAAGCACGTGACCTGTTTGGACCCCAATGTAACATAAGCATGCCTCCATCCCTGTATTAATAAAAGGAAATGAAAAAAGTGGATTGTGGGACTTTAAATGAGGCATGGATATGTGTTTGAAATGGTCTAGGATACCTAAAATGTAATTAATTGTCACTGTCCCTGCAGGGAAAATCTGTATACCCATAGAAAGTTGCTAATCGATCCAATAAATTAAATACAAATACTAAATAGTAGGTATATATATAATGTATCATAATATATAATACATGGGTCATGCAACAAGAAGCATAATTAATTGTAGTGATAATCATGTTGACCTATTTAATGTATATAATGCATAGACATAATTGGTACAAGCAATCACAATAAAAAAATCGATGGATATACAGAGCAGGTGAACATGGTTATCCTAATAAATATAACTATAAATGAATAAAATAAATTCATGATTGTAGCAAACTTGACTTGGCATCCCTGAGTATGGACTCTACGCGTTTCATTGCGATTTCAGCCAATCATCAGGAGTGTGATGCATCAAAAATCGCAAAATAAAGAGATGAAATAAATAAGTAAATAGGTGGGTCACAGTCTCAAATGAAAAATCATTGGTTTCAAAAAGAGAGCAGGTGTTAAATGTGGATGCATTACCTTTGGCCACGTTCAGATGAATAACCCAACAGACCCAAAAAGGGAATAGGATGGTGGCACTGAATGAGCCGTCTCCCCCGAGGTTGAGGCGGGGACACATCCCCTTCACCCTAAGGCCGCGTACACACGGGCGGACTGTCTGACGGACTTGGTCCGCTGAAACACGTTTCAGCGGACAGTCCGCTCGTGTGTGGGCTTCAGCTGACTTTTTCAGCGGACAGTCTGGCGGACTAAGTCTTTCGGAATTTCCGTAATATTGTCCGTCCAAACTTGGTTTCAGCGGACAGTCCGCTCGTGAGTAGGCAAGTTGGACGGACTAAGTATGGCGCATGCTCAGAAAGGATTTACACGGCCGAAGGTTGCATTGCAGTGTATTGGACGTCGTATTTCTAGTCCCGTCGTACGTGCTGTACACGTCATCGCGCAAGCTTTCAGCGGACTGTCTGTTCATCGTGTGTGGTCAAGTCCGTTCATTCGAAAGTAGGACGGACTGTCTGTCGGATTGTCTGACGGACTTAGTTGGACGGACAGTCCGCCCGTGTGTACGCGGCCTAAGCCATAGCTCTCCAAGGAACATGGAGGAATGGAGAAGGGGCAGTGGGAAGCAGCCAACTTACCAATAACAGCCATTAGCAAACAAATTAAAGCTACACTACAAATAAAACATCCATACAATTAAAATACAACATAGAATAAATAACAAAGATTAAAATAACAGACAAACTACCAAATGCAAATAATACACCACTTTCTCTAACCTCACTCCAAATAATAACCAGCACAATACCAACATACTATGAAAACAACACAAAATCCTGATCATAAACTAGAATTAAATCCATTTATTTATGATCAATCACTCACAATATGAATAATCTATAGTCAGCAACCTGTTGTGTTATTGGATTTTGATCAATATTTAAAGCGGTAATAAACCACGACAAATAACCCCAAATAAAATCTTCTCCCTGCGAGTTAATGTTTGTTATTACATTATGAAAGACTTACCTGAAAACGAAGCCCTC
The DNA here is from genome assembly GCF_037356315.1 of Lithobates pipiens. Classification (NCBI taxonomy): domain Eukaryota; kingdom Metazoa; phylum Chordata; class Amphibia; order Anura; family Ranidae; genus Lithobates; species Lithobates pipiens. The sequence goes on along the minus strand of NW_027507695.1, from coordinate 31,919 downwards.
CAGGGGCGTGCTGTCACCACGGACAGGGCTTCCATCATCAAAAGTCTTCCTTCTGGGTTCGCGAGCTGTGGCCATCGTATTGGCTGAGCTGTGATGTCATCAATACCACACTCATGGGAGTGACAACATCACGGCTCAGCCAATCAGATGGCTGCAGCTCATGAATCGTAAGGAAGAGCGGATGAAGATGGAAGCCCTGTCAGCTTCCATTAGCCGCAGTACGGCTCTCTCAATGGACAGTACACCATTCATTGAAAGCTCAGCGCACATCATTATTATAGGCTTACCTGTAGGTATAAATACAAAAAAACACCTTTACTACCACTTTAAACAAGTATAACAAACATATAACTTACCTGTTCTGTGTAATGGTTTTGCACAGAGCAGCCCAAATCCTTTTCTTCTTGGGTCCCCTGCTGGTGCTCCTGGCTCCTCCCCCGTGCTCTGTGCATTCATAAGGCTCCCACTCTCTCCTCATTGGCTCACTGGCTGTGATGGACAGCAGTAGAAACCAGTGGCTCCAGCTACTGTGTCTCAGTCAATGAAGAGAGGGAGTCCCGGGACAGCTGAGGCTCTTGTTCACATCGCTGGACCGAGAGGGGGCTCAGGTGAGTATCAGGGGGGGGGGGGGGCTGCTGCATACAGAAGGTATTTTTTTATCTTCATGCAAAGAATGCATAAAGGTAAAAAAAAAATCATCCTTTACAATCACTTTAAAACCCAACTCTGGAAAACTTTAAATGATCCCTTGCATAGGGGATGCACCCACACTGCAGGGGTAAGTTGCTTGTTTAGGTCTAAGGCAGCCCATAGATAAGTTTGCGGTGGATGGGGGAGATTACTCCCGCTAAGCTATTGTAATCTGCCAGTGGGGGGAGACTTCCCCGTTGTTAGAATACACTGATTAACATTGCAAGCTCCACTGATCAAGGGGGTGAATCCATCAGGGCATTGGGGAAAAAAAGTTGATCAGTTGATTAGCTTCTGTACAATCTCAGTACCCATACAAGGCTCAAAATTCAGCCAAATTTCAATCCATGTATGATCTGCTTAAGTAAATTTACTTACCCATGCTAAACCGGTCCCCCGCAACAGCTTCTCCACCACGCTCCATTTTTCCTAAGGTCCTGACATCCTCAAGACCAATGTAGGTACAATAGCCCTGCATTGGACGTGGTGACACTAAGTGACAGTCCACCTCTGGAATGTGGGGGGGCACCATGTGCTGGGGAGAGGAGGATTGGGTAAGTAAAAGCACTTCTTCTCTTCCATTAACAAAACAAGCAGTAAACCCTTGTAGTGCATGCTCAGCCCCACTGCAGTGGATCATTTTCCAGGGTTTCCCGGAGTTGGGCTGTAGCCTCCCTGGTGGTATGATTATGTTAGATTTTTGCGTCTCAATGCAGTAAAATTGGTTTGCATAGAAATTTTGCGTTTTATATTGTAGGCATGTAATTCTTATGCCGCGTACACACGTATCAGACTATCTGGCGGACAAACCGCCGGACTGTCCGCCGGACTTTCCGAACGAGCTACCTGCCCACACACGGTACTTTTGCAGTGGACTTAGTCCGCTGGACTATCCGCCGTACTTTTGAAATGAATGGACTCGCCCACACACATGGAGGAAAGTCCGTTCATTTTGAGTGCGGCTCCAGGTAGCCGGGACCAGCGAAGGAAGCATCGCTGACACTGTCACCTGGTATGGCGTTAAAGGGGAATCCCTATGGCGAAAAAACGGCGCGGGGGTCCCCCTCTAGGTCCATATCAGACCCTTATCCGAGCACGCTACCCGGTCCGTCAGGAAAGGGGGTGGGGACAAGCGAGCCCCCCCTCCTGAGCCGTACCAGGCCGCGTACCCTCAACATGGGGGGTGCTTTGGGGAAGGGGGGGCCGCGCCCACCCACCCCAAAGCACCTTGTCCCCATGTTGATGAGGACAAGAGCCTCTTCCCGACAACCCTGGCCATTGGTTGTCGGGGTCTGCGGGCAGGGGGCTTATCAGAATCCGGGAGCCCCCTTTAATAAGGGGGCCCTGGATACTGGCCCCCCACCCTATGTGAATGAGTACAATGTACCCCTACCCATTCACCTGTGAAAAAAATGTAAAAAAAGCACAACACACAAGGGTTAAAATAGTTTATTGCACAGCTCCGGGGGTTTTCTTCCGTCTTCGGGGGTCTTCTCGCCGGACTCCTCTTCTTCCGACTTCGGGGGTCTTGTCCCCCTCTTCGGTTCTTCTTGCAGGGCCACCGTGCCTTCTTCTAGCTCTTTTACAAGCGGTGGCCGTCGTCGCCACCTTCTGTTCTTCTCTTCTCCAGGCAGGAAAAGTCAGTTAATTTCAAAAGTACGGTAGCACACACACGGCTGTATTGTCCGCCGGACTAGCACACACACAGCCATATTGTCCGCCGAAATGCGAGTCCGGCAGACATATTTAGATGCAAAACTACTTTCTTAGTCCGCCGGACTTTTGGGTAAAAAAAGTCCGCCGGAGCCCACGCACGGGCGGATTGTTCCGCCGGACTTTTCCACCGGATTGTTTGATCGTGTGTACGCGGCTTTAGTAATAACTCACTTAAATCTGTCCAAACAAGAGTCTAGTAGACATCCCGGGTATGATAACGTTTGAAACACAAAATCATAAATTATAATAAATAAACTATAAATAATAAAAAAATAAAATAATATAATAATAATAAAATGAATTCCCCCACGATTCACTGTCGCTCAATTCTGCAAGTATTCTAATTTACTATCGCTGTTTTCTAGTCTAAAACCACTTTTGATGTAGGGACAATTTTTGGTTGCTATGGACAGTCTCAAGCTTCCAGGCAGAAAGAACAGTATATATAATATAAAACTGCATGCAGGGCACTGGACAAAGAACGAAGGACAAAAGGTTTGTGAAATAATTTCATACAGTAATGTAATTGTAAGATTACAGTGTACTGTATGTATTATGAATTTTCAATTTTCCACTGGGCTCCGTCCCTATGCATTGCGATACTCGCAGGGAACAGAACCCAACACAGAGAGGCTTCAGGCAGAGGACAGAGCCCGCAGACACAGCGGGGGACATCACAGGATACTGCAATGCAATCCAGAATGTGGCTCGGGGTTACCGCTAATGGTACTGAAATTTAACCCCTAGCCACACTCGGGGAAAACCGCCAGGGAGGTTAAGATATGATTATAAAATGGATGATTTTGGGAGCAGAACCATCTTACATTGGTGACCATTAGGGGAGGGTCCCCACTACACTGGTGGTCAGTGGGAATAGTGTCCCTTACATTGGTGGTAGGTAAGAAGGCTGCTCCCCTAGAGATAGCTAATAAGTGGGGACAGAGGCAGCAACTGTTCATTTTTAGGGAATAGCCAGTAAATTCTGGAGGAACCCTCGGGGTCCATGGATCCTTGGGAGAGAAGAGCTCAATTGGACAATACATCTATTTAAAGATGTAGTGCGGGGAAATCTTATTTAAAGGAGAAGTTTGGGTTGACACAAAACAAACATACATACTTATCTGTATGCTGCAGATGTCCCACTTCAGCTCTAAGCCCAAAAACTGAGTGATCACATGACTTCTGATCCCTCAGTTCTCCGTCTCCTCAGGGTGGAGAGCGGTGACTGTCAATTCAGCTTTACGAGTAAAGCAATTCAGCTTGTTTTTACAGTTGTAGTATCTAACGTATCTTTTACTATGGATGGATATACAGGACACCTTCATTATTTTAAAGAGATTTCCCTGCTCTGAACGATCACACACATGTGATCTCAGCACTCGCGATTACATGTGAGTGGGCACGATTTAGCTGTAAGAAACGCAGCCTCCCATTGTTTCAATGGGGCTGCCTACTCGCAGCTAATCACGAGAACCACTCCTGGGGTTCTTGTATGTAATCGCTGGCAATGTGCAAGCACAGATGTAAATGCTCCCTAAGGCTGGATTCACACATATGCATTTTTAGTGCTTTTTGCATTTTGCTGATTTTCACTACAGAACATGTTTCATAGGAAACCATTTTAAATGGACTGTAGTGCAAATCTGCAAAATGCAAAAAGCGCCAAAAATGCATAGATGTGAATCCAGCCTTAGGCTTCATCCAGCCTTGACCTAAGTGCAGGTAGCCTTTAGAGGTGGGTGCAAATGCAGCAGCTGCATGGACACAGCAATGTGTGAAAATTTGACATGCATGTAGAAGTGTATGCAAGGATCTGAATGCAGGCAGTGTGTGTTGGAATCTGTGCACCAGCTCCCGTATGAAGTGTATATAAACTCTAACAAAAACTTTCTCTCCTTTTGGGTCTGTAAAATTTACAATTGAAACTGATTTATTTGTTCTGTCTGTATATCTGTTTGACAAGTGCAAAAAAAAAAAAAAAACACGAACACATAGCTGTTCATCCAGCCAGAAATCCTGTACTCTCTGCCTCTGCATCAGTCAGTATTGTTTCTTGCAAACTCTATAGACTACAAACATCTCCCCTGTTGTGAAGAAAGGAGGGAGGTGTTATGTAGTCCTAACAAACTCATTGTCCTCGGGTAGCTAAACCCCCCTCCACTGGGAGAAGACAATAGTCCGGCAGGAGAGCAAATTTACACAGCCTAAAGCCCCATACACACTATCAGATTTTCTGCTGATTTTTTTCCTTCAGATTTACCAAAACCATGTAGTGCAAGGGCCTTCCTGATTGCATACAAATTGAATCTCCTAAGGTTTGACCTCATATTACATGGTTTTGGTAAATCTGAAGGAAAAAATCAGCAGAAAATCTGATAGTGTGTATTGGGCTTTAGACCATCACTTAATGTTCGGAAATAGATGGATTGAAGTCACCTTTATGAACACCTTCACACTAATTAGATATGAGCATATTGTTTGCAGGAATACTTATTATGCTACTATGCTAATAAGTGATTGTTAATAAATAGTCATAAGTGGGTCCATTTTATGAAATTGGCAAAAGAGTAAGAGTTCTTGTCTGTAGTAACTAGAATGCATTTGCATTTTAAAGAGTCAGTTTTCTGAAAATTAAAAGCCATCAGGTACAAAAACTGTAGCTACAGACTTTTAATAAAAAGACACTTCTTGTACCAGGATCCAGCGCTCTGCTCACCTGAGGGGGCACCGGGGACTGTCTTTGGTCCTTGGCACCAGCATCTTAACTGCGGGCAGACGGCTGTGACAGCTTGCAGGTTACAACCGGGTGCCCACTGCGCACGCATAAACCACACTATGCTTTATGAATTGTCCTGCAGTCTTTTAGGACCTGTGCTGTGTCCCAAAAGACTGTGGGGAGGGGGAAGGGGAACTTCCCCTCAGATTGCCTAGGTGATCCGAGCAGAAGTGGAAGCATGTACCTATCTAAACCAGGTACCCACCTCCCCCCCCCCCAAAAAAAATTACAAATGACAAAGAAGATCGGGAGAGGAGGCCTTAAAGCGGAACTGTACTTTTTGGGTGGAGTTCTACTTTATGTTTTTCAGGCGGACATGATGGGAAGATTAATGCATGTAAAAGGAAGGTCATGTGTCTGTTTACATCCACCTACCTCCTACCTCCTGAGTCCATCCAGGTCCAGAAAAAGCATTGGAAAAAGACTGTGTCCTTTTCCATTTTTCCAGACCTAAAGGTGATGAGTTGGAGGTTACCTGCTGTAAATGGACACATGTCTATTTACATCCCACTGACCATAGAGGCAACATAGGTTTGCTAACATGTCAAAATGCAGACGAAAAACTGAACAGGCAGGAATGTCACAAAAGTGACATGTGAATTGTTCTGCTCCAACTCAGCAGGGGATCTGTTCACTGATACCTTGCTGAATACACCTTATAACACCTGTGTGAAAAGACCATTAATACTTGTTTGGGAATGAAAGGTAACACCTAATTGGTGGCAACTGACGTGTTTTCCCCCAGCTCCTCTTTCTATACATTACCATATATTGTGCAACTAATGAACTTCATGTAGAAGTTCCTTTGTACTTCGTATGTAGAATTCAGGAGCCAGTCAGTCTACTCTAGAAGTCACCGAAGATGTACTTCCATAATCAACTATACAACCTGCTAAAAAATGTTCTGTGCTGTTTATTTTTTTAGGCCCGTTGGCTAGCTGCCTGTAGGAATTTGTTCAACCGGGCTCTAATCCTCCACCCTTCGCATGTAACCAACAAAATATTAACCTCTTCATGATAGACATCTTTGTGGCTGGGGTGATTCTGAAGGCTTCAGGAAAGTTTACTTTTTTTTTTTCTCAGATGCAACATAGTGCATAAATCTGGCCATACACAGTTTGAATCTCGGTCGGTTCAGCAGGGACCAGCCAAGATTAAAACCATGTATGGGCAGCCGGAATGTACCCAAATTGATTGATCAATCATCTTGGGTACAACCAGCCTGTTGGATTTTACATGCGATTTTTGCTAGTGGCTAGTATAGCTGCTAGCAGTAACCACTGTGTTTTCCCAGCAGAAAGTGTTGTCAGTGTCAGTGTTGTCAACTTGTGGTTGCAGGAAACAAAAACACTCTGTCTATGGCCAGCTTTAGACAGTTTGTCTCTCGCAGTATTTGACAGTGGTAGGCTTGTTTTTCACGGGCTTCAGCTTATATAGAAAGCAGTGTGAACAGCAAGCTTTCACACAGCATTTGCAGAGCAAGCTTTGAATCTTTTAAAGCACCCTTCAACTCCAGTTTGTAAACGTTGAACACAGATCCTAATGAGAGTGCTGGTTGTCACCTTAAACAGGCTGCTAGCAGGCTTCAGCACTACTTGAAGTTTGTTGAAAGCCTGCTGAAGCCTGCATTTACAAACAGGAGCTAAGGGGCACTTTAAAAGCTTAGAGAAAGTCGCTTGAAGCTTGCCGAAACTTTCATAAAAACTTGCAGTTTTACACTGTTATACAAGCTGAAGTCCATGTTAAACAGGCCGTAAAGGCAGGAAATTGTTTATGATAAAGCTTTGCTTAGGTTACCCTGCTTTGTCAAATAACTGTAGTCAAAAGTCAGTAATTCGTTATATGTGCATATTAGAGCTGCACAAATAATTGTCAAGAATCGTTATTGGGATCTTGACTAAAGTGTTTCATTATTCTTTCTTTGCAAAGAATTCTCTCTGCTCTTCTGAAGCCACAGCCTTCAAAAGAAAGGAAGAGAAAAACTGGCCAGTCTGCCAAGAATCAATACATTCTTTATCAGTTAAACTTAAGTATAAACATTGTAACAATTTGTCAATGGAATAGACTTTTTGTGTAAGTGAAAAAAGTTTAACCACTTAAACACTAAACCTTTTTCTGACATTTGTTGGTTTCAAGTTAAAATAATTTATTTTTTTCTAGAAATTACTTGGAACCACCAAACATTTTATATATATATATATATATATATATATATATATATGTATATATGTGTGTGTGTGTATATATATATATAATATATATATTTTTTTAGTAGACATCCTAGAGAATAAAATGGTGGTTGTTGCAATATTTTTGTCATTTTATGTCATGGTGTATTTGCGCAGTGGCCTTTCAAATGCATTTTTTTTAATTACTCTATTGAATTAAAAAAAAAAAAACGAAGCAGTAAAGTTAGCACATTTTTTTTTTTTTTTTTTGTATAATGTGAAAGATTTTACATTGCGAGAATCCTGATCTTTTTATTCTAAGCAAAAAGATATGATTCTTATTTTGGCCAGAATCGTGCAGCTCTAGTGCATATCCTGACCTTTTGTTGGTATGTATACATGTCTAACAACTGTACTTTCCTTCAGCTGTGTATTCTATCGTACCTTTACAAGAATGTGCAATGCATAGGTCAAGTAAATCAGTGGTCATCAACCCTGTCCTCAGGGCCCACTAACAGGCCAGGTTTGCAAAATAACCTAAATACATCAAAGTTGATATAATTTACTGCTTAGGATTGCAGTATTCTAGTCTGCATCTCCCCAAGGTAACACATAAAATCTGGCCTGTTAGTGGGGCCCTGAGGGCAGGGTTGATGACCACTGAAGTAAAGGATCCCCCTGCTCCTAAAATGAAGGGGGGGGGGCAGAAGAAAAAAGTGTACATTGTTTACCTTACACATCAAATTCCAGCTGCTTTGCCTAGCTGAATGTAATGTCCACACCCTCACTGCATGATATAAAGAAAGCTCAGGAATCCAAACCTAGTGAGAGGATACTTTTGTGCAGTGCTGGATCCCAAATCTTGCAGGAAGACACTCCTGCACAGTACTCTGGAGCATCATCTCATGAGAGTCAGGTTCCTCAACATTTCTCCAAAATGACCCCCACTACCAGTATATGAAATGAGGAGAAACCTTTCTAACATGGTGCTTGGGTAGAGGTTAAAACCCAGCAGGGGATCTACAGTGGCTTGAAGATTCATATCTCTTGAAATGTTCCACATTTTGCCATGTAACAACCAAAAACATAAATGGATTTTATGTGATGGACCAACACAAAGTGGCACATATTTGTGAAGTGGAAGGAAAATGATAAATGATTTTCCAAATTTTTTATGAATAAATATGTGAAAAGTGTGGCCTGCATTTGCATTCAGCCCCCTTTACTCTGATATCCCTAATTAGAATCTAGTGGAACCAATTGCCTTCAGAAGTCACCTAATTAGTAAATAGAGTCCACCTGTGTGTGATTTCATCTCAGTATGAATACAGCTGTTCTATGAGGCACTCAGAAATTTGTTATAGGGCCTTAGTGAACAAATGGCATCATGAAGGCCAAGGAACACACCAGACGGGTCAGGGATAAAGTTGTGGAGAAAATATCCCAAGATTTTAACATCTCACGGAACACTGTTCAGTCCATCATCCTAAAATGGAAAGATCATGGCACAACTGCCAATCTACCAAGACATGGCCGTCCACCTAAACTGACAGACCGGGCAAGGAGAACATTAATCAGAGAAGCAGCCAAGAGGCCCATGGAAACTCTGGAGGAGCTGCAGAGATCCACAGCTCAGGTGGGAGAATCTGTCCACAGGACAACTATTAGTCATTCACTCCACAAATCTGGCCTTTATGGAAGAATGGCAAGAAGAAAGCCATAAGAAGTTCCAGTTTGCAGTTTGCGAGAAGCTATGTGGGCGGCACAGCAAACATGTGGAAGAAGGTGCTCTGTTCAGATGAGACCAAAATGTAACTTTTTCGCCAAAAGCAAAACACCATGGGGGTTATTTACGAAAGGTAAATCCACTTTGCACTGAAAGTTCACTTGGAAGTGCAGTCGCTATGAATCTAAGGGGTAGATCTGAAATGAGTGGAAGCTCTGCTGATTTAGCATCCAATCATGTGCAAGCTAAAATGCTGTCTTTTATTTTCCTTGCATACCCCTCTCGGATCTACAGCGACTTTACTTCCAAGTGCACTTTCAGTGCAAAGTGGATTTGCCTTTAGTAAATAAACCCCTATGCATGGTGGAAAACTAACACTGCACATCACCCTGAACACTCCACCCCCACCATGAAACATGGTGGTGGTGGCGGCATCATGTTGTGGGGATGCTTTTCTTTAGCAGGGACAGGGAAGCTGGTCAGAGTTGAAGGGAAGAGCAAAATACGGGGCAATCATAGAAGAAAACCTGTTAGAAACTTGAAAATTGCTGTTCACAGACGCTCTCCATTCAATCTGACAGAGCTTGAGTTATTTTGCAAAGAAGAATGGGCAAAAATGTCACTCTAGATGTGCAAAGCTGGTAGAGACATGCCCAAAAAGACTTGCAGCTGTAATTGCAGAGAAAGGTGGTTCTGTAAAGTATTGACTCAGGGGGGCCGAATACAAATGCATGCCACACTTTTCGCATATTTAGTTGTAAACATTTTGGAAACCCATTTATCATTTTCCTTCCACTGCACAATTATATGCCGCTTTGTGTTGGTCACCAACACAAAATCCCAATAAAATACAATTACTTTTTTGGTTATAACATGATAAAATGTGGAAAATTTCAAGGGGAATGAATACTTTTTCGAAACACTGTAACTGTTCCTCCGTGCTATCCAAAGCTAAAAAAAAGTTTTAGGCTGGTCATACACTTTATCTGTATGTTTATTATTTGTGAGGGGGGCTGCAAGCTAAGCAGATCTTGGATTTTCATGGAAAAACCTGTACTATCTTTGTAGGCAGCAACGTAAAATTAGTCCTTTACAGGAGGCACCATAATTGGTCTGCTGCTGTGCCGAAAGCCATAAATCGAATGCAAATACCTTGCTGCATGTGCACCTCATACCCTTTTTTTTTTTTTTTTTTTTTTACAAATATACAGCTGCAGGAAGGGAATGTAAATGGTTTTGTAAGCGTAGATGTAGATACCATTTGTGCCTACCATATAATTTGCTTTGCAGCCAATAAAGAGAGCTCAAGTTTCCTTTTAAGGCCCACCTCACAAGACCAGAAATCTAATGCTAATGGCCCTTACATTTAGCCATTGTGCAACTTTAAGCCATACAACTACCTGCAATACTGAATAGACATCTGGTATATATGTTAATTTATCTTGCACAGCACCTCAGGACACACTGTTGTTCAGATGGCATCTTTAAATGAAGTCAAGCTCAGGCCCATCCTCTCCTCTGTGTCCTAATAGTGAGGCAAAAATGTGGAAGGTAGAACACTCAGCGCTGCTCAGGAAGTCACTGTTTGCAAAATACAGTATCTCAAGATTAGGGAATTCCGAGGACAATCTGCACAGGAAGTGTTAGCGCATGCAGACAACATTAGGAGGCTGAATTTCATTGATGCTATAAATCTACGTTTTTCACTAACAATAGGTGTAGGAATGATCAGATCCTGGCAATTTATCTTTGCAGCCAATGAATGTCCTGTTCTTTGCTTATTAGGGGAACTCCCTACAGGCAGTAAAAACCTCCAAGCATCACTTGTGATAACTGAGCTTTTTGTGTGCTCAAAGTTGGGTGCCTTTTGTAAGTAATTATTATCATACAAGGTAGTTCCAAAATTGGGACCATCTCCATGCCTGTTGATTTCCAGGGTGCTTTCTGCATCTGTAATGGTAATGTGATGACGAGTATTCGCTTAGTAGGCAATAGCAAATTGGAAGAAGTTCTTCACCTCATTCCATCTAGGCAATGGTACATTTGTAATAATGTTCACTTTATGGGGGGGATTCAGTAAAGCATTAGCAACTCCATTCTAGTGGAATGGTCACTTTAAAACTTCCTGTGCTTAAATCGGAAAAGCTTTTCCATAGTTTTGTACGGATTCTAACACTTGTCAGATTCAGGTATTTCTTATTTGAGCCACTTAAACAATTTCTGGCTATGGCTGAGGCAAATTCAAAAACTACAGACCAAGTCCTAGATAAGAATATTAGAGGTAATTAAAGTGGAAGTAAACCCTCCTATCATTTTCACCCAAGGAAGCAGCCATCTTGACCTCTGTTTAATCTTCAACTGCCATGTTGTTGCACATGTGATCAGTTATGACACCAGCCATTGGATGGTTTAACAGTTTGGCTGAGAGCACAACCAATGTGACAGTTACATTTCTGGCATGCCGGGAATGTACCTTTTTTTTTTAAACTGTTAATTTAATGGGTTTACTTCTACTTTAAGACCAACTGAGTTGGCGTACAGAGAGATACCAGTGCTTAGAGTAGGATGGTTGTAGTGAAGGAAATGGCTTTTGCTCTAGGTAACTGATATTAATCTAACAGCTTTCTGCTCAGGGCCTGCGGGTTGCTAGGATACCAGTGGCCGGTAGCATCCTAGCAACCAATGATGCATCCCTGACCCCATTCAGCTGCCAGCCAGGAGATTCCCACATCAAACAGCATAAAAAAAGTGGGCGAGCGATGCTAGCTGACAACATTACCCAGTTATGGCATTGCCCGTATTTGGTTAATGGCAGGCATCACGGGGTATGCAGACCTGATGGGGAACTAGTCCTCAATCAGGCTCCCGTATTAAACAACTCAACTCTACACCCACTGCCCAAGTGGAGTGGGTGGAACCTTATAGGGCTGCTGGGAGAGTTCTCCATCAAGTCCACCACCCTTTGGGTTAAGTGGATAGCAATAGGTAGGTTTTACAGTAGTTGTGGAATCCACCCATTGCTGTCCATTGTCAATCTCAGTTGTTGTGGACCTGATGGGGAACTAGTCTCTCACAACAAAACTCATCGGCTATGTACCTTTATGTGTTACAAGCACAATAGCAAAGAGATCAGCGTTGTGAGAAATGTGACTCTGCGCACCAATTGTAAATTAAACTAAAGCTGAAAGCACAAAAGTGAAAAATCTTAACATATGTGTGTTGAAATATGCTGCACTGATGCATATACCAAAAAACAACAACCAAATAAAAATCATGCTACATATAAACATGTATAATTATGATCCAAAATCACTATATAACAGTTCTTCATACAAATGTCTGTGAAAGGTTGTGATACAATCCACCAATAGTAATTGTATGTTCTTACCAAATTGAACCAAACAGTTCAATTTGGTAAGAACAAATTGTGGGATAGCAGACACCTCCAAGTTCCCTTTTGGGCACACTCTCTCACCTTATGGATCGACCCTTATTAGAATAGTCTTATTGCGCCTTTATTCAAATGAATCAGACTCCATGAACCTAGCTGGACTCTCACAGGGCACCAACAATCCTCACCAGAATTCACACTAGGTAAATCCATCACTCCTGTCAGCTCAGGTTATAAAGCATGGATCAGTGATCAAAATAATACAAAAGCTTACATAGTGCTCACTGAGGTATGTTTATCAATAAAAGAGAGAAAAAAATGCACTTGCGTAATTGAATAAAATTGCCAAAATCACTTTAAGAACATTTAAATGTTGTTTGGGTGAATGGCTCTAACATTGATAATGCACAAATACCTCCAGCTGCATTGAAAAATTATTGCAAAGCACTACCAGGCCACATCCTATGCGTTTTCTTGGTCAAACATCATCAGGTTGTTGTTTTTTTTTTTTTTTTGGTATATGATTCAGCACAGCATATTTCCATACAAATAGCTGAGATTGGAGTGGCAGCTATGACCATCCCAACTTTAGTGCAGGCCTCCATACAACAGACTCGTAACTATTTCCGACATTTGTGGTGTGACGGCCTAACAGAATTCTAAAATTTGTCTACAACTCTCTTTTCTGAATTCCAGGGTATATTCTGTGTCATGGACAATTATAGTATCTTCTGTATCCTACAAAAAGTTAATTGCATGCATCCTTATGTTTATTGTTTGCTTACAGACTTTGCTGCAGTCTTAGCCCTTGTACACACGGTCGGAGAATCCGTCGGAATGCGTCCTATAGGACCGTGTCATCGGATAATCCGACTGTGTGTGGTATGCATTGGATTGATTCCGTCGGAATATCCGTCGGACCCAATTTTCCAACATGTTGGAAGTATTTCCCGACATACTCCGATCATGTGCAGAGAATTTTGATCGGACCAAGTGCCACGCATCCTCAGATCAAATTCCTACATCAAAGCTATTGGCTACTAGCCTGAATGTAGTCCCATCGTAACTAAATTACGTCATCACGTTCTGAAAGATCGGATTTTTTCGCCAACTTTGTCCGACCGTGTGTATGCAACAGTTTCGGACAAGATCCGATGGACAAAATCCGACGGGCAAAATCCGACGGATTTGGTTGTGGAAATCTCCAACCGTGTGTACAGGGGCTTAAGTCAGCCAAATATGGATCGAATATTTGGCAGGGACCTGACAAATATTTGATCAAAGTTTTGGCAGGCTGGTTGTACACAGGTTGATATCAATTGACCAGTGTACAGCCAGCCCGTTCGAAAAATTTCTCTTGATCAGAGAAACTGGCTATAGCCAGCAGTGCTGATCAGTATATTCTGACCGTGGGGAAGTCTTCCCCCTGTCAGAATACAATAGCTTAGTGGGAGGATTCCTCCATCCACATGGAACATGGTCATTTTCTTTCTTTCAGCCTGTTGGTTGAACAGAAATAAAAAAAGAAGCTGACTCCTGTATGGCCCCAACCTTAGGCATCCAGTGGCATATACCTCCCAAATTAATGATGACACTTATCTTTAAGTGCTTTAAGCACTGACATGGTTGAAATACAGGTCTTAAAATCTTCTATGGTAAGTAAAGAGGGATAGATATGTGTCCTTTTTCTAAACCCTCTAATTTTTTCTCCTTCACCATTCCTGTATTAGGTGGGCTCTGCCAGTTCTCTCTTCAGTGCTGATCCTGTACAGGAACCAGCAGAGCCATTTTTAAGGTAGGGCAAAAGGGGCAGCTGCCCTGGGCCCTTTCATTGTTGTGGGGCCCAAAGCAGCTGCCTCATACTTGCCAACTATACTGGTTTAAATTTCCTCATCCCTTGAGGTTTTAGTTCTGTGCTGCGTCCCAATATCTCAGTGTGAAGTGCTGCTACTAATGCAGATGAATCACCTGCAGACTCTGTGTTTACATATGAATGCCGGTAATTTACATGTAAATAGCGGTGGCATTCATAAGTAAATAGCGGCAGCTGGTGGCATTCGTATATATATCGTGCCCCCCTGAGGTCATATTCACAGTAATCTCTAGCAACCAATAAACAAGCTTAAATCATGTGCTGTAACCTCTAGTAACTAATCAGTGAGCTGTAATGTGTGCTGTAACCTCTAGCAACCAGTCAGTGAGTGGTAATGATACACTGTAACCTCCGGCAACCAATCGCAATAGCTGCATGATCTAATTCGGTAAACTGATTTTGAGTCTAGGTCCTATTTATTGTATGTCTCAGAGCAGGTGGAGAGAAAAACTGCATGGGGCGGGGAGCAACAAAAGTTTTGCCAAGGGTCCAATCAATATTAAAGACGGCCCTGGGAACCAGGGTCCCAGATTCTGTAATACAGTCTCAGCTATAGTCCTTCAACTGCACCAGGCTGTGCACATCTGCACATCCTATCTATACATTTTCTCTTGTGATGGTGCTGTTCCCAGTGTTTACATCTTTGCGCTAATTTAAGCACCATTGTTTCCGCCTACCTAGATTCCTAAAAGCAGTTGTCTCTGCCAGCATCCCTCTAGCTGCCATCCCTGGCATGACAGTTGAGGACACAGTGCTGTGCCTGTGGGAACCTCAAAATTTCCTATTCCCGCTGGTCCCAAGCCAACCCTCATTGAAGCAGAGATCAGATGCAGAGGGAAAGGAGGGGGAGAGAAGATTGGAAGAGCAGATAATGCTGCTATATGATAATATTACAATCTGCTTCTAAATGTAGTCTGAGTACCGTAAATTGATTGAATGATAGAATGAAAACATGTCGCCAAGCAAAAACGAAAGAACTTACAGCTTGTTAGCTGTCAGTATTTTTTTCTTTCCATGGAAATTTTTTATTTTTTTTACTAAAACTAGTGAAAGAGTTTTTTTTTTTTTTTTTTTTCTCACTCTGTTGCTTTGCAATCAGTGTTAGTTTGAATTAGGCTACGTTTACACTTGCAGCAGACCTTGCCGCCTCGGTGGTGGATCACTTTCCAGAGGCATTTGACAGGCGCTGAGAAGGCATTATGTCATCACTTCACAGCCTGTTTTAATCCCATAAAGCCCCCACCACCACACAGCAACCCTGTGTGTCGCACACAGTTACAGGGTTGTTGTTGCACAGTCCTATTCACTCGATTGGGTCATGTTTGACGATGGTCCTGCCTGCCAAATGCAAAGGGGGGAATCATTTTTGCCATGACATGTGCACAACCCTGTTTGGCTGCCTTTGCAGCTTAAGAGGGGTGGTAAATCCATGGATCAGCTGCCTATTTTTCCCAACCTCCGACTGCAAGCCCTTACAGCAGGCATATGCAATTAGCGGACCTCCAGCTGTTGCAGAACTACAAGTCCCATGAAGCATAGCAGGACTCTGACAGCCACAAGCATGACACCCAGAGGCAGAAGCATGATGGGACTTGTAGTTTTGCAACAGCTGTAGGTCCGCTAATTGCATATCCCTGCCTAACAGTCTTTATTTTTTGCATCAATAAGTTGGCTATATACCCAGGAGGGTACCTGGACATGCATGATCTCCCCTACCTGTACTAGATTAAAACAGGAAAATGGCTAAATACACTGCTTGACTTCCTAAAGGATTTACAATTCTTTACAGCTAGTCTTGTGATTTCCACACTGTGCAGTTGGGCAGGTGTCACATATAGTTCCTACCTGATTCAGCAATTTGCCTATGTCACCTCTCCGCTTCTTGCCTTCTTACTGGACTTTTAATATATATCACCTCTGTACAATAGTTACATAGTTAGTTAGGTTGAATAAAGACACCAGTCCATCCTAAATGAGTGTCTACAATTGTCCCTATCCCTGTACATTGCATCTCATTATTATTTATTTAAGGTACCCATATAGCACATACATGGCACACTCACATTGGTCCCTGCCCTCAAGGAGCCCACAAGCCAAGGTCCCCTACTCACAATCATATACTAGGGCCAATTTTGGACAGAAGCCAATTAACCTACCAGTATATGTTTGGAGTGTGGGAGGAAACTGGAGTACCCGGAGGAAACCCACACAGGCACAGGGAGAACATGCAAACTCCAGGCAGGTAGTGTCATGGTTGGGACTTGAAGCAGTGACCCTTTTTACTGCTAGGCAAGAGTGCTACCCACTACACCACTGTGCCACCCTATAATCTCAGCAAAACCAAAAAACCAAGAGGTAGTACAGTGAACGTATTGGCTTGTAGAAGTGTGTATCATAGGAATGGCTGGCCAAAGTAGTTAAAGCAGAAAACATATATTATATAGATTTTAACCATGTAGTTACAGTGCCTCAAAAGTGTTCATACTTTTTGCTTTGGCATAGAGGTATGGGAGTGCCTATTCTATTCATGACCCAGAAGTCATGGCACTATCAAGAGGATTACTGCATTGAGAAGATACGGCCTAGCACCTTATAATATCTATATTAAGAAAGCTTAGTCTTTTTAAAGAGGAAGTAAACCCTGATGGGTTTACTTCCTCTTTGATTCCCTGCAAAGGTAAAGCATAATGGATTACTATGCATCGCATAGTAGCCCATTATGTGTCACTTACCTGACACAGGAGCCAGCAAAGTCACCGCTGTCCCCTGTAGTTCCAAGCGTTCATCTTCTTGGTGGGTCTCGCTGCTCCAGCGCTGTGATTCGCCGGAGCCGCGATGACGTCACTCCCGCGCATGCGCTGTCTATGGCGCATGCGCCGTAGACAGCGGTGGCTGTCTTCGGGTAAATATCTCCTAAACTGTATAGGTTTAGGAGATATTTCTTGGACCTACAGGTAAGCCTTAATCTAGGCTTACCTGTAGGTCAAAGTGGTTTGTAAGGGTTTACTACCACTTTAAAGTGGAACTCTAGGCAAACGGCTAACTACAGTGCCTTGAAAAAGTATTCATACCCTTTGAAATTCTCCATATTTTGCCATGTTACAACCAGAAACGTAAATTTATTTTATTGGGATTTTATGTGATAGACCAACACAAAGTAGCACATAATTGTGAAGTGGAAGGAAAATGATAAATGGTTTTCAAATTTTTTTTACAAATAAATATGTGAAATATTTATTTGTAACACTCCCATACCTCTGTGCCAAAGCAAGCTACTGTATTGCCAAACCCGAGCCCTGCTATGTGAGGACAGGGGAATTACTAAACCCTATGCAAATTCTCCCTTTCCAAAAGTTTTTGGACAGGAACATCTGCAAGCTGCAATGGTGCTGTGCAGAGGATTAATTTAACCCAAAAGTCTATCACCTTATAATGGCTATTTTCCAAACTCAGTACAGGTACACTTTAAAATGGCAGTCTTTGGTGTTTTAGTTGGCCGACATTCTTGTTTATTGAATGATGTTGCAATTATACCATGTTGCCTTCTATTTTCTGGATTTGTAGGATGTTTGAAATTCCCACAGCAAATATCAAGCATTTTTTGCTAATTTTCCATAGAAAATCACCCCAAAGGCTTGTTCAGGCTAAATTTGTTTATTACAATATAGGTTTAAAAAAGACATATGCCAATTGCGTTAAACCAAAAGACAAAATATGATTACCCCTGCTCTAGCAGAGTAAAAATTCCTTCTTGAGCCCTAAAGGCAATCGGATATTCCATCACCAGCTTCTTTCGTTTTATTTCTTCGTATTATTAATATTGATAGCCATTTCGATTTTGTGCTTTTTGAAAAACATTCTCCCTTTTGATGCGATCTACTGAGCTGTCTGGAACTAGCTCCAGTGATAGACTAATCCACCTTTTCACAGCTGTTAGGGCCATGCCAGATGAGCGATTTATGCTCAACGATCCTACCTTTTTTTTTTTTTTTTTTTTTTCTTTGGGCAGTTTCTTGATTGGACAATCATAGTCTTAAGGCCCGTACACACGGTCGGACTTTTTGACAACAAACATGCAAATTAGCTGTTTTGGAGCAACATCCGACTGTGTGTACGCTCCATCGGACAAACTTTTTCTGTTTTCATCGGACTTTTGTTGGCTGTGCGAACGGACAAACTTTCTGGCAACAAAAGTCCGATGGAGCAAAGTCCGACCGTGTGTACGCAAAAGCATCGGACTTTTGTACAAGGTACAAACACGCATGCTCAGAACCAACGCAAAAGATCAGACTACAATACAGAAGTTCACCAAAGGTGGCGCTGGAGTCATTGAACGTCCTCTTTTGAAGCGGTGTCAGTACGTTGTGACGTCATTACGTTCGTGTTTGTTGTCAAAAAGTCCGACCGTGTGTATGCAATACAAACTTGTGGACCACGCCCTTTGTACAAAAGTCCACGGAAAAGTTTGTACAAAGTCCGACCGTGTGTATGAGGCTTTAGTTCTTTTCTATGGAATCGCTAATAGAGTCATTTTACAGCAATTTGTAGCTTGGTTGCCCAGTGATTGAGTTTGAACAGCGTTCTCATGTTGTATTTTTTAGCTGTACCAAATAAACAAAAGAATAAGCTGTAAAAATTCAAACTACCAATGCCTACAATATATTTTCATTTTTAGGTTTACAAAAACGTAATACATTAGATGAAAAAAAAAATGTATATATAGTAGTAGACAGAGGGTCCAAGCCTGTGGGCTGGAACAGCAAGGAAGCTGGAAAAGAGTGCTGAGGTACAGGGTTTGTACAGGAAAAGCCAAAAGGTCTGAAGCAAAACCTGAGCAGCAGAGCTGACCAGAGAGCCAGGTGGCTTGGTATTTTTGTTTATTACTAAATTACTGCTGTGAAGTTGAAACCCCTGCGTGGGAATTCAAGCCGTTAAACAGCATAGCTGATGTGGACCCCGCTCACTGGTAGGCTCTACACTAAGCTAAACAAACACCCAACTTTCATATATATTTATTAGGTGATTAGTATTTATAGTGCCTTGCAAAAGTATTCACCCCCTTGCCATTTTTCGTGTTTTGTTGCCTCACAACCTGGATTTAACATTAATTGTTTGAGGATTCGCATCATTTAATTTACAGAACATGCCCACAACTTTTTGTTGTGTGTTGTTTTTTTTTTTTTTTTTTATTGTGAAACAAACAAAAAATATGACAAAATAACAGAAAAAGTCAATGTGCATAACTATTCACCCCCCCCCCCCCCCCCCCCCAAAGTCAATACTTTGTGGCTATTGCAGCTCCAAGTCGCTTTGTATAAGTCTCTGAGCTTGCCATTTCCTACCACTGGGATTTTTGCCCATTCCTCCTTGCAAAACTGCTCCAGCTCCTTCAAGTTGGATGGTTTGTGCTTGTGAACAGCAATCTTTAAGTCTGATTTTCTATTAGTCCTTGTACACACACGGTCAGACATTCTGACAACCAAATCCGTTGGATTTTGTCCGACGGATTTTGTCCGATTGTACATAACGTGATTACGTTATTTCGTTACGACAGGACTACCTTCAGGCTAGTAGCCAATAGCTTTGGTCTAGGAATTTGATCTGAGCATGCATGGCACTTTGTCCGTCAGAGTAGGCTACACATGATCGGAGTATGTTCGTTCAGAGCATTTTTTCAGAAAATTTTACGGACAAGTTGGAAATCTTGGTCCGTCGGATATTCCGACAGAAACAGTCCGATGGAGACCACACACAGTCGGATTATCCGACAAAACGGTCCGATAGGACACATTCCGTCGGAATCTCCGACCGTGTGTACAAGGGCTTAGATTGAGGTCTGGGCTTTGACTAGGCCATTCCAACACATTTACACATTTCCCCTTAAACCACTCAAGTGTTGCTTTAGCATTGTGTTTGGGGGGTCATTGTCCTGCTGGAAGGTGAACCTCCATCCTAACCTCAAATCACACACAGAGTGGTACAAGTTTTGCTCAAGAATATCCCGGTATTTAGCACCATGCATCTTTCCCTCTGACCAGTCTCCCAGTCCCGACTGCGCATGGTGTTCTTTGGGTGATGTGAAGTGTTGGGTTTGCGCCAGACATAGCATTTTCTTTGGCCAAAAAGTTAAATTCTAGGTTCATCGGACCAGAGCACCTTCCTCCATACATTTTTGGAGTCTCCCACGTGCCTTTTCGCAAACTCAGAACGTGCCATTTTGTTTTCTGCTGAAAGCAATGGCTTTCTTCTGGCCACTCTGCCATAAAGCCCAACTCAGTGGAGTATACAGCTCATTATCGTCCTATGTACAGCTACTCCAGTCTCTGCTGTGGAACTCTGCAGCTCCTCCAGGGTTACCTTAGGTCTCTATGCTGCTTTCTGAATAATGCCCTCCTTGCCCGGTCTGTGAGTTTTGGTGTGTGGCCGTCTCTTGGCAGGTTTGCTGTTGTGCCATGTTCTTTCCATTTGGTTATGATAGCTTTGATGGTGCTCCTAGGGATCATCAAAGATTTGTATATTTTTTTTATAACCGAATCCTGACTTATACTTCTCTGCAACATTGTCCCTTACTTGTTTGGAGAGTTCTTTGGTCTTCATGGCAGTGTTTGGTTAGTGGTGCTTCTTGCTTAGGTGTTGCAGCCTCTGGGGCCTTTCAAAAAGGTGTGTGTGTGTGTGTGTATGTATTGACAGATCGTGTGAGACTTATGTCGCGTACACACCGTTGGAATTTCCGACAACAAATGTTCGATGTCAGCTTGTCGGTAAATCCGACCGTGTGTAGGCTCCATTGGACATTTTGTTGGAATTTGCGAAAACAAAAATTTGAGAGCTGATTCTCAAAATTTCTCTGACAACAAAATTCGTTGTCGGAAATTCTGATTGCATGTACACAATTCCGTCGCACAAAATTCCACGCATGCTCAGAATGGAGCAGAAGAACCGCACTGGCTATTGAACTTTTTCTTGGCTCGTCGTACGTGTTATACATCACCACGTTTTTGACGTTCTGAATTTCCAAAAACATTTGTGTGTATCCAAGAAAAATTTTAGCCAACATCCGTAGGAAATAATTCCAAGATTTTGTTGTCGGAATGTCCGATCGTGTGTACGCGGCATAAGATTGCACACAGGTGGATATCATTTGACTAATTATGTGACATTTCTTAAGGTAATTAGTTGCACCAGATCTTTTCATGGGCTTCATAACAAATACGCACATGCGAATTATCAGTTTTTTTATTTCTGAAAAATATATGGATAAAACTATTTTTCTAATTTTACTTCACCAACTGAGACTATTGTGTTCTGATCCATCACATATAACTCAGATTAAAAAAACATTCAACTATAGGCTGTAATGTAACAAAATGAGTAAAAAGCTAAGGGGGTGAATACTTTTGCAAGGCACTGTATGAATGCCAGAAATTCAATTTTTACACCTTTTTAGGATTCACTTTGGATAAGAACAGGTTTTATCTTTCTGCATACAGATAATGCATAAAACTTTACAAATTTAAAGATGTGACAGGATATCATGCACCCGTTGTACTACACAATTCACTTGCAAAGTGTTCCATAATAGTATGCTTATCAGTCATTGAAAGTAAAAGCCATGAAGATGTAAAGATCTACTGTTCCAATTTTTGTTGATTTGCACTCTCTTGACAGATGTCACATGGACAAGAAGCGTGAACCTGAGAACGAATTTTCAGGGCATGCCAATGGAAGAGCAAATAACCAGAGGTCGTGGCTGATCAGTCAGGCGCAATCAGTGAAGTACAACTGTTCAAAGACCAAGTGAAGTTTTTTAGTCGAAAATAAAAACCATGGAGCAACCAGATCAGATCTCTGTGGAGGAAAACTTGCAGAAGTTAACAGTATTACCTTGTGAGACAGAGAAAAAGAAGGAAACTCGAGAGAGCAACATAACACCTCAGCCAAAAAATCACGACAAAGAGAACAGGAAGTCCATAGATGAAGACAACTCGGTAGATATCATGCCAGTGGAAGAGGTGAAAAAGTCAGCGAGGCAGTCAGACAGATCCGTCTCCAGCACTTCTACCTGTTCATCTGTTAACTACTCTTCACCAGAGAGTGACCAGGTCTTCAGTGAAGAAGAGGAGATCCATTCAAAGCGGAAAATTCTTCGAAAGGTGAGGGACCTTAAGGACAATGGTTGTGACTCTTATATAACCTAGAAAGAAAAGGAAAGTGTCTGTGTTGCCGCTAACAACAAGTCAGTTTCTAACTGCCATATTCCTTATACAGGTTAGAACTTTACAGGGAAGATTGGATTCCTTACTGTAGCTGCCCCTGACACTTTCCCATGCTCGGGTTTCCTTTACATCAGCCCCACTGAGAGGTGCTTTCAGCAGCAAAATGGTTGAGAAGCGCAAAGCATATGCAGAAAGGACTTGTTATCTGTGGGCGAAGATGCAAATCAAACCCGCTGAGTTTACTAGACGAAGAAGATAGTGGGAAAAACGAAGGGAGGGGCTGCTGCTGTGGAGTGTAAAATTATAGGTTAGGCATCTAATATGCAGCATTTGTTTTGACACCTTACTTGAAATTACCCTGGTTAAACTCATGGAGATGCTCACCCAGGAGTGGGAGGGACAGTTTGTCATTATCTGCTGGTAGAGGGAAGAAAAGATTTGCAGATAAAAGCACGATACACTGTGTAGGATGGGATGTAAAATCTAATTTTGTACAGAACGTTGGAGATATACCTGCACACAGTTTTTACTATGCAAGGTACATCATTTTTAAAGAAAAGCACAGGCAGAAAGATTATTTGTCAGTTTTAACGGTTTGATTTTTCATCCTTTAAAACTTTTTAAAAAGTGGCCCATATTGGTGTTCTCACTATGGCTTAAAGTGGTTCTAAAAGCAAAAGTTTTTTTTTTACCTTAATGCTCTAAAGTAAAAAACTATTGGGGTGCAGCTCTCACCCAGCCCCCTTATACTTACCTAAACCCCATCTTGATCCAGCGATGTGCATGAGAGAAGCAGCTCTCCTGGGTCTCTCTCTCTCCTTATTGGCTCACACAGCAGTGGGAGCCATTGGGTCCTTCTATTGTCAATCACAGCCAGCAAGCCAATGAGGGGGGGCACTTGGCAGGGGTGGAGGAGCCAGGACTGCTGATGGGGGACCCAAAAATAAGAGGATCGGAGCAGCTCTGTACAAAACCATTGCCCAGAGTAGGTAAGTATAACATATCGTTTATTTATTCTTTCCTTTAGAATTACTTTAAAGTGGTTCTAAAGGCTTCAATGCATGAATGTTAAAACCCCTCTCTGTGCACAAGCCCACCCTAACACTTAACTGATCTTCCTACAGCACTATGCATGATAGCCTTGTCTGGGAATCTGCTTCCTCATTGGCTGATACAGCAGTGGGCACCATTGGCTCCCGCTGCTGTCAATCACAGCCAGTGAGCCAATAAATAAAGAGAGAGGGGCGGGACCGAGCTGGGACCGAGCCACACCTTTGTGTGTAAATGTACAGGTGCAAGCCTGCCTGGGTGCCCCCATAGCTGCTTTCTCTGGGGACACTCGACAGGGTCCTGGACTTCCTGGAAGGGGACCCAAGAAGAGGAGGATCAGGGCTGCTCTGTGCAAAACCATTGACTCCCACTGATGGATTTTTTCACATTAAAATAAGCATGTTATACTTACCTGCTCTGTGCAATGGCTTTAATGTGAAAAAATCCAAAGCTTTACTATTACTTTAACTTCTTAATGCCAACCATGCCGTGGCCAAGAGTTTGAGTAAATGTTACATACTTTGTGTGGTTGAAAAAAGACACCATTCCATCCAGTTCAACCAATAAAAATAGAAAATAAACTATTTATTTTATTTTTTTTACAATCCTATATGCACAATCCCATACCCACATTTGATCCAGTGGAAGGCAAAAAAACAAACAACAAAGCTTGATCTGATTTGCTCCAGCAGAGGAAAAAAATCCTTCCCAATCCCCCGAGAGGCAATCTGATATTCCCCCTGGATCAACTTTACCTATAAATGTTAGTATCCAGTTACAGTGGTGTGAAAAAGTGTTTGCCCCCTTCCTCATTTCCTGTTCCTTTGCATGTTTGTCACACTTAAGTGTTTCGGAACATCAAACCAATTTAAACAATAGTCAAGGACAACACAAGTAAACACAAAATGCAATTTGTAAATGAAGGTGTTTATTATTAAAAGGTGAAAAAAAATCCAAACCATCATGGCCCTGTGTGAAAAAGTGATTGCCCCCCTTGTTAAAACATACTATAACTGTGGTTGTCCACACCTGAGTTCAATTTCTCTAGCCACACCCAGGCCTGATTATTGCCACACCTGTTCACAATCAAGGCATCACTTAAATAGGAGCTGCTTGACACAGTAAGGTCCACCAGAAGATCCTTAAAATCTACACATCATGCCGAGACCCAAAGAAATTCAGGAACAATTGAGAAAGAAAGTAATTGAGATCTATCAGTCTGGAAAGGGTTATAAAGCCATTTCCAAAGCTTTGGGAATCCAGCGAACCACAGTGAGAGCCATTATCCACAAATGGCGAAGACATGGAACAGTGGTGAACCTTCCCAGGAGTGGCCGGCTGCCCAAAATTACCCCAAGAGCGCAGCGACGACTCATCCAAGAGGTCACAAAAGACCCCACAACAACGCCCAAGGAACTGCAGGCCTCACTTGCCTCAGTTAAGGTCAGCATTCATGCCTCCACCATCAGGAAAAGACTGGGCAAAAATGGCCTGCATGGCAGAGTTCCAAGGAGAAAACCACTGCTGAGCAAAAAGAACATCAAAGCTCGTCTCAATTTCTCCACAACACATCTTGATGATCCCCAAGACTTTTGGGACAACATTCTGTGGACCGATGAGACAAAAGTGGAACTCTTTGGAAGGTGTGTGTCCAAGTATATCTGGCGTAGAAGGAACACTGCATTTCATAAAAAGAAAATTATACCAACAGTAAAATATGGTGGTGGTAGTGTGATGGTCTGGGGCTGTTTTGCTGCTTCAGGACCTGGAAGACTTGCCGTGATAAAAGGAACTATGAATTCTGCTGTCTACCAAGAGATCCTGAAGGAGAATGTCCGACCATCTGTTCGTGTACTCAAGCTGAAACGAACTTGGGTTCTGCAGCAGGACAATGATCCTAAACACACCAGCAAGTCCACCACCGAATGGCTGAAGAAAAACAAAATGAAGACTTTGGAGTGGCCTAGCCAAAGTCCTGACCTGAATCCTATTGAGATGTTGTGGTATGACCTTAAAAAGGCCGTTCATGCTCGAAAACCCTCTAATGTAACTGAATTAGGACAATTCTGCAAAGATGAGTGGGCCAAAATTTCTCCAGGACGCTGTAAAAGCCTCATTGCACGTTATCGCAAACGCTTGGTTGCAGTTGTTGCTGCTAAGGGTGGCCCAACCAGTTATTAGGTTTAGGGGGCAATCACTTTTTCACACAGGGCCATGATGGTTTGGATTTTTTTTCACCTTTAATAATAAACACCTTCATTTACAAATTGCATTTTGTGTTTACTTGTGTTGTCCTTGACTATTGTTTAAATTGGTTTGATGTTCCGAAACACTTAAGTGTGACAAACATGCAAAGGAACAGGAAATGAGGAAGGGGGCAAACACTTTTTCACACCACTGTATATTATGTACATTTAGGAAATGGTGAGTTGATGACTGATCTGATCTGCAGGAATAGGTAGAACATTCAGATCTACTGAATGAATAAAGCAAAGACAGGATGACCCCTGTAACACAGATTTTTCTCTCCTGCAAGGAGAACGGTGAGCAGTGCAGTAGTGACATCACCAAGTCTTACTCCAAATTTCGTGAGACCAGCAGTTCGAGGTAATAGTGGCATAGAAATGCTTACTACAGATATTCAGCTACTGATATTTTTCATAAGGAATTTCAGGCAAAAGGTAAATTTGTCAAGGGGCTGCTTTGGCACAGTTAACATTTTGCGATCTTCCCTGTAGCATAGTCAACCTTTATTTTTTGAATTATGGGTCCAATTTATTATGAATGACATCATGGTCTTCTACTCTCAGCATAAATTAGCAGCTACCTTATAGGGCAGCCCTCACATTTTCCACTCACATTTTGCGAGTGGAAAATGAGGGCTGGTGAGGAGCTGGGCTGCCTGGGAGTGGGAGGGCAAGCACTGCCGGCGGGCAGGGTTGATCGGGAGCCGTTCTCCCAGCGATTGCCCTGGGGGAAGAGAGCATGAAGGAAGAGGAGAGCAACAGGATCACAGAGCGTGGATAGCACACTGTTACAGCTTACATTATAATTGCCTCCGCTCTGCTTGATATCGCACACAGCCCCGCCTCCTCCTGACCCAGAGCCTGTGATAGAATGCATCCCAGCATTGCACCCGCATTCTGTCTATCACAGGCTCTGGGTCAGGAGGAGGCGGGGCTGTGTGTGACGGTGAGCAGAGCGGAGGCAATTGTAATGTAAGCTGTAACGCCATGCTATCTGCGCTCATGTGATCCCCTGGCTCTCCTCTTCCTCCAGTCATGATCCGACTGCCCTCTCTCATCCTCTGCCCAGACAAGGCTGCAATGGTGGGCACAGGTGAGGCTGCAATGGTGGGCACAGGTGAGGCTGCATTGATGAGCACAGGTGAGGCTGTGCTGAGGGGGCACTGATAAAGTTGTTGTTAATATTTATTTTTGTAACTTAATTCTGCATAAAACATTTAAGTGTAATTTCCTGAGATAATTTATGAGGGCGTGTTTAGGGGCAGGTTAGGCAGGTGCGGACTGACCATTGGGCCACTCGGGCACTGCGCGAGGGCCCCATGCCACTAGGGGGCCCCATCAGGGTTGCCAGCCTCAGTAAAACAAGGGAAAGTATGTAAAAAACTGTGTTTTTTATTTTTTTACATCTGTCTCTGAAATGTGCCTTACCGACATCCTTTTGGTCTAAAAATCCTGAGATTATAGCTGCCCCACCTCTCCAGTACCTTCTCAGCCAATAGAAACATGTCTGTGTAACCTGTGTTTTTGTATACTGTGTGGCCCCATAATGTCTGATTGCCTGGGGGCCCCATAATCTCCTATTGGCCGGGGGCCCCATGAGTTGTCAGTCCGTCCCTGAGGGTAGGGGTTGGGTGGGGCAACTGGTGGCAAGCAACCCTTGAGGCCTGGCTAGTAGCTCAGGACTTGAAATTTTGAGCCCTGTTTATAGGGTGTACATTTTGCCCACTTCTATATCAACAGAGTTAGAGCTAGAATAGGTAGCACGTAAAGAGGTAAAACGTCAAGCTTGCTCACAATGCTATGTTTAATATTGTGACTGGCTGACCTATAGTATATTAAAGTGTGAGTACACACATTTATAGCTGGAAATTACTTCCAAGCTCATTTTCCTACCTGTACTATAAAAATTACAGTTGGAATTTGATGAGTTACTATATATATGCAATGTCCCCTGTTTCTTTCAGTATTTTTCAGCCACATGGTATGCAATAACTTTGGTATGGTGTACAATATACAAAATTAGGTGAAGTTTTATATACATATTTATTGTTAAATTGTGTTTACCCATATGCCACATGGATATGTGATCTTGATGTAGGCAGGGCACTATGCCAAGCTGTCATTTGTAGTTTATTACTTGCTGCTACCTTAATCGAGTGTGTCTGTGATTTATAATTGTGAGAGAGGTTTGAATGTCACTGCTGCTGAAATGATCGCTTCAGAGCCACCTGTGGGATTCTTCGTAGCGTGCCGATTTTAATTTTGCCCACGGACACTGGAGAATTCTCACCAAATCTACAACCGTGGCCCAAAGTTTTTAGAATGACACAAAATATATTAATTTTCACAAAGTCTGCTGCTTCAGTGTTTTTAGATCTTTTTGTCAGATGTTACTATGGTATGATGAAGTATAATTTAAAGCATTTCATAAGTGTCAAAGGCTTTTATTGACAATCACATTAAGTTTAGAGTCAATATTTCACCCTTTTTCAAGTCCTCTGCAATTCTCCCTGGCCTGCTGTCAACTTCTGGGTCGCATCCTGACTCATGGCAACCCATTCTTGCATAATCAATGCTTGGAGTTTGTCAGAATTTGTTTTGGGTTTTTTTTTGTTCACCCGGCTCTTGAGGATTGAACACAAGTTCTCAGTGGGATTAAAGTGGTTGTAAACCCTTACAACACACTTTGACTTACAGGTAAGCCTAGATTAAGGCTTACCTGTAGGTCCAAGAAATATCTCCTAAACCTACACGGTTTAGGAGATATTTGCCGAAAGACAGGCACCGCTGTCTACGGCGCATGCGCCGTAGACAGCGGCGCGCAGGCGCACTAAGCGCGCCACGGTCAACGGCAATATGCCGCGAGGGGCGGCTCCCATGCGCGGGAGTGACATCATCGCGGCTTCGCTGAATGACAGCGGCGGAGCAGCGAGACCCACCGAGAAGATGGATGCGCCGGACTACAGGGGACAGCGGTGACTTCGCTGGCTCCTGTGTCAGGTAAGTAGTCCATTATGCTTTACCTTTGCAGGGAATGAAAGAGGAAGTAAACTCATCAGGGTTTACTTCCTCTTTAAGGTCTGGGAGTTTCCTGGCCATGTTAATATTTTGTTCCCCAAACCACTTCGTTATTACTTTTGCCTTATGGCAAGGTGCTCCATCATGCTGGAAAAGTGTTCTTGGATGGTTGGGAGAAGTTGCTCTTGGGAAGATGTTTTTGTACCATTCTTTATTCATACCCGTGCTCTTAGGCAAAATTGTGAGTGAGCCCATTCCCTTGGCTGAGAAGCAACCCCACACATGAATGGTCTCAGAATGCTTTACTGTTGGCATGACACAGGACTGATGGTAGCGCTCACCTTTTCCTCTCCAGACAAGGTTTTTTCTGGATGCCTCAAACAATCGGAAAGGGGATTTATCTGAGAAAATGACTTTACCCCAGTCCTCAGCAGTCCAATCACTGCACCTTTTGCAGACTATCAGTCTGTCCCTAATGTTTCTCCTGGAGAGAAGTGGCTTCTTTGCTGCCCTTCTTGATACCAGGCCATCTTCCAAAAGTCTTCACCTCACTGTGCGTACAGATGCACTCACACCTGCCTGCTGCCATTCCTGAGCAAGCTCTGCACTGCTTGTTCCCCGATCCCGCAGCTGGATCAACTGTAGGAGACGGTCCTGGCATTTACTGGACTTTCTTGGGCGCCCTGAAGTCTTCTTCACAAATGCAGTGAAAACTATTTTTATGGGATTAAGTTAATTTTTTTGGCAGAGAGGGACTTTGCAATTAATTGTAGTTCATCTGATCACTCTTCATAACATTCTGGAGTATATATATGTATACACAGACATGTTTCTATTGGCTGAGAAGGTACTGGAGAGGTGGGGCAGCTATAATCTCAGGATTTTTAGACCAAAAGGATGTCGATAAGGGATATTTCAGAGATAAATGTAAAAAAAACACGAGATTTTTACATACTGTCCCTGGTTTTACTGAGGCTGGCAACCCTGATGGGGCCCACTAGTGGCCCGGGGCCCTCGCGCAGTGCCCGAGTGGCCAAATGGTCAGTACGCCCCTGTGCATGACCAACTACTACATGGGGTTTCTGTGGTTTTACACTTTAGGTGTATGGAGAATTCTTGAATTGGATTGCCTTCTGTAGTCCTCTGTTTTCAGGATCTTGGGGCACAATCACAGATTTCATGCACCATTGGAGTTTGCTTGTGTGGTATTGGGCAAGGTATTCAAGGCTACACAAGGATGGATGATTTTTTTGTTTGACCTACAGACAAAACAATGTATTGTACCTCCCTGCGTGAGCAGTTATCATCAATATACCCTAATAGTGCTTGTGTAGTATGCAAAATGCTTACTCTTATAACAGTGTTGTACACATACCTTTTAAGGTAGCATAAAATACTGAAAGTAAAATGGTAATCCAGCAGGAAATCTAATATCTTCGCCTTCTAATGTTACAATTACATACTTAGGAACAGAAACCACATTACTGAAGTCTACAAGAGTTGAAATAAGACCAGTGGGTGATGTAACTCTCACGTATCTATGAAAAACTAAAATCATAGTTTTAGGTAGATTGACCTTATAATAGGTCAACAGAGGGAACATTCATCTCAAAAGAGGAACATTCGTCTCAACAGAGAATCAGGGTCTCAGCTGGTCTCAACAAATGCAAGTCTCAGCAATGTTACATTGGTTTCAGCAGAAGAAAATATGTCCCAACAGATGAACACAAATCTCAAGATGGGTTTCAGCACTAATTCACAGGTCTCTCTACAGACGAATATGGGTCTCGAAACAGAGGAAAATAGGTATCAACAGAGGAACAAGGGCCTTGGCATAGGTATGTGGGTAACAAAAGGGTAACATGGGTCTTAATAGAGAAACACAGGTCTCAGCAGAAAAGCATGGGCCTCAGGAGGATCACCGCTCTCTGCAAAGAAACATTGATGGGAGGGATGGAAGAGCTGGAGTTTCCTCTACCTTCCAGGTGGGTTTTCAAGGAGTTTACTCTTCAATATAAGAAGAAAGTCTCTGTAAAGCCGCGTACACACGAGCGGACTTTTCAACGTCCAAAGTCCGACGGACTGAGTCCGTCAGACTATTCGATCGTGTGTGGGCTGCAACGGACTTTTGACTCGCCAAAGTCCGAAGGACTTTAGAATATGGAACATGCTTCAAATTTTCCCGACGGAACTCCGCCGGCCCCGGGTCCCTTCGAAAACTCTGCTCGTGTGTGTGCTATTCCGACGGACTAAAACCGACGCTAGGGCAGCTATTGGCTACTGGCTATGAACTTCCGTATTCGAATCCAGTCGTACGTCATCACGTTCGAATCCGTCGGAGTTTAGTGTGATTGTGTGTGGCCAAGTCCGCTCCGCCGAAAAGTCCGTCAGAACTCCGTCGGAACTCCGGCAGAACTCCGACGGAACTCCTTCGGAAGTCTGTCGGACATAAGTCCTCTCGTGTGTACGGGGCTTAATGGTGTATTTTTTTAGAGACTTTGGGATTGTGTGTGGTGTGTTTCACCCCCCATTGGTTGAACTAAATCGACTTGTGTCTTTTTTTTTTTTTTTTCAACCTAACCTAGTTTAAGTGAGTTGCTACAATATTAGTAGCTTTAGAATGTTAGTCTTCTGTCAACTGCCAAATTTGTAGTTATAAATGTAGTGATATGTAGTTGATTGTCACTCTTCTAGATTCTTTTGTCATTGAGAGGTAGGAGCTGTACTCTGTCATTGTCATCCTAGGGTGACAGCTAGATGGTCACTTTTTTACTATGTTCTGTTAAAAGGAATTTATCCTGAAATTGACATGTCATATATTTTTCCAGCCTTTATGGATTACAGTGTGAAGGAAGTCAGCTAGCCAACCTCTTGGGCTATTTCATTAGCAGGGAGCTTTACCTTTTATGGGATTTTTAATTAAATGGGATTAAGCTGATATTTATGCAGATAGTTCAGGAACATTGGATTTAATGTCACATCTGGCATGGGTGGGATATCCTCTGGTTTTTCTAAGATTAGCGTGTGCCAACTATGTAATGGAAAACAC